>NC_056737.1:1461475609-1461833109 GCF_019279795.1 Protopterus annectens
GTAAGAGTGGTACAGGATATGTTCGAGGGTAGTGTGACAGTGGTGAGGTCTGTGGTGGGAGTGATGGATGTGTTTAAGGTGGAGGTGGGGTTACATCAAGGATCAGCTCTGAGCCCTTTCTTATTTGCAATGGTGATGGACAGGTTGACAGACAAGATCAGACAGGAGTCCCCGTGGACTATGATGTTTGCAGATGACATTGTGATTTGTAGTGAGAGTAGGGAACAGGTCGAGGAGACCCTGGAGAGATGGAGATATGCTCTAGAGAGAAGAGGAATGAAGGTCAGCAGGACTAAGACAGAATATATGTGTTTGAATGAGAGGGAGGATAGAGGAATGGTGAGGATGCAAGGAGTAGAGGTGGAGAAGGTGGATGAGTTTAAATACTTGGGGTCAATAGTTCAGAGTAATGGTGAGTGTGGAAGAGAGGTGAAGAAGAGAGTACAGGCAGGATGGAGTGGGTGGAGAAGAGTGTCAGGAGTGATTTGTGACAGTCGAGTACTGGTAAGAGTGAAAGGGAAGGTCTACGAGAGGGTAGTGAGACCAGCTATGTTATATGGATTGGAGACAGTGGCATTAACAAAAAGGCAGAAGTTTGAGCTGGATGTGGCAGAATTAAAGATGTTAAGATTTGCACTGGGTGTGACGAGGGTGGACAGGATTAGGAATAAGTATATTAGAGGGTCAACCCAGGTTGGAAGGTTTGGAGATAAAGCCAGAGAGGCATGATTACGTTGGTTTGGACATGTGCTGAGGAGGGATGCTGAGTGTATTGGGAAAAAGATGCTAAGAATGAAGCTACCAGGTAACATGAAAAGAGGAAGGCCTAAGATAAGGTTTATGGATGTGGTGAGAGAGGACATGCATATGGTTGGTGTGACAGAGCAAGATGCAGAGGACAGGAAGAAATGGAAACGGGTGATCTGCTGTGGTGACCCCTAACGGGAATCAGCCAAAAGAAGATGATGATATATATATATATATATATATATATATATATATATATATATATATATATATATATATTACGTGTATACTGTAGGTATGTTTTTGTCTGTACCGAATCCCTGTATTTCCAAATTTTGTTGGGAGTTGTCACATCAGTCTTCATACACATCTCATAATGTTTGAGAATTATGTCATTTTCCATAACAAAATCTGTCATTCTGAGTAACATTTTATAATTGCTATAAGAATAATGGCATCCTTTTCATGCAATGATGTACTATATGGTAAGGAAAGTTACTGTATATGAATATGTATGTGATTTACTATAAACTGGGTCTCATCACTCCTAGCTTTGGAGGTCAGCAATCCCTTGAATATTCAGTTGAGACAAAACTTTTTAGTAACAAATACAATTCCACAATAAGTGTGAGAGGGAATAAAAAGTTCTTCATTCATCTTGGTGAGGCAGTTAAAGATGTACAAATGTCTCCATTCATATTAACTAGGCACTTAAATCAGATTTATTCTTGATGTCTGATAAATTCCCATTCTGTCAATGCTTCACAATGATGGGATTGTAATGTCACTGTATGAAAAGTGGTGTGGTGTGCATTACTGGGGGGTCTGGCTTTGTAGAAGAGGCATATCTTGAACTTCCTGCAGGATTATTGGCTCAGATGAGAACACGTAGTCAGAGTTAAAAGCTGGAGGAGAGTTTAGGGCAATTTTTTTTATATTACTTCTCTTGAAAAAGGGGCAATAGTCCTTTTGAGACATGCTTTGCTATGTGAAGACTGGCTACATGGTACGAAAGAATTATTTAGAAGTCAATGTTTGTAGATTACTACCACCAGAAGACTGCACGAACCATATGTGTATCTGAAAGCTGTTTGGTATTAATGGTAAGTACAACTTTTTTTATTTTTGGAGAGTGTCAAGCTGTGATAAATCAATGGTCATAACTCTGTGTTGTGAGTTCATGTTGAGGAAGAAATGTGTACAAATTATATATTTAAGGGTACTTTTGCTGCAATGGTTTTGACTAAACAGTAATGCTTTGTAGTATTGGGTTAGTATAATGTTTTGTAGAATGGGTTTTATTTTTTATTTTTTTATTTCATAAATCTTATATTATAAACTGTGATGTGGGTGGGCAGTTATTAACTTCTTGCATGGGATCTTCTAATTTTTTTACTTATTTTTCAGTTATGTTTGTTTATTTATTTATTTTTATTTTTCATTTGTTGACCGGGCTAGTCCAACTGGATATATGTTCATTTTCAGTAGAAGCTTGGGGAGAAAAGCTCCAAAGACAGATACATTATAATAAAATGTAATAAGGTTACAAATATAAAACAATGTTTGTAAGGTTACAATCAAGTTAACATAGCAGCAGATACAAACATTTTACAGTTTATTACAAGACAAATATTTACAATAATATGGGACAAGATATTCTCATGAAGTAGATTAATCTTAAGGTTTACAATTTCCTGAGAACGGTTATATAAGAGTATTGATAACATGTTGATCAAGATATCCATGTGAGGTAGAACATCACTAAAGTGGGTTCGCTATTCTTCTAAAGTTTGCAGAAAGAGCATTAAATTATAATTAGAGAGGAGTTAGGAGAAACTTAGTCGCTAAGGTAGTAGGTTAGTCAGGGTTAGTGCAAGGGCATAGCCAGTGTGTTCTAAGGTATATTTTGAGTTTTTGTTTGAAGTGGGGTAGGGAAGGCAGTGATATAAGATCACTAGGTAGAAGATTCCTGTATTTCCCAGTTGTGTTAGCATAAAGAGAGTTTCCTGCCATGTTGTTAGACTTACTAATACTAAGTAGAGGTTTGTTAGCAGAGCATAAGATATTAAGATTTTTATACGGAGTAATGAGGTTTGAGAGTATAGGAGTGTTGTTGGGCTGGTTGAGGATCTTATGAACAATGGTTTGTTGGTTAAAATAAAGCTGATTTTGCAGTTCAAGCCATCCTAGTTGTTTTAGATTCTGGCAGTGATGAGTTCTAAAGCGATTACCAGTAGCAAATCTGGCAATGTTGTTGTAAGATGAAGTGAGTTTAAGAAGATTCTTCTTGGATAGATTGGTGTAAATTGGTGAGGCATAGAGGAGTGTTGAGATTAGATGAGAGTGGGCAATAGTAGTTCTGGCTGTTGAAGTGAGAAAATATTTGATCCTGTATAGGGAGCCCATTTTTCTGTTGACTGTTTTTATAGTGTTATTAATAGGGTTATCAAATCTGAGGTGACTGTCTATAGTTATTCCTAGGAGTTTGGTGGTAGAATCAGGGGATATGAGAGTGCTATTGTTAGAAATGACAGAGAAATCTAAAGGCATGGATTTACGGGTGGGTGTAAAGAGAAGGAGCTTTGTTTTTTTGGGATTCAAGAGGAGGCAACATTTTGCGAACCAAGTCTCAACTATGTTAAATATTTTCTGAGTTAGGGATTGTAGTTCAGATGAAGATTCAGCTGCACAGATTAAAGTTGAGTCATCTGCATATTGTATGCATGTTGCCTGAGGAATAGCTAGGTAGAGATCATTGGTAAATATTGAGAATAAGAAAGGGCCTAGGATGGAGCCCTGAGGGACACCAAGTGAGACTGGAAGGTGGGATGATAGTTTATTCCCCCAGAGCACAGCCTGTTGCCTATTGCTTAGGTAAGAAGTAAACCATTGTACAGCCAAAGTATCAAGAGAGAGTGATTTCAGAATATTTATAAGTAGAGAGTGGTTTACCATATCAAATGCTTTTGAGAGATCAATAAATAGAGAGGAAGAGAGAATATTGTTATTATGGTTTTTGTTTATGGTATCAGTAAAATATAAGAGGGCAGTAGTAGTACTGTGGAATGGCCTAAAGCCATGTTGGCTTTCAGAAAGTATGTTGTGTTGAATTAAATGGTTTAGAAGCTGATGGTGAATACATTTTTCCATTATTTTTGTTAAGGGGGATAGTAGGGCTATAGGTTGATAATTAGAGTATTCATTTGAGTTGCCACCTTTGTGTAGGGGGATAATATGTGAGATTTTCCAGATGTTAGGGATGCTTCCCTCATTAATAGTTCTATTAATCAGGATGGATATCGGGTAGGCTACTTCTTTAGCGGCTTTTTGCAGGTATTCGGCTGGGATCTGGTCAGCAGAAGGAGTACAAGGCTTAAGTTTTAGAATGAGTTTATAGATATAATTTGTAGAGGTGGGTAGAAATTGGAAGGTAGGAAGAGAGCTCTGAGAAGATTTAAGAAGACTGGCTCTATCAGGAGCTAGTTGACTGGCTAGAGATTGGATAGCCTCTGTGAAGAAGGAATTGAAAGCATTGGCAGTTTGGATAGGAGTCTCATTTGTTGCACCTGTTGGGGTTGGTGTTCTGGAGTGACCTGGATAGAGGAGTCTATTGATACTTGCCCAGAATTTTTGAGGATTGTTTTGGTTTGTTTGCTGCATTTTACAGTAGAAGCTTTTTTTGTCTGAGAGGATTTCTTTTTTTGTCATGTTTCTCATATGTCTAAAGCTTTGTTGATCTGATGTACTTTTGGTAGTTTGCCACTTGGACCAGGCTTTATTTCTGAGGAGGATTTTTTTCTTGGTTTCATTTGTAAGCCAGGGGGCAGGTTTGGACCTAGTTCTGATAGTACGTTTAGGAGAGTGGCGGTCTAGGATTTCTAAGAACTTAGAGTTTAAATATTTGACAGCCTGCTCAAGTGGGAGGGTTTTTAATTGATACCAATCACAGGCACTGAGTTCACTCTGAAAAAGGTGTTGGTTAAATTGCTTGTTGGACCATATAGTCCTATATGAGGTTAGGTGAGAGGTATTAAACTTTTGCCTGATTATATAAGTCAAGGAATGGTCACTTACATCGTCAGGGAGGATACCAACTGTATAATTGTGGTGGTAGTTATTAATAAGGATCCAATCCAAAGTGCTCTCTTTTTTGTTTGGTTTGTTTATTCTTGTTGGGGAGGTAATGGTCTGAGAGAAGCCTTGAAGGTTAATGTGAGAGGTAGGATGTTCAGTATTTATGTTCTTCCAATCTATGTTAAAGTCTCCTAGGATAATTGTTTCTTGTGGGAAGAATGTCGAGATCCAGCTCAGAATATCCTCTAGAATGCTGATATTGTTTCCGGGAGGTAGATAGATACAAAAGATATATAAGGATTTACTAGAGTTGAGCTGTAATTTGGAAATAAGGACTTCAGCATGATTGTCTTTTGGTGGGTTATAGGGTATAGAGGTGACTTGTAGTCCATCTTTGAAAAGAAGTGCTACTCCCCCTCCTTTTCTTTTTATATGGTCAAGTCTAAATATGTTATAACCTGGTGGGATAATTTCATTATGTTGTGTTTTAGGTTTAAGCCAAGTCTCTGTCAAACATAGAATATCAAAAGAGTGTATATCCAGGAGAGCATGAAGATGGGGAACTTTGTTATTTATACTTTGGATATTTAGATGTGCAATGAGGAGAGAGTTGGGGTGTTTGTTGGGGATGAGAGGAATAGAGGGATTGTTGGTGAGATGTCCAGTAAATAGGACATTATGTGGGCCAGGATTAGGGTGTATGTTTCCATCCAGTAAGCAATGCTTTTTTAGTGAAAGTAAAAGATAATGTATGTTACTAATTTGGTAGCGGAATTTCTTTGTTGTAAGGTTGTTGTATGTAATGTGGGCAAGTCTGTGGTCTTTAGCTAGTATGTATCTAGGTGTGGATGTAATAGTGATATTGTTAAGGATGAATGTGAGAGTATGTGGGACTGTTTGTTTTCTTGGATGGTTAGGATGAGAAGTATTTGGGTGCTCATAGGAGGTTAACAGATATGCTGAGATTAGTACAGATGTGAGTGTGGCACAGAGTAGTAGTTTAGTTAGGGTTGAGGTGGTTTTAATAGACATGATGGTAGAATAGGTAAGGAAATATTAGGTTGTTTAGCAGTGGTATGGGTTAGGAGGAGGGGAGGAGTTTGAGTTGAGATTATAATTAATTAGGGGTAGAGATTGGTTACGCGAAAAGTAGGTGTGGTTCAATTTACTAGGATGGTGGCACCATCTGATTGGTTGTGTGTTTAGGAGGGTGTGGTTATAGAAGTATAAGTTTAGGGCCACTGGGGGTGGGTGGGAATTGGGGGTAGGGTAGGGGAGTGGAGTGAGCCCACAGGGCAAATGGAGCGGGTTAAGACAAGAGAAGGAAGAAGCATATGAGGAACAATCAGAGAAAAGTGCTTTGAAAAAAGGTAAGTAATGTAGGTACAAAGAGAGGTATGCCGAGTGGTGGGAGGGATGGTAGGAGAAAGGTGCTAATATAGTAATACAACTTAGTGAACTGAAGAGAAGCAAAGTATTGGACAAGGAAATTCTGAGAGGAATATGGTATGGGGTATAGGGATTGGTAGAGCTGGGTAAGGATGCCACCTAGTGGACAAAGACAGTAATTACAGAGGTCGATTATAAGTGTTTTAACTGAAAACATTATATTGGGTCAGTTTGATGATACGTAGGAATTATCTGAGTATTTGCTTGCTCATGTGTGCATATGTCTGCATTTTGTATATTTTCAGAATAGTCCTATCTTGTTTGAGGTTAGTGGTCCAGGAATGCGACTGTTGAGCTGTGGCTTTCTGATGAGGATCTCTACATGCATGTTCTACAGTAGGACATTTTTTCATTCCTGGCGACATAATCTAAAATAACTACTGTATACAAGTCCCCATTAACCTAATTCAGTAAAACTGGTAAAATTAGTGCACAATGACAACAATTAGGATCTCAAAGCTTCTCAGATAATTGGTTTATATCTTACATGGCAATCTGGAGTCACAGACAGTCTGCTTAAGCAGGAGAAGAGTGAGATGTTCATTGATTTGTTGTGCTTGTTTATTTGTATGCACAAGCTGATCAGTATGCTATTATTCATACATTAGTTTGGACTATAGTCTGAGTATGTATGGTGATATGGGGGGGTGGGTGGGAGTTTAATGTTGATAACTTTTTCTTTGTCATATCATCTCACATTCATTTCCATGATGTTATTTTTCTTTTTGTTCTGTAATCATTCACAGCTGTGTACAGTACAAAGGTACCAGAATCCTGTTACATTACATGAAAGTGTTTGAGTGAATGATTTAATAAATTAATATTCATTAGCTAAAATGGAAGATGAGTAGTTCAATTTCAGATCAGGATGCAGCATAAGTTCCCCGTGGTTTTAGTTTATGTGTCTTTGCTGCAAGGTCTGACATTTTACATTGCACTTGGCTTTCATTAGAGCTGCTATGGGGAGGTTCCTTTCAGAACTCTCAATACATTACTGGTCTGAATAATACTTCACTGGTTTGTCATTTCTTCAGAAGCAAAAATAGATTTCTTCAGGATACAGAATTTTTAGTCATTGAAAGTATGACCGCTCCCATCCCCAATTAGAGTCATGGGTACTAAACCGCATTACAAGAAGGTGTGTGTGTGTGTCTTACAGCTGCAGTAAGCAGCTAAATGCATTTTGTATCTGAGGGTCATGATATATTCTAAGAAATTTGCTATAATAATTTTTGCTGTTACTAAGAAATAGATATTGATTATGTATAACAAGTAATCTTGTATAGCCATTCATAATTCTTGTTTATGTATATATATTAATTCATTCAAGCTGACAAAGTTAGAATATACATGAGAATCATATTATTTAGGTGTTCTTATGAAATGAGAACTAAAATGCTCTTTTCTTAAAAAAGTAGTATTTTATGTAATTTTCAGTTGGTACAGCATAACATACGTATTTTATACACTGTGAGAGGCATGCTTGTATTTGAGATTCATAGATTGTTACTAGGTAAATGACCTGTGGTGCTTTCTAAGCCTAGCCAAGTTTTCCCAAAAGAATAATGATGCCCTGTATCAAAATAGGACATTGAGAGCCAAGCATTTATAAGCTACCTCTGCCCATAAGGGACATGGGTGATAGGCCCAGTGTAAATGTTCTTATTCCTCATTCATTGGTCTAGGCTGTGCTTAAACTGGCTAATAGATGAACTCAGGTTCACATGGATGGAAAGCCAATTTCATTGGAGGGGCAGTCTATAAGAAACATATCTGTATTTCCAGCATGTTCTGTTTCAGTCACAGACCAAATTCAGGTCCCTAGACATTGTATTTCTGGTACTCTTTGACTTACAAATATGTAGGAGATTCATAAGTGTGGGGGTTTTCAGATGCCTTGTCAGTCAGGCATAGATCATGTATAGGAGACTGAGTATTGGGAAATGACTTTAAGGCACTTTGCATAAGGCAGGTTTGTTATACCTTGTAGTCTTTTTCTAAGGAAGCTTTGAAGTCCCTCTAGATGCTGCATATGCCTGGTCAGGTACATACCGGAGGGAACATTGTACTCTATATTTGGTCTGATAAGGTTGGAGTGCAGTGGGATGATTACCACTTTGCCCCTAGATGCCATGCCCTTGCATATACATTATGCAACATAAAGGGATTTCGTCACAACTGTGCCCATATGGTGGTTGAAGGTAAGACTGCTATCTATGTGTATACTCAAATCATTGACCACTGAGTCAACTCTTAGGGGGATATTATGAACATGGTAATTAGATGGGAAAGTTGACTTCCAAAAGATACAATTATGCATTTCTTACCACTGAGTTTAAGATCATGACTTTGGCATCATTTGTTTGTCAGAGATAGACTTCTTGAAGAATGCTAGTATCTGCAGGGGAGCTGATGATAACTCCCGGCTTGCAATTATTTCCAAACTTATTCAGCCATAAACCTTCAGCATTTGCATCCATTTCGGAGAAATATATGTCAAAAAGGGGTGGGTCCAGTAAGGAGCCCTGGTGGACTCCGCTCTGGACTGGCCACTTGGTGGTGGTAGCATCCCCTATTTTGACCCCCATAGGTCCTATCAGTGAATCTATTATTGAGATTAACCTTTCTACTTTCCTTATAAGGTATTAAACTGTACAAAGTAATAGAAAGTGATGTTATCAGAATGTCTTATTCTGAAATATCAGTGCAAGTCTAGTTTCATTTTAATTTAGGGAAGAATTCAGGTCAGAATGCCATTTGTAAATGGAGTAAGTACTGTCAAGTTTTATAGTGTAGCAAGGTAGTGTATGTTATTCATAATGGGTAGTATGTGTCCCTGTTAGCTTGTTTATTTACAAACAATATTATTCCTTTTCTACAATGTATGACATAGTCCAATGAAATATCACACATTGGTTAGCTTTGTCTCAACAGTATGCTATAGTTTTTCCATGTGATGCTTTCATTGTTTTTGGTCTGCCAGACTACATGAGACAGGCCCAATCCTCAGTGCCCCACTTCTAGGCTGAGCCTACCAGCCATCTTCCTATCCCTGGACTATTTTGTCATTTTCTGGATACAGTTATAGATCCTAAAGGTATCCTGGGTGCTTGATCATCTGATGGGATGTTCTTTTTATATGCCCTACCTGGATACAGTCATGAATCCTTAAAGGTATCCTGGGTACTGAGCAACCTGTGTTTCCTTTCTTTGATGTTCCTTTTTATATGCCCCACTGGGGATATAGTCGTGGATCCTAAAAGTATCTTGGGTGCTCAGTCATCTGTGCTTTCTTCCTGGGAAGTTTCCTACTCTTCTGTGCCCCACCCTGTATGCTCGTTGACCAGATCTAAGAGTAGCTACCATGTATTGACCAAGCCTCACCTTAGGGACCATCATCAGTGAGCACCCTCCCTCCCAGGATGTGCACTCCTATCCCTCCCTGCTACTCTATCAGTCACCTGAGCTGCTAATCAAACAGAGGTCAGCTGGGCCATGGCTAGGGCTTTATCCCTTTATGCCACTGGAGAAGGGAAGCTGGGCTCTAGTTAAGAATTTACCCCTCTGCACCACCAGAGTGGCTATTTTCATTTGTAGGTTGCTTTATTTGGTGATAGTGGATCCTTTTCAGTAGGCAGTATTTATCTGAGATTATGCTTCTTATCATTAAAAGCTCATTATACCTTAGAAATTATGATGCAGCTGTTGGGCCACTAGGAAGGAGTGTGGATACCACTGTTGGGGGAGGGAGTCATGCCTGTATGTTTCCCTATTAGAGGTAGCATAAATTTACTCTTTTCTGATAACTTCTAGTTTCAAAAACTATGAACAGAACAGTTATACATAGGTAGAAGTTGACTGGTTACAACAAACACGTATTCGTACGTACATACTGACACTGGTATAAAATATTACATCAGAGCCCACAATTCCATAAAGTAATGAATCTTTACTGAACAGAAGAAATCCTCTTTTTGTATACATAGAAGTTTTTCTGTTAGTCCCGCAAAAAACTTTCTCTCAAACAAGTTTTGCCACAGTCTAAAAATGCTTTTCATCATCTTTCTTCTTTTTTGAATTCCTAATAGAAGATGTCTAAGCTTTCCTGGGATATTCTGGAATGTCTTCTTCTTTGCCATAGCACAGTCCTGCAAACCAGTATTCCAGGCACAAACTGCCACTTTATTAAGAGGCAAGCTTCTCTAATAGGCTCACAGCCCAACTTTAGTAGAATAAATGCTCATTTACTAAACCTTTCTATCTAATACGAAAATATATTGGTCTGTTTTAAAGAAGCAATATTATTTACACTGTGTACAAAATACTCTATTTACATCAATGTAATTTACAGTTGTCTGTTCAGTTTTGTGACACTTTCACACATCATAGAACAAGAATTTGCACACTATAAAATATTCACATGCAGTGATATATACTATGGATTTTAATTAAACTGCACCCAGAAGTAACTGAAAACACAACTGGTAAGCTGAACAAAAGCTGCCTTTTCCAAATTTGGATAGCATATATTGTATAAATATAGTGTCACCGAGAGAAATTAAGGGATTTCATCACCACTCACAAAGAAAGTCAAAACCTAGATCAAACTTCTGCTGGCACAGGTAAAACAAAACAAAAAAAAAATTGCTGCAGGCTCCAAATACCATGAGCATCCTACTCCGGATCTTGTAAAGTATGTATGAGAATGGCAGAGTAGTGGTGGGGTTTGTTCCTGTGTATCGCATGTGGTGTGTTTTCAAATACAGCCTTATTTTGATTGCTTTATTTTTATATGAGTGAACAAGCCTCTCCCCCACTACCTAACATAATGGGCTTTGCACCCAGTGAACCTAACCAGTATAATTAATTGCAAGGGTGCACAGTCCTATGTCATATTATGAATTGTTGATTATATCCAATTCATCTGAATGGTTCACTGAAAGTCATAAATGTTTGTGTTAAAAAAACACAAAAGTCTGTCCATCCTTTAGAATGTTGACGGATACAGTTATCAAGATCCTTATTCAGGTCTGATATATTATTACATTCTGCCACTGCTTTGTTTCTAGCCTCTTTTCAGACAAATAAGGAGATTTTTAAGTAGCCCATGATCCATGAGTCATATATCAACCACCTTTACAGTGAATTATTGCTTTGTTGTAACCCCCACGCCACAAGAAAGAAGCCTTGTATCTTCAAATTGTTCTGTTGTTTGCATAAGTCTTCATATGTTGTCTGTTTCCATTACTTTGATTTTCTTGAAGTAAAAAATATGCCCTACTAACATCAACCTCTTTCTTCAAAACTATACATATTAAATGCTTTTTAGTCTGCTTTCATTTTGGTTTCTGATAGAAACTGTGTGTGATATTTTTCCTGTAGCATAACTACCTGTAACAAATTGTTTGTGTGTGTATATATATCTATATCTATATATCTATATCTATATATATATATATATATATATATATATATATATATATATATATATATATATATATATATATATATATATATATATATATATATGCTGGTTTTGGGCACCCATCACTCACTTTTAGGACACCAGATAATTGTATCCTAGGTCCATTTTATCTCATGTTGTCTGTCATCAAACAGCTGAATAATAATTCATTGAATTCCTATTTGCAGAAAACATTGTTGCATATTTAATTTTTACAGGGACATTGGAGGGCCTGTAGACTGCAAAAACAATGCAGTTGTTGCAGCTGAGTGTTGAAACTAGTGATCAGATCATTCCAATAACATGGTTTTATGCAGTGACTTGCTGTATTAGGATGGATTTTTACTTGGAAATATCTGGATTGAAATTTCTGGTAAACTCTTTAAATGCACTTTAAAAGTACAGTGAAAGTCATTTCTTGTCCATTTTTATCTAAGCAATTAGTTTGTAATGGTCTCAATGTGCACCTACTTATAGTGATAGTGATATTGTAAGTTAGCATGTGTTTATGCCCCATTTGGTTTTAGCTCTTCTTGTCTCAGCATTTAATAGAAGGTTTTATTCATGGAGAAGCTGTAATGGAGAAGGAATTTGCCCATATTGCTTAACAGACTACATACATTCAAAATAATGTAGTTATTGCAGTGGAGCAGTAAACTTTCACTGGTCTTTTTGACAAGTGCTTAACATCCTTGGCATCCATATGAGCTAGCACCATCTTTGGCAAATGGGACCTCAGTTTAACACATCACCTGAAGGCTGGCAGATTCAGTAGTGTATAACTGTATTGTGATTTACTGCAGTGCCATTCATGAGAAATAACCCAAGTACCTTGGGTAGTGAACACACAACCTTTTCATGGTGGATATGCCTGGAAAGCATGCCAAAGGGTTTTAAAGTAAAAGTGATGATAACTTTTTTGAGATGTTTGCAAAGTATAGGATTTTTCCCATCAGAGAGGGAATAACCCAATGGATGAAGGCCATGGATAAAAGTAGCTGACATGATGTTGCTTCAGGTAGCATATCTAGACACTGACAATAGTAGACATGCACAATTGTCTCATTTAAGAGATCACAAAATACAACTGTTTCACTTTGATGTGAAAGACTTATTTTGATTGGAGCAGAGTGCCAGAATGTCACCCCAATATGTAATTCACTTTATTGGAACAACACTTGCAGATCACTTAAAGGTTTCCCTATGGTAGACACCATAGAAATGCATAGGACGTGAAACTATTGATTGGCATGTAACAGTGTGCACTATCCTTTTTGTGATGCCAAAACAAGGACAGATGGCTTGGAAATGGATGTATAGTGGTCTAGACGGCTACTGGGCATAGCCTTGGAAAAACTCAGTGATAGACCTACCTTACAAGCTGATGAAGCACATGACAATGCTTTTATAGAAGGGCGTGACAATCAAAAGGAAGAGGAGTACAACATAGTATGATTAGGAATAGCATGCATATTAGAGCAAAGTTGCACTGTCCCAAGTACATTGATTATTTATGTATTTACTGACATTTAAAGAATATAACATTGTATAATCTCAGTAATACAGTCAAAAGATTGATGAAAGTACCCTTGAGTTTAACATCCCCTATAACAAAGTGAGAACGTAACATTTTTTTTTACTGAAAACAGAATTTTGATCTAGACAGAATGATAGGTAGTGCCATATTAAGGAATGGTTATAATGCAGTACTGGCCATCATTACTTTATAGAAAAGGTTTCCAATGTGTGCTATATATATTCAGTAATGTTAGTAACATTGGGTTATTACATGTCCCACTTTATGCAGTACAGGCCATGACTGGAGAGAGTTGTGTCCTGTGAAATAACATCAAAAACGGCAAATGTATGATAATTTTAGGACAAAAATGTAGACTATGTTTCCTTCAACACCTGCATACAACCTTTATTGTGTATTTTAAAGACTTAATTACACCAAACAGCATAAATAAATTAAATTATAAAAAAAGAAAGGCTTTTATTTTGTCATGAAAACTAAAGTCCAGTCCTTTGCAATGGTTGTAGGTGCGTTTTGTCCTACAAAAATCTCACATTTTCATAAATAGCCCCACTGTGGTCACTTGGAGATGTGGCAGTCCTGTAGTGACACTGTATAAAACTGTGCAAAAGCAGTATTTATTTTTTATTTTATTTATTTTACATTTGTTGACCAGGTTAGTCTAACTGGATACATATCCATTTTCAGCAGAGGCCCGGGGAGAAAAGCTCCACAATAAAAACAAACATTGACTTACATACTGATAAATTCTTAATAACATAATAGAAAGAGACACAAATTAAACATACAAAGAAATTGACATTTCAATGATATGTAATTCACAGAATTTCAGATTCGTTAAGAAATATAGAGGATTAAGATTATAGGCTCAGAGTTATCCCACAAATCAAACCTAGTAATTATGAGGTGAAGGCAGTCCAGGAGGAGCAAGTAATCCTATAAACGTACACAGATAAAGGAGATATGATTGTAGGGATCTAGAGCAATGAGAAGAGAGAGAGGCCATTAGGAATTATAACATTTAACAGAATATGAAGGGAGGCAACACACACACAAGGAAAATTATTTTTCTTGTGTTGATTTGCCATGAAGGGCAAAGCATTAGAAAGTATAAGGTAATGAACAGTGTAGGATACTAGTTGTGTCACTGCTCTGACATTGCCATCATGTGATTAAGTTGGGATGGCAACAACAGTTTGAAATAGGCGAGGGGCAGTCCCTCTTTCGGCAGTTGTGTCCTGCAAAAAAAACCCCTACAAAGTGGCTAATGTCCTTTTTAGGACAAAAATGTAGACTATGTTTCCTTCAACACCTGCATACAACCTTTATTGTGTATTTTAAAGACTTAATTACACCAAACAGCATAAATAAATTAAATTATAAAAAAAGAAAGGCTTTTATTTTGGCATGAAAACTAAAGTCCAGTCCTTTGCAATGGTTGTAGGTGTGTTTTGTCCTACAAAAATCTCACATTTTCATAAATAGCCCCACTGTGGTCACTTGGAGATGTGGCAGTCCTGTAGTGACACTGTATAAAACTGTGCAAAAGCAGTATATGAAGGGAGGCAACACACACACAAGGAAAATTATTTTTCTTGTGTTGATTTGCCATGAAGGGCAAAGCATTAGAAAGTATAAGGTAATGAACAGTGTAGGATACTAGTTGTGCCACTGCTCTGACATTGCCATCATGTGATTAAGTTGGGATGGCAACAACAGTTTGAAATAGGCGAGGGGCAGTCCCTCTTTCGGCAGTTGTGTCCTGCAAAAAAAAAACCCTACAAAGTGGCTAATGTCCTGAGATTTTAGGACAAAAAATATTTCCCAAGTTTTCTTTATAGTTGCATAAAACAGTTATTTTGTATCTGAACACACAAAAATGTTATAAGACACAACATAAAAAACTCAAATGCTATAAGAATGAGCTTTTATTTGTGTAAAAAAGTGAAGTTCTGTACCTTGCACTGGCCGTGGATATGTTTTGTCCAGCAAAATCTCATGTTTCTACAAAAAATGGCCCACTTTAGGCATTTGAAAAGGTGCAACCCTAGTTTGAAAAGTGTCATGTAGAACTAAAGGATGTCAGACAGGGAATTAGCCACTCATCAAGCATTGCAGACAGAATGATAAAAAACCCACATTGTATCATTTCTGTTACTTGTCTACATATAAAAACAGAATCAGATACATGCATACATTTGTAAGGTACAAAGATAAAGTAAGGTACAAAGACAGACTTTTCTTAATGTACTCCTACTAAAACCTTTTGTTCCTTTTCTCTCAGAAGCCATGTGACTTCTAATCCATCAAACTACTAGATACACAACATACATCCACCACTGCTACATAAAACTCTTGTACTGTTTTTCCCCAATATTGTACTACTCTCAATGTACTGCAGATTCACCTACTGCCAGTAATTGTAAAATTCTGCCAGCAATATATGGAAATTACTCTGAAACAAACTTGTATATAGTCCTAATAGCAAGAAGTTAATATTTGAAATTGTACTGCTGATTAACCAAATACAAAAATGTAAAACTCTGCCTACCACAGGTTGAAATGAACTACCAAAATGTATAGCTCTGCTTACCACATGCTGAAATGAGTCTATAATATACCTGTATATTGTACTGTTAAAATGAAGTTAATATTTGACTAATGCATGCTAGATTGTATTGTATTGCTATTGCATGCTGATTGTATTAGATGCAATGAAATCCTAACCTGTACTGTATCTGGAGCTTTTCTCCCCGGGCCTCCGCTGAAAAAGGACCTGTGTCAAGTCAGACTTACCCAGTTAACAAAAGTAAAATAAATAAAATAAATAAATAAAGAAAAGCATATTGTACAATGCAGACAATAAGTCAGCAACAAGCAGCATGTATAGTCGGAAATGCACAAGGACAGCACAAAATAAAATATACAATTAAACAAATGGATGAGTGTGTCTGCCATACCTCTCAACTCTCCAGATTTTTGCAGAAAGAACAGATTTTCATCTCATGTTTTTGGTATGTTCCTTATAAAATGCATGGTGTCTGTCAATGCACTGAGGATCAATGTGACTAAAAAATAACACATTTGAGTTCAGACTTATCCTTCAGAAAACACATGCTAACACAAATCCTGTTATTGTAGCAGCTTTCTGAGTTTATATGAACAATATGGACTAGAAAATGAATGGAACTGAAGACTGTGTCTACTAATTTGTGAACCTTGTATCACACATGTACTTTTTTACAGAGCTACCAGCAGGTCAATAAACCATCAGACTTGCCTAGTACTCACGGATCAAAAACAATGGGACATGACAAAAAGAGACAAGACTGTTTCTACTGCTGTTAGAAAATTGCATCATTCAGATGCTTTCTACAGAAGCTAGGGCATTTGTGCCATAAATTATTGCACTTACATAGCATTCAGAAATTAGCACAAAATAAAGTATGAAATGAAATTAACAGAAAACTCTGTTTACCAATGTTTTAACTTTGCATTGCTCATATGCTTTCCTGCAGGGAAGTGGCAAGACAGGTCATTAAATTCCTGAAAACCTATTTTTTTCTGAGGATTAACATCCCATGAGTGGAGGAGCTCCCTGTTCAGCCTCAGTAAGAAGCTGTAATCCCTGATAAAATCCTCCAAAGCTAGTTATGAAAACAAACTTTATTTTGCTTTTGCGTCATCTTAAAAGTACTCAATTGTATTTATTACTGCTTGGTGTAACTCATTCTAAGCCTTTTAGTTTAAGCACTTGGGCTTCAGACCAGTTGTTTTACATTAGAAAGGTTTGTGGTCTGCACTGTAGTGGCAGGGCAGGTAGCTTACATCCTTCTAAGTTGGGAACTGCTGATTGAGGGCTCAGTGTCTGTTATTCTAAAAGTGTATTAATTCTGTTTTAAGCACTTGGGCTTCAGGCCAGTTATTTTACATTAAAAGGGTTTGTGGTCTGCACTCTTGTGGGAGGAGAGGCTGGACTCTGCCCTTCTAGCTGGGAATTTCTGGTTAAAGGCTTATAGTGCCTGCATATTTAAACTGCTTCTTACTGAAATTGGTACACCTTGTTTGCTGTAGCATAGACTAGATCCAGGCCTGCTGAATCTAGCTTTGTTTGTATAACTTGAGCACTAATCCAGGCATTCTTTAAAGTATTCAATTGTATTTATTACTGATTGGTAGTAACTTGATTAAAGTGTAGCTATCATTCTAAGTCTTTTGGATTAAGCACTTGGGCTTCAGACCAGTTGTTTTACATTAAGAAGGTTTGTGGTCTGCACTGTAGTGGCAGAACAGGTAGCTTACATCCTTCTAAGTTAGGAACTGCTGACTGAGGGCTCAGTGTCTGTTATTCTAAAAGTGTATTAATTCTGGTTTAAGCACTTGGGCTTCAGGCCAGTTGTTTTACATTGAAAGGGTTCATGGTCTGCACTCTTGTGGGAGGAGAGGCTGGACACTGCCCTTCTGAGCTGGGAATTTCTGGTTAAAGACTTATAGTGCTTGCATATTTGAACTGTTTCTTACTGAAATTGGTACACCTTGTTTGCTGTAGCATAGACTAGATCCAGGCCTGCTGAATATAGCTTTATTTGTATGCTTGTTATTTCCCTGAAACACTAATTCCACCTAAAACACGGCTTTTCAGTGCTTCTGTGGATCCCTAGTGATATCTGCATTGCTTACTGTACTTATTTCCTTGTTTCACTTGAAAGAAAGTTACTGTTTGTCGTTTTTGCATTTAAGTTACCTGTAACACATTGCATTTAAGTTACCTGGCACTTGCTCACTAAAGCAATTATATAAGTCAGCACTAAAATATTAAAAGAAATACACCCTCACAAACTCCCCTTGAGTACCTCATTCCCCATTGGCCTTTTTTTTCAATTATAAAGGAATTCCCAATACTATTCTAGCATGTCCAAAGGTCAGTTGTCAATCTCCTCTCCGGTCCAGCTGGTGAATCTGGGAATCCTGAGGCAATGTTACAACTGCCTCATGTACACAGACAACCCTCTCCTCCTCCCAACAAATTCCAACACATGTGAGAGATGCAACCATATAGCCATACTGGAGGCTAAGCTCTCTCAACTCAGTACTGGTGAAACCAGTCAGGAGGAGAAGGAAACCACACTCACTACAATTCCAGTCTCACATAGACTACCATGACAGCAAACCAAACACATAAACGCACAAAAACATACTCAGAGGCTCTAAATAAAAATCTGCCTAAGCAGCAGAGACCTCCAAAGCAGACACCCAAGCAACCGTTACCCCAAAACAAAACACGTGCAACACATAGCTCACAAAGCCAGTGTGCCGAACAGTCACAGCCCTTAAGGCTAAACAACACACCTGATACACTTGTAATAGGTGACTCTATCGTCAGGCACACTGACGTCCTGCTCACCAGGCTGAACAAGGAGAAGGTCACGGTGAACTGCCTGTCGGGCGCTAGTATCCGCCACATAACACAAGCACTCAGGTCACTCCAAGGCAAGTACAAATATCACTCAGTCATTGTCCGTGCTGGTGTGAATGACCTGAGATGTACCTCCCTGGACTACATGAAAAGAGACATAGCGGAGCTCTCTGAGCATGTAGCCCAGGCAGGTATGACCCTGACCTTGAGTAGCATCTTACCCTCACATGCCACAATATGAAGACAAGATGATCAATTTCAACAATTGGCTTAAGTACTGGTGTCATTCAAAGGGGATCCAATGCCTGTCAGCCTGGGATGACATGCTCGACAAGCCACGATGCTTCGCTAGGGATGGCTTGCACCTGTCACCCCTGGGCTTTCGGATATTGGCAAAGGCTTTTACTACCCCCATAGTGCCTTTTTTAGGCAAGGCTCAAAAGACAAACTTACCTCCATAGGTATCACAAGGGATAAGAGACTAAGAGTAATGCTACTCAATGCCAGAAGTCTAATCCTCAAGATGCATGCACTCAAAACTCTCCTTAGCATGGAGAACATCGATATCAGTTCAGTAACAGAAACCTGGTTCAAGGCTCCCGAGAGCACCCCAGCACTACCAGGTTATACCTCATAACATGCATTTCGGCCCCAAAACTTGGACCGAACCACAAAAGGAGGGAGAGTATCAATATTCGTCAAAGATGCCCACACCTCCAGGTTGGTGGCACAGCACGAACCATCAGAGACTATCCATGTGCAACTAACAGTGGGTAAAACTGCCTTCCAGTTTATAGCCTGCTACAGACCAGCCTCCCAAACTCAGGAACCCCACTCGGCCTTCCTGAGAACACTGGAAAATATGAAGGTCTCTCCAAACACCATTATATTGGGTGACTTCAACTACCCAAACATAGACTGGAAGCATTACTCTAGCTCCAACACCCTAGCCCAAAGGTTCCTAGAATTTATAAACTCAAATGCTATGGAACAACTTGTTACCACTCCCACAAGAGGGGAAAACATACTGGACCTGATCATCACCAACATGGGGACTCTATGCTCCAGAACAGAAGTGTATCCCTCACTGATAAGATTAGACCATAAACTAATCTCACTGGATATTCACATCCCAACTCCACCCCCTGCCCTGAAAACCACAGTAAAAAACTTCTCTAAAGCAAATTTCACACTCCTCAAAACCAAAGTGGAATCCTTCAAAGTCCCCGGGCCTGTGGAAAATACGGCCCAGACCGCAGAATCCTTTATAAACGCATTCTATGAACACCTTCAGGAATGCATGGATCATGCAATCCCAAAAAAAACCAAGACCCAATCCTCCAAAGGCAGACGTCCTGTCTGGTGGACACCAGCCATAAACAAACTATGCAATAGAAGGAGGAAGCTACTACATGATAGAGCAAAATCCCAAAAAGGGAAGGCATCTCTGATCAGTATTAGCAAAAAACTACGGGCACTCATAAAATCGTCTAAGGCCAGCTTTGAGAGAAAAATTGCACAGGACACTAAGGATAATCACAAGGCTTTCTTTAGTTATGTTAGGTACCTGGGTGGGAATTCCCAGATATGCTCAAAATTAGTCCAAAATGACAAAAAATACACTGAACCCACAGACATTGCCAACATCCAAGCTGACAGGTTCAGCGCAAACTTCTCCCCCCCTCCCCACCAAAAGGGCACATATCTATCCCAGCAGTGTGCTGCCCCCCTGACATCTCAGATGCTCAGGTAAGAGATGCCCTCTCCAAAGCAAAAAACACAGCATCAAAGGTACCAGACGGTGTCCCGGGCTGCGTCCTACATGAACTCCAAGAAGAGCTAAACCCAAACATAAAACTACTGTTCAATCTCAGCCTTACTACAGGATATGTATCCAAAGAGTGGCGTACAGCAACAGTGGTCCCTCTCCACAAAGGTGGTGCCTTAACGGATCCTGGAAACTATCGTCCCATAAGCCTGACTACCTTGGTCTGCAAAGCTATGGAAAGGATCATCATGGACCTCATAAATAAAGATATTGGGGACCTACAGACACTGGATCCTACCCAGTTCGGCTTTGTTAAGGGCAGATCCTGCCTCTTAAACCTGATTGATTTCTTTGAAACGGTCACCAAGGCCATTGACGAGGGGAAGGTGGTCCACACAGCCTACCTGGACCTCGCAAAAGCCTTTGATACAATACCCCATTCGGGCATTATAGATAAGCTCACCAGCTTAAATATAAACCCCTATGTCACTAGATGGGTTGCAAACTGGCTCAAGGACAGAACCCACATGGTTAGAATTGCTGGAGCCATGTCAGACTCTAACCCAGTTACAAGTGGCATCCCACAAGGCTCAGTCCTGGGACCTCTCTTGTTCGGTATATATTTCTCGGAGGTACAGGCCAACATGGAAGGACTGTGGCTGACCAAGTTCACAGATGACTACAAACTGGGTGCCATAATCGACTCTCCAGCTGACACAAGCATCCTCTAAAAGGGCCTCATAGAAACAGACAACTGGTGCCAGAGCCATGGCCTCAAGCTAAACGCCAAAAAGTGTGCAGTCATCCCCTTTGGCAAAATGAAAGTGTCCACAAATTACCACATAGGTGGTAATCCATTAAGTACAGAAGAAGTAATTAGGGACCTGGGGACCCAAGTTGATAGCAATCTCTCATTTGACAACCACGTGGCCAAAGTGGTTAGAAAAACATTTTATATAGCCCACCTAATCATGAAGGGATTCACATCTAGATCAGGGGAGGTCATCATGCCTCTTTACTCATCCCGCATCAGGCCCATAATTGAGTACAATGCCCCTTTTGGGATGTACCTTACCAGACACCTGCAGCAACTGGAAAGACCCCAAAAGTACCTCACCAAGAGGATCAAAGGGCTCAAACAGATGCCATATGCTGCCCGGTTAAAGAAACTCTAGCTCTACTCAGTGGCATACCGCCTGCTCAGAGGCGATCTGTGCCTGACGTATAAAGCAATGTCCAACCCAGAATTAATGGACATGCTGCACCTCAGAAAATCCAAATCCCATCGAGCTACGAGCTTGAGAGACTTGAACCTCAGCACTGAAATAAATAGGACATGCTGGAGGGACAGATTCATAACCCAGAGGCTCCCTTCACTCTGGAATAAAATCCCAGTCCAGGTTAGGCAGAGCCCCTCATTGACTCTCTACAAGAGGAATCTTGATGAGTGGATGGGAGATCGTAGGTTTACCCCGGGTATCACTTCTGTGACACTGTTAGACAGAGGCACAGTATACTAACCTCGAAAAAGGGCATAGCAAAATTAATTTAAAATGGGTGGCGAAAGCCAAACACACTCTGGTTAGGCTTATAAATGCCCTAGAGCAGATAGCCTAGTATGAACCTATGAACCTAAAATTGCCACTGATTCTAAAGACAACCACAAAGCATTCTATAGCTATGTCAATAATCTCAATGGCAACACTCAGATCTGCTATGAGTTACAGCACAACGGCACTAAATATACAGACCCAACTGATATTGCCAACATCCTGGCAGAAAGGTTCAGTGCTAACTTTACCCCCCTCTCACCCCGTAAAGAGCCCATCTCTATACCAGAAGAATGCAAAGTTCCTGTAATCACAGCTGCACAGGTAAAATCCACACTCTCCAAAGCCAAGAACACAGCATCCATGGGACCAGACAACATCCCAGGCTGTGTTCTACATGAACTACAGAATGAACTGGCACTCCACTTAAGTACCATGTTCAGTCATAGCCTCACCTCAGGCTTTTTGTCTGCTAAATGGTGCACAGTGACGGTTATCCAATTCCACAAGGGGGGAGCCACCACGGACCCCAGGAACTACCACCCCATTAGCCTGACGAGCCTGGTCTGCAAGGCCATGGAACGTATCATCATGGAACTTATAAAAAAAGACATTGGTAATCTCCAAACTCTGGAGTCCACCCAGTTTGGGTTTATAAAAGGCAGATCATGTCTCCTAAACCTGATAGACTTCTTTGAAGCAGTCATGAAAGCCGTAGACAAGGGTAAGGTGATTCACACAGCCTATCTAGATCTTGCCAAGGCTTTCGATACCATCCCCCACTCTGGAATTATAGATAAACTCACTAAACTAGGTATAAATCCCTATGTCACAAGATGGGTTGCCAACTGCCTCACTGACAGAGCCCACACTGTGAAAGTAGCAGACTGCAAATCTGACTTCAGACCAGTGACAAGTGCAGTACCACAGGGTTCAGTCCTGGGTCCTCTCCTGTTTGGTATCTACTTCTCTGTAGTACAGGCTAACACAGAAGGTCTTTGACTAACGAAGTTCTCAGATGACTGCAAACTAGGAGCCATAATCGAAACTCCTAATGATGTAGACATCCTACAAAAGGGCCTCATTGAGACATATGCCTGGAGTCAAAGCTATGGCCTCAAGCTCAGTGCCAAAAAGTGTATTGTTATCCCCTTTGGTAAAAACTCTGTACCTATGAACTACAACATAGGCTGTAGTATACTTAACACTGAAAGTGTGATAAGAGACCTTGGGACACAGGTGGACATTAGTCTCTCCTTTGATAATCACATTGCCACAGTAGTCAGGAAATTCTTCGATGTGGCACACCTCATCACAAAAGGTTTCTCATCCAGAAAAAAGAGAGGTCATTGTTCCCCTCTACTCATCACTCATTAGACCCATTGTAGAGTACAATGCCCCTTTTGGTATGTACCTCACAAGACATCTACAACAACTGGAAAGGCCGCAGAAATACCTCACAAAGAGAATCACTGGACTCAAACAGATGCCCTATGCAGACCATCTCAAAAACCTCCAGCTTTACTCCATCGCATATCGCTTACTCAGAGGTGATATCTGCCTAACATACAAAGCTATGTCAAACCCAGAGCTTTTGCACATGCTCCACTTAAAGAAATCCCAATCCCTCCGAGCTACATGCTCTAGGGACCTAAACCTTGTCACCACAATAAACAGAACATGCCGGAGGGATAGATTCCTGTCCCAGAGACTTCCCATACTCTGGAATAAACTACCTATCTATATCAAACAAAGCTCCTCATTAGCATTCTTCAAGAATAATCTTGATGATTGCATGGGAAAATAGGAAATTCACCCTGGGGATCACCTCTGTGGCTCTGCTCAACAGTGGCACAGGAAAATAATTTTCTTGCGTGGCAAAAGCCAGGGTACCTTTTTAGCTGGGCTTGTATAGGTCCCAGGGCAGATAGCCTAGTACCTACCTACGAACCTATGAACAAATGAAACTAATGAATGCCTCAGTGAGAGCTGTTGTGAGTACAGTTGCAATTTGAGATGGAATCTGACTAACAACTCTGAAGCTTCCTGTAAGTACCCTCCCCCAACCCCCAGGCTGAAAATGTAAACAAAGACCAACATCAAAACAAAAAATCCCTGGGACTGTCCTTTTAAGATTATCTTGAGGGAAGGTAAATAAGGCACAGCTATGCTTTTCTAACTGGGGAAGAAATTCTACTAGGTATGTCACTGCTAGGGTCAGCTCAGCTTCCACCCTTCACATCTGACTTGCATATATGCCTGTAATGTCTTAAGGCTAGGAGCTGGCATGTACCCTTGCAATTACAGTAACACATTTTAAATTTTATCTCACTAATTACTCATGTTTTAAATTTTATCTCAGCTGCATCATGTGTTTCATATAAATGTATTGGACCCTAATTGCTTTTTATTACACACTGAGGAAGGGATATTTTCCTGAAAGCTTTGTGACTTCTGTTGGATTAAAGCCATTCTTATTCATATCTCTGGTTTTGTAAGTCTGTTTTTTTTACAAGTGGTTCTTTTCGTTTTGCCACTGACTATGTTAGTGCAGTTGCCTGCTCATTTGTGTGGTATGGAATTTGAACCTCCAAGAAAATGGAACCTCTCGTGCCTTTCCTGCATAGGGAAAAAATGTAATTATAACAGTTGAATTTTGGCACTATTTACATTTGGAATCATGTTGACATGCCAAAGATAATTTTGGTGACTGTAAGAAGTTTGAAAACTTCCCACGAAAACTACCTTTGGCGAGCTTAAGAAAACATATCTGCAGGGAGCAAGCACCTCCCCATTTGAGGGATACTCCCCACACCCCTAAATTTATAAATGCAACCTCCATACTTGCACAATAGTGGAGAAAAAGGCAAACTTCACTGTCTGCAAATTAGTTTTACTAAACAGCACTTGCACATTTTACATTCAGCAAAACTAACTTTGTGATTTGATACCATTCCCTTTACCTTGCACCCTGAAAGTCTACCAAAATGAGAATTCAGTAAACACAATTTCTAATTTGTGATCTGGGTTGGTCAGAAGCAAAATAATGTCCTCAACATAATGAGAGAGTGATAATTATTGCTCCAGTAGCCTCATTGCAATGGTTACAGTTATAAGCAGAGGTTAGGGTTGATAATGGTAAACCATGTCTAGTGCCTCTATATAAGCTAATAGGTTGTAATCTCTCCCTTCCACTCTAAGTATTATGGATGCCGCCTGGTATAGGGCCCATATAAGGGATACCAGAGGCTGAGGAATCCCCACGTTTTCAAGGATTGCAAAACAAATTTCCATCCTACTTTGTCAAATGCTTTCTCAGCATCCATTGTAGCTAGGACTTTGATAGTTGACTGGTCATGTGATGCTAGGTGCTCTTCAGAGTAAAAACAGGTATAAAAGAGGATAACATCTTGACTATCATCTGAGGAGACAATTTTACCAGCCTTTTTCTCTGACATTACATTGATGTTAGTAATTATTTTCCAAGCTTGTTACTGCCGCATAGCACTTTTGATTAATACCTATGTGATCATTAAGTTATTAATTTATTTTTAATATTTTTATAAATTATATTTTGTACAAATCCACCCAACTGCATGCTAGCTGTTTTAATTCTTTACTTGATTGTAACCTTGAAAAATAAGTTTGGAAAGGGGACAGATAAGTGTTTAGCAAATTTATTTTCACTTACAGATAAATACATAAATGATTATGGAAAATAATTATTCTCCTGCCTAATTATTCTGACACTTATCTTAAGATTATTTTAGCTTTTTGGGCTGCTCTCTCAGAGGCAATATCTTATTGAGTAGAGTGAAGACTTTACATAGTATGTATAAAACTGTATTCATCAGCAAATTGTTGGAATTCTGTTGACACAAACTGTGTACCACCGTCTGTAACAATGTTGATGGCTACTCCATATTATGCACCCATGGTCTGCACTTTTCAGTTATTTATTAGCTAGTCAAAGTTGGTACATATATTATCTTAATATTACAAGCATAATAAACCACAACTTTTAGATAGATTATGTCCCCAAATCTGACAAGTCAGCAGCGATCTTTTTCCAACGGCCTTGTTGTGAGGATATCAGTATCAGTGGCTCTCGTTACTGAGATGGTTTTATGGACAACAGAGAGTTTATACTTTGACATAAGTTTTGTAATGGCTACATTAATGTCTGTTCACTACACTGACATTTTAGTTCATTAACAGCATTCTTTTAGACCTCAGTTTCACTCCTGCATTTGATTTAACACTTGTTACATTGTGAGGTGGGTATTGCTATTCTGTCTGTGTGGGGCAGCAAGCCATTATGTTCTGATAGTTGTGCTTGGACCACATAGCACTTATGATTGGGATGTCTGTGTCTACTTATTAGGCCAGCAATCTCAGACATATTAGATAACAGTTTGTTGCTAGTTGTAATTTTGGTAGCTTAGACATGCATTGTATAAAGGGAGTCAATGTGGTAGCTAAAACTGAATGCTTCTTTCCCCCTTGGTTTAAATGATCATAGCTCAATCAACTCAGTTTTAACGTTAAAGGTAGCAAAGCTCCAAGTGTTTTTTATGAACATTTTGCTTCTGGCTTCAGAAATTGAAGTTATGTAGGATTTTGTTACTACTTTGTTTTTGTGTGTGTTTTTCAATTTTTATTCTTATTTTTATTTATTCATTTTTTGCATTATATTACATAATGTACATTTTTGGTTGTTCAATAGTATATTTTTTAATAGTGCAGTATTCTATTATGTAATCATTACTGTATCTATTTGAACTGTTCTGTTTTTTTTTCTTCACATAATTCACAAGTATGTTTACTTCTGGGGGGCCTTTAATTTTGTTTTACTTCGCTGGTGGTCAGACACTTTGTATCTAGTTGGTCATGTGACAAGGGCATCTATTTAAGGAAGCTATTCTGACTCAAACAGTTTTGGTTTTGATGAAGTCCTTCTGAATGTATGGGATGAAAGCACTTGACCTACTGTTTTATGTTCTACTTGAAGAATAAATTATTGTGAACTCTCAATAGGTTTTGCGACATCATTTGTTTTCCCTGAAACACTGAACACAACATGTGGCTTTGTGGGGGTTAGTAGCTTATTCTAACTCTTCTAGTTTCTTGGTAGTCATTGGTCTCACTGTCATTATGCAAAGCAGGCAGCATCTTCTTCTTCAGTTTCTGTCAGCAGTAAGTCATATATAGGATTCCTGGCTAAGACATGCCCTATGACAAGCTGTTTCCCAGGATCACAAATTGCTTTGGCATTAAACTGTTTCATTCTCATGAGTGGTCCTTGACATCTGGGTGGTTCCTTGTCTAGATAATAGGAAATGACCAGTGGAACCAATGACTTGTGGTTAGTGTGCATTTGGATAATGTATAATCATGATGTAGAGAACTTCTCACATGCATGTACCTTAACAGGACACTACTTTCTAATCTGTATTTATGTTTTTTCAGCATCAGTCAGTGTTCTGGAGCAGTAGAAACAGGATGTCACAATTATATTGTGTATTTGGAGTAATGATACACCCAGGTTGTAGCAACTAGCAATCATCATCTAATGGGAAAGCACTTTAGAATTGACCAGTTTATGAACTATATCTTCTAATGTAGGTAGAATTAACATAATTTGCAGAAGTAAGCCTTTGTTAGATCAACAGATAGTTGTACACTGTAGTTTGTCTTTATAATTGGCACCAAACGAGCTCACTATTCAGTTAGTTTGGTTACACTATTGCATAAAGTTCTTGTATTTTTGGAGTTCTGTGTCTGCTTTTGACAGCATAGGAAATGGTGCTGTTTTGGGTATGGGCAGGACATATGGATCAGCATTTGGGTTTAATTTTATTTTTCTCGTTCACAGTTAAACAGACCAACTTCACCAAACACATCTACACTGACATTATCTTAGCAGGCAACCCTATCTCTCATATCACAGCTGCTCTGCTGAGTGCATCATTTACGCATGGACTATCCACCACATAAACACATAAATG
This sequence comes from Protopterus annectens, assembly GCF_019279795.1. NCBI lineage: Eukaryota > Metazoa > Chordata > Ceratodontiformes > Protopteridae > Protopterus > Protopterus annectens. The sequence continues at coordinate 1,461,503,623 of NC_056737.1, forward strand.
ACATGTGTGGCCTTCCACTCAGACATGTCAAGAAATATACAAATTAACTTGTGTGCAGGGCTAAACAATTTACCTTCAGCTTTATTCAGCTGTAGATGCTCTGAAATATTTCCATAGGCAGCCACAATATCAAAGTAACACCAGACCCTGTATCAGTCTTAAAATGTGCTTTGAGTTCCATGAATACGGAAGTGCACTTTTCTGTCTATTTGGGAACAGCAGTTACTGAACCCAGGAAAAATGTTTCTTGTGATTATTCTCAGCCTTCTTCTAAGAAGTGAATTTTTTAACTTTAATTTTACAAATGACAGAAAAATGTCCCTGTCTTTTACATCTTTCACACCTTCTCCCTCAAACTGCACACACACTCTGCTTCTCATGCACAAAGTTAATTTTTCACTATCACATTTTTTTAATTTTGCTATTCTTTTTGTTTTTGCCTCACATACATCATTTGCCATATTTACAGTAGCATTTTGTTTCATTACTAGTGCAGCTTCTCTGGTAAGGTATGTTGCTGTTTCCTAAGTCTCTGTAATCAATTAGTATAGTTAAGCTATGGAAAACACACATCCTACTACAACTACTACAATTGAAATCATTCTGAATGCAGACCCATTTAAAAGACAGAACTAAAACTTTAGCTATGAAGTCAATGGATCTGCTTCTGTATATCTCCAGGATAAATGCTACCATTATCATTTCTCTTCATCCAGAATCCTATGCCCCACAACCAGTCTTAACCAATACCTAAATAGTTTTACTACCATATCACAGCATTATACTTTGTTTTGTGACACTGCTCACCCCATCTCTATACTTTTAATATAAACCTTATAATAGACGTACATTTGTTTCTGAACCTGCTTTATACCCCACCTCTTAACTACAATATTAACATTTTCTGCCCTATGTAGTTCCTTCTCTCCCTTCCATTTCTTTAAATTTCTAAGCACTAATCACATGATTCATTGTCTATCATATGACAAACCCACTAATACACCTTTGAAATGCTCAATATTTAACATCTACTAATGCATAACTATCTTTTGTACTGTAATAGTTGCCTGTGCTTTATAAGAATGTAATTAATTAGGAAATGCCTGTGTAATTGTTAATGTATTTTACTTAATGTCTGTTCACATATATTACAAATATGTAGTTTGTAATGTATATGAGATTTTCTCCTGGCATGCCTCTGAAAAGTTTTTTGAAAAAGCCCAGTTGAGCAAACCCACAAAACAAATAAAAATAAAGTTATAGTCCCTTCACTTGTAAATTTTAAGATGCGTTAGCATCAGCTAATATACTTGCAGTCCTGTCTCTAATCCATTCATCCTTTGTTTCATTAAACCATAATTTGCAGCAAGTTCTTAGAAGTGCATTACAAAAGCTTCACCACATTCATACTTAGCTAGTACACATCTGTGTAGGTATACCCTTTCATGTGTAACATTTCTATTTGGCACCACATGTTCATTGTGCTTGCTAACTCATAACCTCAGACTGAAAATGAACTGTGTATTGCCTCCACTTCTTATTGCATAGCATATAGCAATGAGTTTACTTGTAATTCTTTTCTCTCAGTCCACCAAGGTTTGCAGACTAAAGTGAGCAGACCTCTGCCTCCAAGAAGTCAAAGAGCTGTGTCATATTAGCAACAAATTCAGTTTTCTATGGATGAACAGCATAAATTGGTAAAAATATACTTTTATCAATGAAAAACATAATTTTAGTGAAAATTGCTTACTCTGATCATGGTAAACACTGCCAGTGTCTTTGACATTTTTCTTACAGGAATTGTGCTTTTATTTTTATTTTCTGAAAAAGATCCCTCTGCTATTACCACACCACAATGTACAACTCTTGTCACCCAGTATTAAAACCAAAGTTGAACAACATCAAGATGTATAAGTATTTGCAATAAAACCTTCACTGAATTAGCACGATAATATATAAGACATAGACAAACATACATTTATATAAAAGAAAAAAAAACATATTAATATGTTTCAAAGTTGTTACAAACATTATACATCTCATGTATTGTTTTGTATAACTATCATCAATCCAACACTGCATAATTAGCTTAATTCCTGCCTTCCTTTAAATCTCATTCCTCCTCCAAAACATTACTCTGCATGTATTGTTCCCACAATTTGAAATTTTTTCTATGTAATTTGTTCCTGCCCTTGTCTAAAGATCCCACTCCCAGTTCTTTTATCTCTGTTACAATATTAAATACTTAAAATACATCTGGTTTAGACTTTGATTTCCATTTTCTTGTCATGGGTTTTTTGGCAGCAACTAAAGCCGCACATTGAAGTTGCTAAGGCCTTACTGTGTCTAGGAAATTCAGATCTTTTTTCCCAACTATAAAAAAAAAAATCCTCAGCTGCACCTATTTGCTCACCTGATATTTCTGACACAGTAGACTCCAGAAAATTTTTGAAGTCTGCCAACTCATTATACTCTCAAAATATATGTTCCCTATTATCTCTTTTTTTCCTCATCTTACCTCCATTTGCCATCTACTTGATGAAAATTTCCTTGGAGTCTGCTTGAAGTATAAAAATATTATCTATGTGAACACTTCCAAACAAAATCCTAAATCTTTTAGAGTTTTTTTGCATACTTGGCATCATACATATCTTGTCCATTATTTCCTTGTGAATTATTTATCCAGTCCTTCTTCCCAATCTCTTCAAACCTCCTCTGATTGATTCCTAAAGTTATAGTGCAGTACTTTATATGCCCCACTAATTATCCTTTTTTAACAACAACTTCTGTTGTAGGTTCAACTACAATCTCTACCAGAAGAGGTCTTTCACTTAGGATTCCACTAGCCCTTTCTCTTTGCCTTTACTCTCATTTCCTGATAAGGAAGACAGTCTCTAGCCTGCAGAACACATGTCTTCTTGATCTCTTCCCATTCAATAACCTTTCCTTTTGTAGCTATTTGCTCATAATAGCTTGGTTCCTGTGCCAGTTTTCTACACCAAATTCCATTCCCACCTTGCCTATTTTTTTATCTCTGATTGTAGTCATCCCTATGGGCAAAATCTCCTTTCTCCATTCTCATGTTGGCTTAGTTCTTAAGAATATTTTTGCTACTTTATGAATATGAATAAGTCTTTTAATATTCTGTATGTCTGTTGCTATTCTCCTTGAGGATCTGCATCCAAAATCCCACTGTCTTCTTATTTATAGCTTTCTGTTTGTGTTATGCATTTGAACTTTAGCCGTATAGCGTTAAAATATCCCTTCATATCAGGTAATCCTAAAGTAACCTGTTCTATTGGAAGGATCAGCTTATCCAACTTGACCCTTATTCTCTTCTCCTTGATACATTCCTTCAAAAAATATTGTCCACAACTTCTCTTCTGACTGATAAAATACGTCAGACCTGCACATAAAACTAAAGGGACTAAAGGCATTTTCACTGCTTGCATACTGCTATTCAATATATATAAACCAGAGCTTCCAGTATCTCAGTTTTTGCATTATTTTTGTTTAGCCACATCAAGCTTTTCCTTAGCTGCCATAACAGAATCCTTTTACTCCATACTCCTAAATACTTCTTATCATTGTGTCCCCATAAATGTCGGTATTGCTGGACAAATTCATGTGTGGGTACATAGTTTACAGCTATAACCTTTGTTATATCTTCTTTAATTTTCTATCCCCAAAAGACTTAACATTTTCTTAAGATGTTCCTCAACACTATTATCTCATTTTTGTGCATTTATCAGGTAGAAAATATTATTGTCTGCAAATAAAGCCAGCCTTTCTTGATTACCATACCATTTATATCCTTGAATTCCTAAGTATCTTGTTTTCTTTGCCAATGGTTCCAAATATAAAGCAAATAATAAATGAAAAAGAGGACACACCTGTGCGGTTCCTCTGTGCAGACAACTTGTCAGAATGGAACCCTCCAACTTTCATTTTTTTTCCTCTGATCCAGCATATATCTTCCTAATTAAGCTTATTATTGTGTCAGGGAATGAAAATGCTTCCTTTGCCCTACTCATAAATATCATAGTTTACTCTGGCAACTGCTTTCTCTGCATCAAGACCCACCAATTACAGTGGTATTTTCTTACAGTCTGCTTCCTCTGGATCAGCACTATTCTATTAATGCTGTCAAATGTTTGCCTCCCTTCCACAAATCCATATTGATACATATCTATCAATTTTGACAATGCCTTTGTCATTCTATTAGATTTATAGTCATAAACATTTTATAATCATAGTTGAAAACTCGACATGGACCTATGTGAAGACAGATCTGACTGGTCTCTGCTATCTTTGGATATTACAGTCACCAAGGCTTTCTTCCACAGTGCTTCTGCTTTCTCTCTTTTTAATTTTCTGTTAAACAAAACCCTTCAAATCTTTATCACTTTCTTCCCTCTTAGCTTCCGAACTTCCACAGGAACACGATCTATTCCCAGAGACCTTCCTGCAGATTGATTGCATATTATCATTTCTATCTCCTTTCCTCCAATTTTAACTAATTGTTGTGCCTCATCTACCTCTAACCTTGGCATATTTGGGTCTTCCATAAATATTTCCATTTGTGCTCTTTCTTGATTTCCAAAGTTCTCTACATTATACAAATTTTCATAACATTTCCAAAATAACTCTAATACCACTCCAGGATCTCAGGTTATTTTCTTGTTCTATAGTCTATAAGTTTCACAACAAGCATTTCTACATTCTGTTACTCAAGTATTTTTGCCATAAGCTTTTTGTGCTCTGGAGTTATTATTAACAGTTGCTTAAGAGTAGTATTTCTAAAACCATGCACATTATCCAGATATTCCCTTATTTTCCTTTTAGCATTCTGTAGCTGAGCCTCTTGTTTTGTGAGATTCCCCTTTTTCTGCAACACTTAACCTTTGTCAGTCCCTCTAAATACTTTCTGCTACTTCTGAACCATATTTCTTTTTCTTTTATTTTTACCTTATTTTAAAACTCCAGTTTCATTTTATCCAGCTCAGACTAACTAAAATTTCTGAAGAAATTTCTGTATTCCCTAATAATTCTCAAATATTTTCCACCACCCATTCCTTTGATTCCTCTTTTTAACAGATATGTTGTGAAGCACCACTGTCTCACTTTTACCTTAGTAACTTGCATTTCTATCTTAGTTGTTACTGATACAGGATATTGAAATGGTTATTGGATGTGTGTCAAAACTTTTAATTAAATGCACATGTTCCTGTGAAATATAATTTCTGTCTAGTCTATCCCAGTTGGTGTACCTTGGAGAATAATATTCAAATTCTTTCTGACTTCCTAGTACTGAGTTCATGTCTTCCATACCAAATATTTTCATAACATTCTGGGTCTACTTTAGACCATCAAAATTTCACTTACCTGAAACCCATATCACCAAAACAAAAAGACCAACAGCACCAACACACTGACTTTGCAATCCAGGTAAGTAACCACTCAGCCATCCGAAACAAACACATTAAAGGAAGAAAATAAAATCCACCCATGTGGGGGGGGGGCTTTACTCCCCACCCCCACTCCCCTAACTAAATATAGAAACTCTGAGATCACACTACCATGGGGGTAAGGGGCAAAGTTCAACAGAATAGCCAAGCGGTTACTTACCTGGAGTGAAAAGTCAGTGTTCTGGGATGTCGGTGTGTTAGTGCTGTCGGTCCTTTCATCTCTGTGATATGGGTTTCTGGTAAGTGAAATTTCGTTGCTCTAAAGTAGACCCAACATGCTTCAGAAATCTACACTCTTTTGCTTTATTTTCCCTTCTTGATCACCCAGATATATCCTCACTGGTACAAATGAAATTCCAGTCTCCCGCTATAAGTAATATTCCCTGCTGAAAACTGATTATTTCACCCCAAATTTTCTTAAGCTCAATAATATCAGTTTTACATGGAATATAAATACATGACAGTGTAACACTCCTCCCGTGCCAGTAGCCCCTTACTACCACAAATGTACGACTATCATATCTTTTCCCTTTTCTATCACTATTGAAGCACCTCTAACAATTATTATAAGCACTCCCATTTTCCTTTGTCCTGATACTCTGCTGAATATCCCTCCTGAAATCCCTTCTTTATAAAATTCATATACTCACTTCTTTCCAAATGTGTGTCCTGTAACATTGCTGTTTACACTCTGCATTCAGTACTCTTTCCTTTTTGTCTATTCCTGTCAGGTCATTCACATTCCAGAATAATACAGATAGTGTAGCCATTATGATAAGAAGTTATTATTCCCACCTATTATATATGATAGCTTTTTGTAAATGTCTATTTCCAGCCTTTGTGTTACATGCACCCACTAATGTTTGGCAGGTTGATATTTTATACAATTGTTTCTTGTCACTTCCATTTGAACGTATGTCACATTTTAGAAGATTGTTTTGTTTTGATGCAAAAGCCACAAGAAAAACATACACACAGAGAACACTCCCATAACCTATTAACTTAAAACAAACACACAAACAATGTACATATTCAAATAATGAAGCATAACCATCCAGATAGGAACAATGGCCCCAAATCATAAAACAGCACTTTAATATAATTGAAGATGACAGTATAGCAAGTATAATGCTAATATTTCAGCCATCAAGAATGTATCCATCAAGTGGCACTAAAATCAATGTAACATGGGCTACAGTACTTCTTAGAACAGTAATGTCATATATTCATCTTAAAGGGGCATTGCTGTTATACATATTCACAGCATATACATGCTTATAATGGCTCTGCCCTACAGCAACACTTTTTCTACACAGAAAGTACAGATTGTTATTTTCATTTCAACAGTTGGAGCCATGATGAGTTCTAATTTACAAGGCTAGTAGTCATTTATATTTCACTAATGACCACTGTCACAAAGGAGTTAATTAGAATAATTGTTTGGGGAACAGCAGAACTCTGAATTAAAAGTTACTGTTAAATTGAACCACTTTTACTGTCAACAAAGAAACTGCTGTAATTAGTTCTGAGAAAACTATCGATGTTTTGAATTTAATTTATGTACATAATTTATGAATGAAATAATGATAAACACAGTAATACATTACTTTTCTTTACTTACTAGTGCTTAACTTTACATTTTAAAGGCCAACTAAGTTTTTTTCTGAAAGGAAAGAGACACCTGGATTCAGTAAACTCTGTGCAAGAATAGTGTTATTCTTGCATGGAGTGGTTTTCTGTCCATGTAGGACAGCAGTGTGCCTTGCATATTCATGAAGGCATGCTGCTGTGTAACCTACATGGACACGAAACAGAAACGAGTGCAGGGGACATGTCCAAGCAGTGCTCACACAGTAAACATGCCCCCTGCACTCAGGAAGTGCTGTATGGCACTTTGAAAATGAAAACAGTGTATGTGGACACTGAAGGCAAATAATAACAATGTCTGTGGACACTGAGAATGTAAATAAAACAAACAGGCACACCCCCCAAACAAAAGGTCAGCACAGAGAATGTCCAGATCGGTATGCCAGTGTACACACTGGTATACCAAATAAGCAAGCATGTTCCCAAGAGGAACTACTTAAAAATCACCCCAGTTGTGGCCAGAGTCCCCCCATTTATGATGTATTTGCGCAGATGCCCTGCCCTAAGAGGCCGATAGTTATGTGCATATCCCTAAACTAAAAAAACAAAACAAATATTTTTTTTCCATCCCAAATAAAATATAAGTGTAGCTGAGAGGGTGTGCATGTCTCACAGCTGTGCTTAGCATAGCTTAAACATCCCAAGGAGCTAAATAGAAATATACAGCACAAATACCCAAAGTGAGATAGTGTAGTGGTTAGAGTTTTTGCTTAGCATGCAGTCATTCATGGTTCAAGCCCCGATGAAGTCCATTCATTTTTATATGTGAAAGCAGTACCAGAATTTCATTTTTATAAATAGGTAGTAAATAATATATATTTGTTAACCAGGGTAGTGTAGTAGGTCCAAATGTGAGGTGTCAGTCTAGTAAAGATGTGAAACTCCCATATAAACACAAGGGTGCATTACAGTATAGTCACACAAGAATATAATGTAATGAAAGCACGTAGGGGGATGTTATGGAAGGTAAACATACATATCATAATGTCATTAATGAGGAATAGGTTCATACTAGGCTATCTGCCCTAGGGCATTTATAAGCCTAGCCAGAGTGTATTTGGCTTTCGCCACCCATTTTAAATGAATTTTGCTATGCCCTTTTTCGAGGTGAGTATACTGTGCCTCTGTCTAACAGTGACACAGAAGTGATACCCGGGGTAAACCTACTATCTCCCATCCACTCATCAAGATTCCTCTTGAAGAGAGTCAATGAGGGACTTTGCCTAACCTGGACTGGGATTTTATTCCAGAGTGAAGGGAGCCTCTGGGTTATGAATCTGTCCCTCCAGCATGTCCTATTTATTTCAGTGCTGAGGTTCAAGCCTCTCGAGCGTGTAGCATGATGGGATTTGGATTTTCTGAGGTGCAGCATGTCCATTAATTTCGGGTTGGAAATGGCTTTATACGTCAGGCACAGATCGCCTCTGAGCAGGCGGTATGCCACTGAGTAGAGCTGGAGTTTCTTTAACCGGGCAGCATATGGCATCTGTTTGAGCCCTTTGATCCTCTTGGTGAGGTAATTTTGGGATCTTTCCAGTTGCTGCAGGTGTCTGGTAAGGTACACCCCAAAAGGGGCATTGTACTCAATTATGGGCCTGATGAGGGATGAGTAAAGAGGCACAATGACCTCCCTTGATCTAGATGTGAATCCCTTCATGATTAGGTGGGCTATATAAAATGTTTTTCTAAACGCTTTGACCACGTGGTTGTCAAATGAGAGATTGCTATCAACTTGGGCCCCCAGGTCCCTAATTACTTCTTCCGTACTTAATGGATTACCTACTATGTGGTAATTTGTGGGCACTTTGTTTTTGCCAAAGGGGATGACTATACACTTTTTGGCGTTTGGCTTGAGGCCATGGCTCTGGCACCAGTTGTCTGTTTCTATGAGGCCCTTTTGTAGGAGCTTGTGTTGGCTGAAGAGTCAATTATGGCGCCCAGTTTGCAGTCATCTGCTAACTTGGTCAGCCACAGTCCTTCCGTGTTAGCCTGTACCTCCGAGAAATATATACCGAACAAGAGAGGTCCCAGGACTGAGCCTTGTGGGACGCCACTTGTAACTGTTTGGAGTCTGACATGGCTCCAGCAATTCTAACCATGTGGGTTCTGTCCTTGAGCCAGTTTGCAACCCATCTAGTGACATAGGGGTTTATATTTAAGCTGGTGAGCTTATCTATAATGCCCGAGTGGGGTATTGTATTGAAGACTTTTGCAAGGTCCAGGTAGGCTGTGTGGACCACATTCCCCTCGTCAATGGCCTTGGTGACTGTTTCAAAAAAATTGACCAGGTTTAAGAGGCAGGATCTGCCCTTAACAAAACTGAACTGGGTAGGATCCAGTGTGTGTAGGTCCCCAATATCTTTATTTATGAGGTCCATGATGATCCTTTCCATAGCTTTGCAGACCAAGCTAGTTAAGCTTATGGGGCGATAGTTTCCAGGATCCATTGAGGCACCACCTTTGTGGAGAGGGACCACTGTTGCTGTACACCATTCTTTGGGTACATATCCTGTAGTAAAGCTGAGATTGAACAGTAGTTTTATGTTTGGGTTTAGTTCTTCTTGGAGTTCATGTAGGACCAGCCCGGGACACCGTCTGGTCCCATTGATGCTGTGTTTTTTGCTTTGGAGAGGGCAACTCTTACCTAAGCATCTGAAATGTCAGGGGGGCAGCACTCTGCTGGGATAGATATTTGCCCTTTTCGTGGGGAAGGGGGGGGAGAAGTTTGCACTGAACCTGTCAGCTAGGATGTTGGCAATGTCTGTGGGTTCGGTGTATTTTTTGTCATTTTGGACTAATTCTGAACATATCTGGGAATTACCACCCAGGTTCGTAACATAACTAAAGAAAGCCTTGTCAACCCTTCAGTCTTGATAGTCCATAAAATGAAAGCTGAATGATGCTAAGTTGTGCTCAGCTATTCTTAGCCAGTGTAAGCATTGCTTAAATTTAAATGCTAAGCAGTAATTAGTGTAGCTAAGCAGATTTGCACACTGGTAAGTAGTGCTTAGCATCTACCCCTTTAAGCAATGCTTACCTTAGCTGAGCATGTGTGCACATTGTTTAGCTTAGCTCAGCATATTCAAAATTGTCCAGTCACAGCAAAGAATGGGAATTCAGCCCTATTTAAACCTTTCAGGCAGGAATACAGCCATAACCAGTTGTAGCTGATCACTGCAGGCACTATGGCTGGTGTTGGAGAAGGTACATGCTTTTGGGTGCAGTGTTGGGGCATTCAGGAGTCCAGGGTCATGGCTGGACTCCTCTTGATAAACCATGAAGGAAGACTGCTGCAGAACCAGTACTAGAGCTCACAATGCAAAGTGGAGACCTGGGACCGTGTCTCATGTGATCTCACCAGCGCTACTGGCATCTCTTGGACTGGTAATCAGGTCTGGCACCATTATGCTAACCTCAAGCGTAGGAAGAGGGAGCTGTTGGACCAGTAGCCCCAAGACGCATGGGTATGGAATTTTCCAGAAGTGTGTAAGTATCAGTATCAATTAGTGTTCAGCAAAGTCCAGCCTGAGTATGTGATCAGTAGGTATGCAAAATATTTCTTTATCTCCTCTACAGCTGCAGATGAGAGGGCTGTGAATGGTGACGCACATGCCAGTAGGCTGCTAAGGCTGTGCTGGGAGGCTGGTGAGTAAAAATCTAGCTGGCAGTATTCAGGGTTAATAAAGTAATAGATTGTCAACATCTAGTAGGTAAAGTATGTACTGTGTTCAATGAATAAAGGACTGTTATCAGGTGAATAAAGTTCTCTGTAACGTTGAATGAAGGTAAAAAGACCAGACTGTTACGTTTACTTTGTCATGTTGTGGTAGCAAAATAAATGTGTACAGGTTCTGCACAGCAACCGTGCCTCTGACAGCAAGAATGAAGTGAGGCCCATTTTACAAAGATTGTTGAGCTGTAAAACAGGTGATCAACTTAATGAAATGTGCCATGCACCAAGATCTTAACCCTGAATAGTAATGTGTGAAATATAAATGGCTATCCCCTTGCATCAGTGCTTTGTGTTAATCATTACATACCAGATTGTAATATGTCAAAGTATGAATACTAATGCTGACACCTTTGCAACTGCCCATAGTGAGACATTTTTTGTAGAAATGTGAGATTTTGTAGGACAGAACATACCTATGGCCAGTGCAAAGAACATAACTTCACTTCCTTCCCAAAAATAAAAGTTTAGTGTGTTGCATTGGAGTTGTGTATGCTAGTTTGTATGATAGTCATGTGCTTCTGGTAGAAAATAACTGTTTTATGCAACTATTACTGAAAAGTTAACACATCTGTTGTCTGAAAATTGCAGTACAGTTGTCATTACCTAGGATTTTTTCTCAGGACACAACTGTACAAAGTGGAACTGTCCCTTGTAAAGAGGGAAAGGTGGTAACCCTAATAAATACACAGTACAAGAACTATCTGCCATGCTTGAATGTCAGAACTATAAGGTCAGATTGTGCAAAACAGAGAGTACTAGGGAGAAAAAAGTCAAACAAGAGTTATCATTTTCTCAGTAGCTCATTGTGATGAAACACAGCTGTGGTGCACCTTTTTGCACTAACAGTCATAGAATCGTGGCAGTGGTAATACGCTGAATGCATATTGTCACACAAGAGTATGTGAATATTTGTATAAACAGTCAGGTAGTATTAACAGAAATTTCCTCCACAGGTCTGCTAGGGAAGAAACTGTTTGTAGTAGCTGTAAGAAGGCTTTACTAACACACTCTGTGTTCAACATACCAACTGTCCAACCCCAAGACTGAAAAAGACAGCAAGATAAGTACATACACCAAGCACTTTGTTCTGATACATGTCCCTCAAGTGTCACACTATCACGGCTAGTGGTTACTGCTGCTAATAACCAGGGAGACAGATAGAAACCCCGGCAAAGTATGTCAGTACCACACCCACCAAGCATGAGTGCCGGGTACCCCTGTCAGTGTCACACATGTAACCTTGAAGATGTGAATATGGGTAGAAACAGTCAGGTAGTGTTAACAGATATTTCTTCAACAGGTCTGCCAGGTAAGGAAGTGTTTCTATTAGCTCTAAGTAGGCTTAACCTATACACTGTGTACAACAATCTGACTGTCCAACCTAGGCCATAGGTAGATATAGGTCAGCCTTGGACAGTACTGTGTAGAGTAATGATTTGTACAGTTGTTAATTGACCTCTCTTTCTCTCCCCCACCCTATCTTTACCAGTACTTCATACACATTACATGGGTATGTTCATCTCCAAACCTACTGTTAGGACGTGTCCTATTGTTATGCAAATATTGAACTGTTTGAATAGTAATGTTCCCTGTTCAAATACTATCATTGGTGGCCTGTTGCTATCAGTGTAACTTGCATGTGGTTTTAATGCCTACTGTAATTCCATATATGCATGTGCTCTGTTTGCAATGCAACTGTTTCAATTCTGTTTTATGGGGTCAATTGGAACACTCATGCATGCTGTTATAACTAATCCTGAAATGTGTTGTTCATGGCTAACCAACATATTTTTTAAACTGAAACACCATAGCACGTCTGGGAAGGCAGAACCCAGCAAATCCTCCTGTCCCACCTCATATGGTGATGGCACCAGGCCCTAGCAATGCCTGGGACCCAACCGGGCCATCCTCTTCCACTTGTTTTGCACCACCTTCAAGTGGGACCACCTCAGGTGATGGGGCTCATCCACCCCCCCAGGAGCAGGCGTGGAGAGGAGACTGCCACCCACAGTCAGGTCCGAGGATTGGTGTGTAGCATCCTCCATTGGATCAGCTGTGCCAGTTTGAGGGTTGCTTGGTGCATCTTGAGGGTCAGTCTGCCCCACCTGCTAAGCCCCCAGCACAGCCACCTTTGGAGCTGTGAAAGTGCAGTGGTGACTGCTCATGGATGGGGACCTCAGTCCCACTGTAAACCATATGGGTGCTCATGTGCATCTGATTCCCAACCACCCTCCCTGTCCAAGGTGTTTACCTCCCAAAAGTGTCATATATTGCCCCTGTCAGCTGTCTTCTCTGTCTTGATTGTCTTCCTACCCAAACTACCTCCCCAAATGTACCTACTGTCCATCCTCAACATTCCACTCTCACCTTAAAAAAGGGGAAATCTGTCCCCCCCCCAAAATTTGCCCCATACATAGCTGTCCATTTTGCACACATGTCCACTGTACACATATAATCTGGTCCAGCTGGCATGACAACACATTACTGTTGTTCTCACCCCTCTCTCAGGAGCTAGAGTGCCCAAATTCACCTAAAAATTCCGTAGACATTCACAGCCATTGCTGTAGGAGAAATGGACAGCTATGGACATTTCCTACACCCTTCCTGCACATCCCTAGCTACCTTTCATACTGTAAAAAAACAGAAGCAGCAAAACAAACTAAATAAATAAAAATGCTGGCAGGCGGAGTTTCACAGGCACAAATCACTCAGGTGATGATAAACCAAAGGTGTATTTAATGATAAAAATCCACAAGAAAAACAAATAAAATGTGAGTGCTTTCTTTAAACAAGTGCTAACTTCATCAGACAACCTGTGATCAGGGTGTCTGATGAAGTTAACACTTATTTAACAAAAGTGCTCACATTTTATTTGTTTTTCTTGTGGATTTTTATCATTAAATACACCTTTGGTTTATCATCACCTTTCATACTGTACTTCCCTCTGTGTGCCTCTTTTTTCACCACTTTCCTACCACCCCTTTTTCTTTTCTTTTAAAGAAATTAGCAGAGGGGTAAGAGGGAGTAAGAGTCACTAAGTGAAGCTAAAACAGACTAACCATGTTTTAGCAATGCTTAGCATCATGCAAACCCAAGCAAACCCACTTACAACTGCCTTAATCACTCAGTATCCAACAGCCCTTGTTCTGTCCATCAACAAAGTAATCAGCACTGCCAAGTCTTGAACCCAGGATGCTGTGCTTTATAATCACAGCAACATACCACTATACCATCTAAGCTACAAGAATTTTGTTGCTTTTCAAACTTATCATGTAGTCTAGTCATTTAACATTAATGATAAAAACATCAGTCCCAAGTCTCAAACCCAAGACGCTATACACTAGAGTTAGAGCAATATACCTCTACACCATACGAGCTGTAGGAATTACTGTTGCTTTTTCAAACATATGCAATAGAGGCATACAGTAATGATGAGAAAGCTCTGTGGAATCATGCATGTGTTCCATATAAACATATACACACACACACACACACACACACACACACACACATACACACACACACACACACACACATATATATATATATATATATATATATATATATATATATATATATGTTTGTTGAAACATATATATGAAAATGTAGATACATAATATACATATACAAATGAAGGAAAATATATATGTATGTATAAATATATAAAAACATTTATATGTGTATTTATATAACATACAGTGTAGCCATACCTTAGTGCAAGATACCTGCCAAATCTATGCAAAGCGGTGGAAATGGGCCACATATATGCAGATATTTTAGATATTGCTGTTATAAGCGAACATTTTTACAGCAACAGGGTGCATTTAAGCTGAAACTTCTGAAGGATATGAGGATGGGAACTGAGTTGTTATGCCATTATTCACTGACATAAATCCTTGGATCATCACAGTGATTTACCAGACAAATACAAATAAACTGGGGAACAGAGCCAAATTATGCGCCAAACATTTGGACATTCTGCCAAAAGCCTGGCAGTGGACAGGCATGCTCGAAACCCCTTAGTACAATGAATCTGGGCCAGACCTGACAAAGTGAGGGGACAAATGCATGACAATAGAGACATATCCAACATACGTGAGTAGATAAGCTGAGAAAGTTGCTGTACTAACATATATTGACTGAAGTATCACAAGTCTGGGACTCAATTGCTTTCCATAATATAGCGACTCCAATCCTCACATCATCCCACTGATGTGTCAGGAATACACAACAGTTATGGGGACCAGACCAAAGGCATTGGTCAGACAACTGTACATCCTACATATATATGGGCATAACACAACATTATGGAAACTGCACTGAGCTACCAAGCACCGTACAAACTACTAGCAGACTGACATAACCCTACCCAAGTCCAGCTCTGGGGCTGTACACATGCATTTGCAAAGATAACAGGCACCACAGTGATATACCACCACTGGAAAACAGACACTGGTGTGAAAGTGCATACCACAACCAATTGTACCACACTCACAGTGACATACCAGTAAGTAAACTGAACATTGCACTATAATGACAATGTGAACACACACATCCCATTTGCACTCACATATTACTCATACATATATTGCCCCAAGCCCCAGTGTAATGGAAATCTTAAGGTGTTACAGGACATGTCATGGTCTACCAGTGCAAACATATAACAGCAGATAGGGAACCAGAAACTGGAGCAGCATGCACAGTCAGATAGAAAGGGGCCATGCCACTCACATGTACCCCCCTTTCTTACACAACCCAAATAACATGCACACATGACCCTTCTACACAATCCTGACAGTCTGTTAACAATGGCCAGACATACACAGACCTCTCAAATGTACAGTTCAACTCAGAATGTACAGGTTCAGGAGTCATATCTATGGCCTCTCCCCTGTAACATGTCTGTGGGTCTACTCCATCACAGGGATGGTAGCAGGAATGAATGCAAGATAATAGGTTCATAGGTTCATAGGTTCATAGGTTCATACTAGGCTATCTGCCCGAGGGCATTTATAAGCCTAGCCATAGTTTTGTGGCTTACGCCACCCCTTAGTTTGGAGAAACTATGCCCATTATTTAGCTGTGCCTCTGTCGAGCAGTGACACTGAGGTAACCCCTGGGGTGTATCTGCGATCTCCCATCCATTGGTCAAGATTCCTCTTGAACAAGGCCAGCGAGGTGCTCTGCCTCACATAAACCGGGATTTTGTTCCACAGCATAGGGAGTCTTTGGGTGATGAATCTATCCCTCCAGCACGTCCTATTAATAACCGTGTCGAGGTTTAAGTCACCCACCTTGTGGCTCTGAGGGATCTAGATTTTTTGAGATGAAGCATATTCATCAAATCTGGGTTTGACATGGCCTTGTATGTCAGGCATAGGTCACCTCTGAGTAAGCGATGCAACTGAATATAACTGGAGTTCTTTCAGTCGTGCAGCATAAGACAGATTTTTGAGCCCCTTTATCCTTTTGGTGAGGAACTTTTGTGGCCTCTCCAGCTGCTGCAAGTGTCGGGTCAGATACATTCCAAATGGGGCATTGTACTCGATCATTGGTCTGATGAGTGATGAGTATAGGGAGACTATGACTTCCCTTGATCTAGATGTGAATCCCTTCATGATAAGGTGGGCAATGTAGAAGGTCTTCCTAACTACTTTAGCAATATGAGTGTCGAATGAAAGGCTACTGTCAACCTGGGTTCCCAGGTCCCTAATAACTTCTTCTGTGTTCAGGGGATTGCCACCTATATGGTAGCTAGGGGTAACCTTATTTTTCCCGAAGGGTATGACTATGCATTTCTTGGCATTTAACTTGAGGCCATGGCTCTGGCACCAGTTATCCGTTTCTGTGAGACCCTTCTGAAGGATATCTGTGTCGGATGTGTTCTCAACTACGGCGCCCAGTTTGCAGTCATCTGCGAACTTTGTCAGCCATAACCCTCCTGTGTTTGCTTGTACTTCAGAAAAGTAGATGCCAAACAAGAGTGGGCCCAGGACTGAGTCCTGTGGGACACCACTTGTGACAGGCTTAGAGTCTGACATGGCGCCAGCAACTCTGACCCTGCAGGTTCTGTCACTCAGTCAGTTTGCAACCCATCTTGTAATGTATGGGTTTACATTTAAGTTGATGAGTTTTTCAATGATACCCGAATGGGGTATTGTATCGAAAGCCTTCGCCAGGTCTAGGTAGGCTGTATGGACTGCCTTTCCCTCGTCAATGGCCTTGGTGACTGTTTCAAAAAAGTCAACCAAGTTTAAAAGGCTTGATCTGCCTTTGACAAAGCCAAACTGGGTTGGATCCAAAGTCTGCAAATTCCCTATGTCTTTATTTATGAGATCCATTATGATCCTTTCCATGGCTTTGCAGATCAGGCTTGTCAAGCTAATGGGATGGTAATTTCCAGGGTCGGTGGAGGCACCACCTTTGTGGAGTGGGACCACAGTCGCTGTGCGCCACTCCCTGGGTACGTATCCAGAGGTGAGACTAAGATTAAACAGCTGTCCTAACTGTGGGTTTAATTCCTCGTTGAGTTCATGGAGCACACAGCCGGGGACACCATCAGGTCCCATGGATACTAAATATCTCTGAGACTCATAGTGCATGACATCTGGACAAAAACTGATATCATATGGAGACAGAGGCACAAACACAGGCGTAGACTGGACATATTGCTGTTATAAATTGAGACAGTTGCTAATGTTACTGGGTATGTTGTAACATATCCTTTATGAGGAATACGGAGTTAGTAATACCAATGGATGTTAGTATTTACTGACTGCATTCACCAGAGTCCCAGACTGAATTTCCAAGGACAGCAACTGTCTGTGGAACAGAACGAACATAACAGGCAAATGTGTGGCCAGTATGAGGACAGCATGCCAGTAGAGAGGTATGTCAGAGACATATCACTGCCAGACATGAAGTCACTCAGTAAATGCATGTTCAGACAAACCCTATCAATCTTATCAACCCTCCATGTGTATAACAGCACTAATGACAATCTGTTCACAATTCTGGAGATATGTCCCCCATGTTGTTGGGCTGTCTCCACATTTCCTGTCCTGTGAAGTTTTTCCACCTACTGTCTGAGAATCTGTAGCCACCACACCTCTGTAGTGTCCCTTGTACAGGCAAGGAAAAGGGGAAAGGCCCACATGAAGGACATCCCATATATTGGAACTAGCAGCAGTGTCCAGGCCCACAGCACAATACTATGTGGGCACCTACATAGATATATGGCCTTAGCAATATTTGATTGGACATCAACCCCTCAAGGTAGGGTGGAAGCCTATGGTGGACAGCAGACATACACAACTACCATCATAGGATGAATTAATTGCTGGACTGGCCATGAAGGAACAGGTGTCTCATTGGAAGCCATCTGACCTTGGTCTGCACAAGCAAATAAGGTCACTGGTGATGTGCCCTACAGCTGTGTGAGTTCAAACTGGATACATCCACCAAAGCCAATCACTAGGGCTTCCAGACATGTCTGCAATTCCAGAGGCAACACACATATCTGGTCTGTAGTGGTGGTCAATAACACCACATACACATATGCCATAGATATAGGCAACTGGCTGCAGACCGGTGACATGTAGACATCACCCCCTCATCCCCCCATAGGTACACATGTGAATGTACGGCACCTGCCTCCCTCCCATCCTGATCACACAGCAGGTCTGTAATGCCTCTCAAAGGCAACACACAGAGGTCTCCATAGGCCTGATACCCTTTCTGGCTGCATCCTATATGAACACAGGCATAGCATCTCAGACCCATTCTGCAGTGTAGTCTACCACAGCCTGAGCACAGGTGTCATCCCATCTGTGCAGAGGACAGACAGAAAGTAGATAAGAAACAGGTTATGCATTAGCATGAATGTTCTGAAGGATAGAAGTCTGATTTTGAAATGTATGCCATTACTACATGACAGCAGTCCTCAATGACATGGCCAAAAAACACAGTACTCTACAGTTAATATAATATGATATTAATATTCAATAGGAGATGCATAAAAACGTACAGCTTGAACAACAAGAACAGGACAGTGTAGTACTCAGAGTCCCAGCTTTGCATGCAGGGATGCATGGTTTGAGTACTACAATAGACAATTGAATTTTACATGGAAAGCAGTGTTAAAAGTACTAATTTAATAGTACAATATGTGTTAAATTATTTTGTCAACCAGGGTAGTGTAGCTGGTGTAACATGGAAGTGTGTCTGCATATAACATGTGATACCACCCATGTATACACAAGTGTCCCATACAGTATAGTCACACTCCTTGCTACTGTAATGACAGCACATAGAAGCATGTTATGCAAGGAAATCATATACACTTACTGAATGAAGTCATTACTCTGCTATTTTATAAGACTGGAATGTGAGCAATGGATACCAGTGCTCAGCTATGCTTAGCAGGTTTAAGCATTGCTCAAACATGATTGCTAACCAGCAGTTAGCTCAGCTAAGTGGATTTTCACACTGGTAAGCATCGCTAACTGAAGCCTACACATTGTAAGCGCTTATTCATTTAACCATGTATTAGCATCACTTACAGTCACGCAAAACTGCACAAACCCACTTAAAGTTGCTCAAAACTGCCTTAATCACTCTGTCTCCATCAGCCCTTGTTCTGCTCAGCAGCAAAATAAACAGCCCTTGCAGGTCTTGAACCCAGGACCCTGTACACCATAGCCACAGCAATTTATCACTAAGCCATCTGAGCTGTAGGACTTTCTGATGTTTTTTTCAATCATATCATGCAGCATTACAGTCAGTTTACAAAAGGGAAGAAACACAGTAGAATCAGTAATGATTGGTATTTACAAATAGGTTCATAGGTAGGTACTAGGCTATCTGCTTGAAGGCATTTATAAGCATAGCCAGACTGTGTTGGCCTTTGCCGCCCCCTTAGATTAGTTCCCTGTGCCTCTGTCCAGCAGAGCCACTGAAGTGATCCCCGGGGTAAACTTTCTGTTTCCCATCTACTCGTCAAGGTTTCTCTTGAAGAGTGTTAGCAAGTAGCTCTGCCTAATGTAGACTGGAATCTTGTTCCAAAGCATGGGAAGTATCTGTGACAGGAATCTATCCCTCCAGCATGTCCTATTTATTGTCATGGTGAGGTTTAGATCCCTAGAGCGTGTGGCTCGAGGGAATACGTTTTTCTTTAGGAGGAGCATGTCAATCAGTTCTGGGTTGTACATGGCCTTGTATGTCAGGCAGAGATCACCTCTGAGTAGGCAGTATGCAACCGAGTACAGCTGGAGTTTCTTCAGTCGAGCTGCATAAGGCATCTGTTTGAGGCCAGTGATCCTCTTGGTGAGGTGCTTCTGTGGTCTTTCCATTGGTTGCAGGTGTCTTGTAAGATACATCCCACATGGGGCATTGTACTCTATGATGAGCCTGATGAGCGATGAGTAGAAGGGCACAATGACCTCTTTTGATCTGGATGCGAACCCTTTTGTGATAAGGTGTGCCACATAGAAGGATTTTCTAACCACTTTGGCAATGTGATTACCAAAGGAGAGTTTACTATCTAGTTGGGTCCCCAGATCCCTTATTACGTCTTCCGTATTTAGGGGACTACCACCTATGTGGTTATTTGTGGGTACTTTGTTTTTTTTCCAAAGGGGATGACTATGCACTTTTTGGCATTTAGCTTGAGGCCATGATTTTGACACCAGGTGTCCGTCTCAGTGAGACCCTTTTGGAGGATGTCTGTGTCAGCCAGAGAGTCAATTATAGCCTCTAGTTTGCAGTTGTCTGCGAACTTGGTCAGCCATTGTCCTCCTGTGATTGCCTGTACCTCTGAGAAGTATATGCCGAAAAGGAGGGGTCCTAGGACTGAGCCCTGGGGAACGCCACTTGTAACCGGTTTAGAGTCAGACCTAGCTCCTGCAACTCTTACCATGTGGGTTCTGTCCGTGAGCCAGTTGGCAACCCATCTTGTGATGTAGGGAGTTATGCTCAGGCTGGTGAGCTTGTCTATAATACCAGAATGGGGAATGGTGTCAAAGGCCTTTGCGAGGTCTAGGTAGGCTGTGTGTACCACCTTTCCCTTGTCTGTAAGCCTTGGTAACTGTCTCAAAGAAGTCCACCAGGTTTAGGAGGCATGATCTGCCTTTAAAGCCGAACTGGGTAAGTTCCAGTGTTTGGAGGTTCCCAATGTCTCTGTTAATCAGTTCCATGATGATGCGCTCCATAGCCTTGCAGACCAAGCTAGTCAGGCTTATAGGTCGATAGTTCCCAGGGTCTGTTGTGGCTCCACCTTTGTGGAGTGGAATAACCGTTGCTGTGCGCCACTCTATGGGTATGTAACCTGCAGAGAGGCTGAGTTTTAACAGTGTGTTTAGGTGAGGGGTTAGTTCATCTTTGAGCACATATAGGATGCAGCCTGGGACTCCATCCGGTCCCATTGATGCTGTGTTTTTGGCTTTGGAGAGGGCTGTTTTAACCTGAGTGTCTGTGATTTCAGGAGCTCTACATTCGTCTGGTATGGTTATGGGCCCATTTGGGGGTGAGAGGGGGTGAAGTTTGTGCTGAACCTATCTGCCAAGATGTTGGCAATATCGGTCGGTTCAGAGTATTTTGTACCATTCTGCACTAACTCCGAGCAGATCTGAGCATTGCCACTTAGATTATTGACATAGCTAAAGAATGCCTTGTGGTTATCTTTGGAGTCCTTGGCAATTTTTCTTTTGAAACTTACCTTGGATGATTTTATGAGGGATCATAGTTTCTTGCTGATACTGATCAGGGATGTCTTCCCTTATTGGGATTTTACTCTTTTCTGTACTAGTTTCCTCCTTCTATTGTATAGCTTGTTTAGGGCAGGAGTCCACCAGACTGGTTTCTTTTTTTGGAGGAGTGAGTCTTGGTTTTGCTTGGGTTAGTACAATCCATGCATTCTTATAGGTGCCCATAAAATACATTAGTAAAGGATTTTGCAGCTTGGACAATGTTATCCTTTAGCATGGGGGCTTTGAAACTTTCCACCTCGGTATCTTAAGTAACGTGAAGTTTTCTTTTGAAAAGTTTTTCATGGTGGTTTCCTTGTCCAGGGGTGGGGGTGGAATGTGGATATCCAAAGTGATTTGTTTATGGCCAGATCTAACCAGTGAGGGTTTGACCTCCGGTGTGGAGCACCGATCGCCCATGTTGGTGATGACCAGGTCCAATATGTTGTCACCTCTGGTGGGAGTGTTGACCTGTTGATCCAGGGTATTTGAGTTTACAAATTCTAGGAAATGTTGGGCAAGGGAGTTAGTACTTGAGTAGTTCTCCCAATTAATGTTTGGGTAATTGAAATCACCCAATATTAGGGTGCTTGGTAGGACCTTTATATTTCCCAGTGTTTCCAGAAATGCGGAATGGGGGTCCTGGGACATGGTGAGTTATCTGTAGCAAGCTACAATTTGAATTGCAGTTTTGCCCATTGTTAGTTGCACGTGGATGATCTCTGAAACATCATGCTGTGCCACTAACCTGGAGGTGTGGGTATCCTTGATGAATATGGATATGCCCCCACCTTTTGTATTTTGGTCCTGGTTCTGTGGCCAAAATGTATGGTATGTGTTGTAGCCTGCTAGTGTTGGGGTGCTCTCTGGAGCCTTAAACCAGGTTTCTGTTACTGCACATATATTGATTTTCTCCATACTGAGGAGTGCCTCGAGTGCATGCATTTTGAGGTTTAGACTTCTGGCATTGAGCAGCATCACCCTCAGTTTTTTGTTACTTGTGCTATTTATTTCGGTGGGTTTGTCTTTTGAGCCTTGTCTTAAAAGGCACTATGGGGGTGGCAAGAGCCTTGGCCAGTATTCAAAAGCTTAAGGGTGACAGGTGCAAGCCGTCTCTAGCCAAGCAGCGTGGCTTGTCAAGCATGTCATCCCAGGTGGACAGACACTGGATCCCCTTTGAATGACACCAAAAACTTAAGCCAATTGTTGAAATTGCTAATTTTTTCTTTATACTGTGGTATCATTCTTGGTGAGGGCAGGATGCTACTCAGGGTCAGAGTCATACCGGCCTAGGCTACAAGATCAGAGAGCTCTTCCATGTTTCTTTTCATGTATTCCAGGGAGGTATGGCTCAGGTCATTCACACCAACATGGACAATGACAGAGTCATATTTGTACTTTTTCTGGAGTGACCTGAGTGCTTGTGTTATGTGGCGGATCCTGGCACCTGACAGGCAGCTAACAGTAACCTTCTCCTTATTCAGCCTAGTGAGTGGGACGTCAGTGTGCCTGACTATAGAGTCACCTATTACTAGTATGTTGGGTATGTTATTTTGCCTTAAGGGCTGTGATTGCATGACACTGGTTTTGTGAAGTATGTGTTTCATGATTTGTGTTGCGGGGTGGAGGTTGCATTTACCCTACATCTACATCTACCCACCCCCCCTACACAGTCCAACTAATAAGTACACAGTACACTGCTACAAATCATGATAGGCCATACACAATGGCCAGACATACATAAACCTCTTAGCAAAACAACTAAAATGACTGAAGACAGTAAACAGAAAAACAACCAGCCAGTAATCCATACATATTTAATATACTCTGACGTCTCGACCAAAGCCTCCAAGTATTAAAATATTACAAAACATACTTGCCTTAAATACAAGAAGCAATTAACACTTAATTACATATTTAAAAAAACAGCCTCCAACTCCACTCCTCATTTAACCCCCTAGGGGCTAAAGTATCAAATGTTAAAATGTAAATTGATTCTTTACATGACAACTGTTCTGTTATAAATGTTCTATTAAACTAAAAAAAGACCTTTTCCAAAACAGTACCTTGTAACCCACTAGTGTCCCAATGGTGAAATGTATTAAAATGTACAGCTATAGAACTTTCTTTTTTCATATTAGTTATATCTCTCACATGTTCTAACAGCCTAATTTTAAAACACGTGTTACTCTTCCCCACATAAAATTTGTTACAAGGGCATCTAAGAATGATCACTATACACCGACCTCCTGACTTTACAGGGTTCAACATGTTAGCCCTCATATTTATGGCCCCTACCCCACAACATGTGTGGGATTCCACAACATCACTGGGATGACAGCAGGAATGACAGCACTAAATAATCATAGACCATACCTATCAACCTCTTACTGCAGGACATCTGGGCAAAGCCTGACATAACTGGGGGACAAAGGCCCAAAAACAGGGCCATATTTGAATTATTGCTGTTATACACTGAGAAAGCTGCTGGTGTTACAGGGTTTGTTGTAACATACCTTCCCTAGGGAATATGAAGTCAGAAACACAAATGGATGTTGGCATTTACTGGTTGCAATCACCAGAGTATGCTGCTGATTTGCCAAGGACAACACCTGTTTGGGGAACAGATCAAATATAACACACAACCTCTGGCCATTATGGGGATAGCCCTACAGTTGAGAGCTATGCAGACACATACCTTTGTCAAACTGAAATCCATGCTAAACTAGCATGTCCAGACAAACCTGTTAAACCAGCAGTATTCAAACCAAATAACATCAATGCTCACATTCTCTCCCTAAGTCTTGAACCCTCGCCACCATTTAGTTGGCCTGTCTGCACAAGTCTTGTTGTAAGAGGTATTCCCACCTGCTGTCTGTAACATTGTAGCTCACATACATCCGGGATCTCTTCCTCACAGGCAAGATAAAGGGCCAACACCCACATGAAGTACTCAATTATAGGAGTATGTTGCCATGATATTGGCTATTGGAATAACTGCACAGCTGCTCTGCAAGCAATTAGCAAGTGGGGAACACCAAATGGTGCACAGGCCATCACCTGATCATGAGCATTAGCTACAAAAGTCAAGCTGCCACCCATTCAAACCAGCTCTATACCTGTATGCGTGTGTTAGATAGAGAGAGAGAGACTGCAAGTCAAGATACCAAACCTGAAGATATTACGCAATCTGCTTTCAAAAAAAAAAAGGTATGTGAAACAAGTAAGCATGTAATTGAATGCAGTAGGTGGTCTGTAATAATTGGAAATAGGAGGTTGAAAGAATATGTCTCAACAAAACTTGCTATACTGATGTACTGCTGAACAGCATCTATGGCCATAGCATCTGGCTTTGTCTGCAGTGACATAGATCACAGCTCAGGACCTTGACTCACCCCAGGAAAGGACAGCTGACATATGACAACTACTGGAGTGTCTGTCAAACATCACTGACTGTGCCACTGCTAGGCCAGCTACTGGGATGTTGTACATATCCATATGTTACAACTATGATACAAATGTTTGTCTTGTAAATCTAAGAGACCTGTACAGTGCATGTGCATAGTAAAGTACTGTTTCAGAAGGGTGTGTTGAACTGCATGTGATGTACTGAGTTCATGCCATTTAACTGTACAGTGTTCTGCTGGACAATAAGCACATGTGTGCCTGATATCTGTAGTCACTTACACAAAGTGTTGTGTTATGACAGGCAAACCACTGGCAAGTCCGTGAACAATGACATCGTAACATAATAGCCTAGTTATGAATGTCGGACATCCTCCAGGTTATCACTGTGATGGCAAAGCCTACTGTGCAATCAACTTACTTCTGTATGTTACAGCAATATTAATACAGTGTCAATATTGATGTGCCTTTGCCACCTATTTATGTGTGCCATTGTCCAGATGTCCTGGTATAATAGGTTGAGAGGTATGACTGAGCAGCAAGACTGTAAATACAGTGTGCCATACTAACATAGAACAGAAATGTATAAGAGGTATCATCTGAGCACATGTATGTATGCGTATGTTCAGTTGGAAGGCACAAAACAACTGATATGGGTTGCAAGTAATCAGGTAAATAAATTGTGCATGTTGTACATGTGTGTACTATCAGTTTTAGTGCATACAACAGACATAAATGTCTACAGCTAATGGTTGTTGCATTGCCCTGACTCTGATATGGGTACTAGAATAGGCATGATTATCAGGTTGTAATCAGAGAAGTGTCCATCTGTGGTATGACCCTCTGTCTATGCCAATCACAAACAACTATATGAACACCTACATACAGTGGATATCAAGAGAGTACACACCCCTGTTGAAATGCCTAGTTTGTGTGCTATATGAAAATGAGACCACAAAAAATCATTTCAAAATGTTTCCCACCTTGAATGTGACCCATAACCTGTACAATTATATTGAAAAACAAACAAATCTGTTAGGGGGAAAATATAAAACATAAAAAATATACTATAAGCTAGTCGCATACATGTGCGTCTTAAACTAATACTTTGTTGCTGAACCTCTTGCTGTAATCACAGCATTCCATTTTCTTTGGTACACACATGCCATCAATTAAAGAGACTCTGATTAACCCCAAATAATGTTCAGCTGTCCTACTAGGATTTATTTGACATTTACCCAGTTGCATGCTACAGCAAATGCCATGTTTTGCAGAGAACTTACAAAGAGTCAAAGGGATGTCAGTGTGGAATGGTATCAGTCAGTAGAAGAGTAGAAAAAGTGTCCACAACATTGGATAAACCATGGAATACAGTGCAGACAGTCATCAGACAGTGGATAAAATATGGGACTACAGTGACACTGCAGACACCTGGACGTCCATCCCAAATGGATGAAATGACAAAACGACAATTGCCCATTGAGGCTGCCAGGGAACCTACAGCAACACTGAGCGAGCTGCAGGAATGCCTGACAAGTACTGGGTGTGTAGCACATGTGACAGCAGTCTTCTATATTCCTCATATGTCTGCCCTATGGGGTAGGTTTGCTAGATGGAAGCCTTTTCTTACACAGAAAAATGTCCAGGGCCAGACAAATCATAGATAAACTTACTAAGTTGGGCATTAATCCCTATGTCACTCGATGGGTTGCCAACTGGCTTACTGACAGAACCCACACTGTAAAAGTAGCTGACTCCAAATCCAGCTCTAGACAAGTGACAAGTGGAATACCTCAGGGTTCAATCCTGGGACCTCTCTTGTTTGGCATCTACTTCTCTGAACTACAGGCCAACAATAAGGGACTCTGGCTAACAAAGTTGACAGATGACTGCAAACTGGGAGCTATTATTGAATCCCCAAATGATGTGGATATTCTACAAAAGGGCCTTACAGAAACAGATGCTTGGTGGCAGAGCCATGGGCTCAAGCTCAATGCCAAGAACAGTATAGTTATCCTCTTTGGGAAGAAACATTTACCCATGAATTACTACATAGGTGGCAGTACACTAAACACAGAAAGTGTGACAAGAGACTTAGGGACACAGGTGGCCAGTGGTCTCACCTTCGATAACCACATCACCACAACAGTCAAAAAATCCTTTTGTGTGGCATACCTCATCACTAAGGACTTTTCATCCAGATAAAAGGAGGTCATTGTCCCACTCTACTCATCCATCATTAGACCCATTATAGAATACAATGCCCCGTTTGGTATGTACCTCTCAAGACATCTGCAACAACTGGAAAGGCCACAGAAATACCTCACTAAAAGAATCACAGGCCTAAAACAGATGCCTTATGTTGACCATCTAAAAAACTCCAGCTATACTCTGTCACATATCGTCTACTCAGAGACGATCTCTGCTTAACATACAAGGCCATGTCAAACCCAGAGCTGTTGGACTTGCTACACGTAAAGAAATTGCAATCCCTCAGAGCCACACACTCCAGGGATCTAAACCTTGTCATCACAATGAACAAAATATGCTGGAGGGATAGGTTCCTGACCCAGAGACTCCCCAGGCTCTGGAATAGACTACCCATACATGTCAAGCAGAGCACCTCTCTGGCCCTTTTCACAAGGAAACTTGACGATTGGATGGGAGATAGGAAATTCATCCCGGGAATAATGTCAGTTGCCCTGCTAGACAAGGGTCCAGGGAAGTAAATATCATGCGAAGAAATAGAGAGGGAATTGTTATGGCTAGGCTTGTATAGGCCCTAGGGCTGATAGCCTAGTACCAACCTATGAACCTATGAACATTGCCAAACACTGCATCAAGTATCCCAAAAGCATGTTGGACAATGTGTCATGGTCTGATGAGACCAAGGTTGAATCTTTGGCCCACAATTCCAAAAAGTATGTCTGGCCCAAAACAACACTTTCCATCACCAAAAGAACACCATCCCCCCGTTGAAGCACGGTGGTGGCAGTATCATGCTTTGGGGTTGCTTTTCTTAAGCTGGAAGTGGGCTTTTAGTCAAGGTGGAGGGAATTATGAACAGTTGCAAATACCAATCATTTTTGTCCCAAAGTCTTCAGTCATCTGCTAGAAAGCTGAAGATGAAAAGAGATTTTTACCTGTTAACATGACAGTCACCCCAAGCATACATCCAAATCAACAAAAGAATGGCTTCACCAGATGAAATTACAGTTTGGGAATGTGCCAGCCATTGCCCAGACCTACAGCCAATAGAAAATCTGTGAGTTGACCTGAATAGGTGTGTGTACAAGAGATGCCCTCACAAACTGACATATTTGTAGTGCTGTTACAAGGAAGACTGGACAACTATTACCAAGTAAAGATGTGCCATGATGATAGACTCCGACCTAAGATGACTGAATGCTGTCATTATCTCAACAAGTGCTTCCATAAAGTATCTGTTTAAGGGTGTGCACACTTATGCAACCAGCTTATTGTACTGATTTTAATTTGCATAGGTTTTCGTATTGTTATGTTTTCACTTGAATTGTACAGGATGTAGGTCACATTAAAGGTGGGAATTGTTTTGAAATGAGCTATTGTGGTGTCATGTTACAATAGCACAAAGACTAGGCATTGTAACAGGGGTATGTACACTTTTATATCCACTATAGCTGTATGGACTCAACAATACCTGACCTGTAAAACCTGCCTCCACCAAGGTAGAGTAATCCCCTTTGGTGGACAGCAGCAATACACAAACCACATAATTAGGTTACTATATTGGCTGTACAGAGCCACATAGTCATAAGCAACAACTTGGAAGCATGTCCTCCACTATCTGAACAAGCATGTAAGGTCACAGGTGGCTCCCTGTAAAGCTAAATAAGAGTAGAAATCAGACATATCCACACCGCCAAGGACAATCAAAAAGGTGTCTCCACATATGTTGTCAGTATCACAGGCAACAACACAATTCATCCTGTACTGGTGGTAAACACACCTCATACACACATGCCATGGCTATAGGCAACCTGCATCAGACAGGTTAGGTGTGATCACCCCCCTGTCCCCCTCATTCGTATAGGGGGATATGCACATCAAACGCACCACTCCCCTCATCAGTGGTGATCAGGTACATACTACCTACTGAAAGGCAACAACAGCAAGTCTCCATGGGGCCTGATAACATCCTTGTCTGCATCCTACATGAACTCGGACATGTGCTCACAGTTCCATCACCCACTGTAGTCAAACACAGCCATGGCACCATCCATGCCCCAGCCACATGGAAGATGGCCACTGACATCCCTCTACACAGAAATGAATGGGGAACATAGGATTATGCAATTAACTGCATCATTGGGGGAATATGACACATCAGGACCAGGAGTGCAATGCAAGCTGATATTGTGCTGATAGATTAGGGGGTATGGTGTAGTTGTGAGTGGTGGCAACAAATATCCACTGTTGATGTACAATTTCTGTCCATACTGTTGACAACTGTATGAGGTCCTATGATGTGTTTCCCTGTTTATGTCTTCCAGGTGGTATGCAGCATCCTAGGCTTCCACTGTATACAGAGGCTGAGACAGCTATCATAATAGAAACCATCATCCATAACCATGGAGTCATGTTTTGCCGTAGCCAACAACATCTGCGGGAGAGGACTGCCCTGTGGAATGACCGAGTTCACAGGGTAAATGATGTTGGCCTGCACGCAAGAACCTACCAGCATGTCCGGCATCATGCAACCAACCTAATACGCAATGCCCGGTGAAGGGTTGCTGCCATAGCCTGGGAAAACATAGCCACAGGTGGGGGCCCAGCCATGCAGGCCCCATTGACACCCACTGAGGAGCTCCTCACCAACTTTGGGGCACCCACCCCAACCATACAATAGAATCCAGAATCCAGCATTGTGAAGATTGGTGGCATCCACACAATGGACGAAGAGCTTGCAGGTAAGGCCCCAGTGCACACACATTACTAGAGTACTGTAGAATACATAGTTGTATCTGTAGAGTATCTACATGCATATGTCAGATAGGATAGCAGATGTGGACAAGGTTTTGTAATGCACAGAAGTACACATCTATGGTGATGGGCAGCATATTTTGTAGTACTGGGGGTTTTACTGTTAATGTGTAGAAATGCTGCTTCTACCCTGTACCAAGGCCACATGTGAGTCTGCTGACAGTGCCTCTCTCCCACAACTATTTAGGTCCCTCTGGTCTACAAGTGGGGCAGCAGTCTGTAGCTGGTGAGTATGGAATTGTTTTGTTGTGGTTTGCCAATACCCCAGGCATGTTATGGCCATGCTATTTGCCATGCATACAACTGTCACACCTAGCCATATTGCTTGATGTGCATGTTCACTTGTGGTGGTGTTAACTGCAGTGCATCACAGTGGTCACCACGGGGGCTTATCTGAAGGGTATGTAACATTCCTGTAGCATACCTCACAACCTGTCAGTGCAAGACATCTGGACAGAGACTAACAAAATGGGGGGACAAACAGGCTATGGTAGGGACATGTATGAAACATTAATCCTATACAGTGGATACAACAGTGTACACACACCTGTTAAGATGCCAAGTGTTTCTGATATATACAATGAGACACTACAATATTACATTTCACACATTTTCCAACCTGTAATGTGACCATAACATGAACAATTAACTTGTAAGACAGAAAATATGTTAGGGCACCAAATATGGGGTATGCAAACCTTACAATACTCTGGATGGATATGTGTGCACACCCTCCAAATAACATATTGTGGAAGCAGCTTGTAATGTGCTGACAACATTCACTCTGCTTGGGTACACACCTGCCATCAAGTACAGGGACTCAATATAACACCGAATAATGGTTCACTGTCCGAGCAGTGTATTTGTGACATTTGCTCAGTTGCCTGTAACATAAGCAGCCATGGCTAGCATACATCTTACAAAGCATCAAAGGGATCTCATATTTGAAAGGAATCAGTCAGGAGTAGGGTACAGCAACATTACCACATCACTGCATATACCATGTAACACAGGGGAGACCGTCATCAAAAGATGGACTGAAGATGGGACAACAGTGCTGTTGAAAAGAACCAGATGTCCTTCCGAAACAGATGAAAATACATGTCAAGAACTGGTTGTGCAGCAACACTGAGGGAGTTGCAGGAATCTCTGGCAAGTACTGGTTGTGTAGTATATGTGGCAACAATTGCCCAGATTCTGCATAAGTCTGGCCTATGGACTAGGGTCAGTAGGTGAAAGCATTTACCCACACCAAACACCATCCAGGGCTGGGTACAAGTAGGAAACCATAACATCTAGTCTCCCAAAGGCATGTGTTGAAATGTGTAATGGTGTAATGAGACTAAGGTTCAAACTTACAGCCACTATCCCTAAAGCTATGTGTGGTGCACAAGCAACACCTCACTTCACCTGAAGACCACCATCCCCACATTGAAGTTTGCTGGTGGCAGTGCCCTGCTTTGGGGTTGCTGTTAATTAGCTGGAACTAGGCCTGAAGGAATTATGAACAGTTCCAAATAACACTGGTGTGGGCCAAAGCTGTCAAGCATCTGCAAGATGGCTGAGGTTGGAGAGGGAATTCAGCTTCCAACACAACAATGACCTGAAGCATACATCCACATCTACCTAAGAATGGCTCCACCTGAATACAATCAAGGGTATGAATTGGGCCAAAGCCCAGATTTAACACCAGTAGTAAACTCCCAGTGTGAGCTCCAATGACTGTGCACATGCAGAAGCACTGGCAGCTGTTGAAGACTTGAGGGGTGGATGGTAAGAGGGGGACTTAGTGATCTAAAAAGGGCAATTTTTAAAACTATTTATTATCACAACATAGGTTCCCTTGGAGCAGATTTTAAGCTTAGCCAATGTCCCTTTTGGTGCTTGAATTAACATTTCCTGATTGGTCTTACCTATCCCATGTCATATAATTGCATAGTAACCCTAGTGAGAATAATTGTGATCATACTACAGATAATTTGAGGAGACCCCATGTAAGGGATGCAGCATTTAGTAACTGCCTCTATCCATTAGTTGCACGAGGGGCAATCCTGGAGTACCTTTTCTATTACCCATTCTTAGATCCAAGTTGCATTTGAATATGGACAGGGATGAGCTTTGTTTTACTTGAATGGATAATCTGTTCTGGAACAGTTGTAGCCTCTGTGATATATATCCATCTCTCCATAGCATTCAGTTTAGATACCTGGACTGAGTATTTCTGATGCCATTTGACTTGCTGATGTTCATTAGGTCCATCTGTATTAGGTGGGAGGATGCTTTATATGCCAGACATGTTACCTCTAAGACCTCTGTAGGATACTGAGTATAGTGATAAATATTTGAGGTGGTCCATGCAAGACCTATTATTTAGGATGTATCCTTTTAATAAGATATTTCTGTGGGTATTCCAATTGTTGCATGTGTCTGAACAGATACATGCCAAAGTGGGCATTATACAAAATGATTGACCTAATGAGGGCATTGTAAAGGGGGGCAATAACATCTCTTGATCTAGTCAAAATCAATTTGTTTATAAGCTGTGCAATATAGAAAGACTTTCTTATGACTGGGCACATGTTGGTCAAAAGTTAGGCCACTGTACACATAAATTCCCAAATGACAAACAACTGGGTCAGTTCTCAGTGGTCATTGTCAATTTGGCAGTTCCCTGGATTAGATGACTTCCCAAAGGATCCTATAATGTATTTCTTTGAGTTTAGTTTCAATTCATAATTCTGGCACCACTTATTGTTCGGGACAACCTTCCTGTATGATGGATAAGTCATTTCAGGATTCAATAACTGCTCCTAGCTTGCAGTCATCTCAAACTTAGTATGCCAAAACCCTTTGGTGTTTCCTTTTACTTTTGAGATGTATATGCCAAACAGAAAAAGTCTCAGCACTGAGCCCTAGTGGACTCCATTGGTGACTGGTCTTTTTACCTGTTTTGATCTCCTGCATCCTGTGAGCAGGCATACATGTATGCATTCTTTGATTCACCTTACTAGTTGTGTTAACCTGATTGTATTAAATTATATTCCTTGTATAATACAGCACCACTTGATAGAATGTGTTTTAAATTTGTAGTTTTGAACAGTCTAGTAAGCAATAAAACAAAATGTATGAACCAATTATGACAAAACTACACATTTCAGAAATTTTCATCCATAAAAGGCCACTCAAACCTTTGTCATTACAATCCACTAATATCAGTAAATATGCAAAATCTCTGCAGAAGTAAGTCATCTAAATAATTCCACATTAAAGGGATTTTTAACTAACAAAGAGGTTGCTGTTAAGAAACATCTTTATATTTCATTGTTTTATCTACAAATAAAGTACCTGTTGTTCCTGAAGAAAAAATTGCCTGTGTTACATAAAAAAATGATAAGCTAGTAATTTTGCAATGGGGAATGGATGTCAAACTGATGACAGGTTCATAGTTACTAGGTAACTCCTACAAAGGAGGACATTCATAGGACTGCAGTATCAACTCCCTTTAAAGTACACCACAGTACAGTATCAGTGATCCATCTGCAAACTGTGGGAGTAGAACCATAGCTTTCTGCATCAAAAACAAGTATTCTACCTGTTGTACTACTACCAATGCAAACAACTTAGCATAAGCAGCACTAAACTTCTCTTTCCCTGAAGCTTTCAGCGCCTTGTAAAATCCACTTGACTCTCAACTAATTAACAGCATAAGAAATCTGGAAAAAGCCAACATTTATTTGGGGGGGGGGCAAAGGCCCAAAACCAGGGACACATTTTAAATATTGCTTATATAATCTCAGAGAGTTGCTAAAATAAAGTGGTTTGTGTTACCATGTGTTTCCTAAAAGATAGGAAAACTGAAACGCAAAGGGCTATCATTATTAAGTGGATTCAGTTCTCATTGATCCACACACACTCTATGGCAGATGCAGACACACACACACACTCTGGCAGACTCAGACACCCACATACAAACCCTCTGGCAGCAATATCACACTGGACAGTAATGATCTGGGCAACTCTCAAAAGTCAAGCAATGATCAGCATTTGGGGGAGTGGGGCAGTATAACAACAAATAAAAGAACAAAACTCTCCTTACCTGCATAACTCTGGCAGCACCAACAGAACAGCAGCAGCATAACTCCTGCAACACATGGCAGCACAAATGGAACAGTGGCAGCAATAACTCTTGTAATAGAGAACAATAAGAGAAAAAGAACAGCAAGTTTAGTTAGTTTAACTTCTGGGCACTAATCCACGTTAGCGTGAAAACCTAACTTCATTAATTTTCCCAACAGGTCTTGCAGATGTAAAAGTGGAGGGGCTCCCCCTCACTCTATGGTTCTGGTGCCCATGTGCACATGAGCTGGCCTTGCAATCTGACAGAGTTGGGAGAGCTTTGCAGGGAAGACTGTCCAAATAATGCCAAGTCAAGATGTGCCATGCTGATATACCCCTTCCCAGGAAGAGTGACTGCTGCAGTTCACTTAACAGGTGATTCAAAAACGCATTGGTTTAAGGGTATTCACACTTATGCAACCACTATATCGTACTCATCTCACTCAGTATATTTCACTAGCACATTTGTTTGTTTTTCAGTTGGATTGCACAGGTCATATGTCACATTTTAGGTGGGTAATGTTTTTGAATGCAGTATTATCATCTTATTTTATATAATATAAGAGCTTGGAATGTTAACAGGGGTGTGTACACTTATCATATCCATGTTAAGCTTAGAAGGTTGTTGGTGTAACAGGATTTGTTTGAACATACATTCACTGCTGGTGATGACATCTGCAAATCAAATGTATGTCATTAATTAGTGACATCAATCCTCATATCATCCCAGTTATGAGTCAGACAAACACATAGGGGTTGTGAGGAACAAGAAAACATATGTGCCAGACATCTACTCATTCTTCAATGATTTGTACAGTTGTGAGGTATGGTCTACAATAGTTGCCACTGTGCTATATAGGTGAACAGCAATAATGTGTACATGGATGCAGTGTGTGCTAGAGGAATGGAAGTCACCTACTAACAGTACTCATGCATGCCAGAGATGCATATTGTTAGTAACAAGGATTAAGAATGGCTGCAATGCATGAATTTGAGGGCTGTGTGTCATGCATGTCACCTTTTGGGTAATGTGAGGTCTGTGTAATAGCTTTATGCCACCTCACCTGTATGTCTGTGTGTGTGTCTGTGTGCATGTCTGTTTGTCTGTGTGCGTGGCAGCCAACCATAATGTACAGGTATTAATTTACATATACTGTCTTTCCCTTACAGGTGGTGATGGGGTTCGGGGTTCCCTCCTGCTTGGAGACTGATGTCAGTGTCTCTGCAGACTCTGTCAGTGATGATAGGCATAGGGAAGCACATATGGGGTTGTCACAGGCTGAATTTGTGCCATTGGTTGGCATAACCCTGTTGTCCATCCCATCCCTGCACACAGTCACAATGCCCACACATACTCTATCACCAGTGGCCATAGCTAATGGACAGTTGGCGGGTGGTGGCATGGGACAGGCAAGTGTGGTGACTATGGCAAGTGTGTCTGTAGATACCAGCCATAGCCAGAAAACAGGCGATGTCCCACACAGGTGGACAGACAGGGGTGCTCAGCTGCCCAACGTGCCCCTGTCACAAGTGCCACAGCAGGTATCACCAGACACATGTTTCAGACTGTCATGGAGGCACTGGCACATAATGAATGTAACACCAAACAGATTCTCAGTGTCATGAATGCAACTCTTCTTACTATGAGTGACAACATCCATGATTTTGCAGATGCCCACCATTATTATGCTGAGATCATGGATAGATGGTTGGGTGAGATGTTGGCAAACCTCAACCATGGAATGTCTGTGTTAGAGCATGTGGTGGGAGTTAGCCGTCGGCCACATGGATGTAGGACAGCACCATGAACAGCTGAGGGTCCATGTGGCCATGCAACTTCTCACTTCTGCAGTGGCAGTACCAGCAGCACGACTGCAGGGGGTTGCTGTCCATGCCACAATGCAGCAGGCCATGGGCACGTGGTCATGGCTGGTCCCAACAGGGACACAGATCCAGCAGACAGCAGTCACCATCAGGGAGTAGTACTGCATCTGGCCTTGGGTCTGGTGGTGCCAGTGGGTCCCCTGGCAGGCCCAGTTCCCATGTCCATGGCCAGAGATTGTAAACTGTACACCCTACCATGCATGGTCCACAGCTGTCCAACATACCCCTGTGTAAGGCAGCCACATGGTGTAACTGTGTGCATCCATACACACACAGATCACCATCACAGCCAGGTCACCTCCAGACATACATACACCACCTCTGCATGACCCATTTAACAAACACCCACCAAATACACACAAATGATGTAAACCAAATGGCCCAGCCTAGGCCTCTGGCAAACCCACACCACACCCTGTGCATATGATGATACCTGTGCCACATCCCCGTCATCCATACCATTGACATAGGCACATGCTAATATGGTTCTGATGCACAGGGTGAATTCAGTACAGTTTATCAATGTAATGCTGTGTGAAATGTTGTCAGTCTGCATGTTTAATGGTTACATGTCAGAGTGAGAAGCTGTCCAGCCATGATGCATTATTGTTTGTTATTAACGCTGATTGAATGTGGTCTCCATAATGTATTCTGTTTGTGTTCTAGGTGTCTGTGTGCCAGCAGGATGTGGCCCTGCAGACATTATATACAAGGGGTATGGCAGTGTGGTAACACATTGAGTGTGCAATATCCAGGATACAGCTGTACACAATTAACTGGTCTGTATAACAGTTATTGCATATGCCACATAGATTATAGGGCTGAGGGGTGTATACAGGTATGTGTATGGTGGCTGACGTCAGCAGCTCTTGTACAGTGGACAATGGTAAGTGTAGTGGGTGGAACACACCTCCGATTTGTAAATCCCATACACCCAGAGGGTATGGTGTTGACCCAATGCACAGAGAATACTGTTCACACACACACACACACACACACACACACACACACACACACACACACACACACACATACACACATGATTACAATTGCCAGTGCTGGGTTTGAAATCCCTACCCATCTAGTTAGTGGTAGTACAGTATTAGGCAGTTATCACATGTGGCACAGAGCTCATAGTGTGTTGAGTTTCCAAATTACATGAATAGTGAGCAACATCACATGCCCTTGTAAGGTATGGGAATGGATGGTGTAGTGGGAGTGACAGGTTTCATAATAATATCATGCACGAGTGTTCACACTCCCAAATACTGCTATACACACCAATGCACACACTCACAATGGTGTCAGTACTGTGACTAGGAGCCCTGCCTCTCTAGCCGCTCATTCCATACTGTTACATAGCTGTTGCACACAGCACAGGGCTTATAGGTCTGCAGAGTGTGTACAGAAGCCTCTACAGTTGATGTAAAAAGCGGCCCTCAAAGAGTAGAATGTAGGACATGTGCTGAGAGTACAATGGCCTAAAATTGTAAAACATGGCCACCCAATGGATATATTCTTCACTCAAACACACACACTCAGGATACTGTGCGCACACACATTTGCCAGGACTGAGATTAGAACTCCTACCTATCTAGTTATTGCTACTAACGTGCTAAGCATTTATTGCATGTGCCATGGAGCTTGTAGAATGAAATGTGTTCCACAGTTCCTCTAAGGTGAACATCATCACTAAGCCTTGTACAGTAATGTAATGGGAAATGTACCGGGTGAGAATGGACTCAAAATACTCTGTCCTACAGAAATATACACAATGACCAACACAGATGCAGTCATACACACATTTGCCAGACCTGAGGTTAGCAGTCCTGCCTATCATGTCAGTCAGTCCATACTAGTACATAGTTCCTGCACACAGCATGGCCCTTATTGGGCTTAAGAGTGCCAACATATACCTCTATGGTTGATGGAGACAGTGGACCTCGTATAGTGGACTTTGGGACATGTGCTGGGAGTACTACAGTCTAAAAATGTAAAACCCACACCCCCATTGGATATAGCACTCACTCAAACTCTGGATACTGTTCTCACACACATATACACACACACAAACACACACAAAAATCATACATTTGCCCGGACTGAGGTTAGAACCACTACCTATCTAGTTATTACTACTACAGTGATATGCATTTATCGCACATGCCATGGAACTGGTAGGGTGCAAACTGTTCCATGTCTCTTCTAAGGTGAGAAACATCACCAGCCCTTGTAAAGTATGGCAATGTACAGTGTACTGGGAGAATGAGGCCTCAAAATGATGTCTCCTACACATATACACACTTACACACACACACACACACACACACACACACACACACACACACACACACACACACACACACACACACACACACACACACATTTACACACACACACACACACACACACACACACACACACACACACACACACACACACACACACACACACACACACACACACACACACACACACGCACGCACACACTTACTTTCCAGGACAGAGATTCAAAGCCCTACCTATCCAGTTATTGCTACTACAGTGTTACACGTTTATCGCACATGCTGCAGAGCTTACAGGTTGAAAGATATCCCAACATACTTCTAAGGTCAGGGACATCAGCAGCCCTTGTAAAGTATAGCATTTTGAGATGTACTGTTTGTGGATGGCCACAAAATACTTTACCCTACAGATATACACCCACTCACACACAAACAGACACACTTTTACATTTGCCAGGACTGAGATTACAACTCCTACATAAATAGTTAGTGATACTATAGTGTTACACAGTTACCACAAGCACCACAGTGCCTATAGGGCTGATGGCTAACAAAAGGTATTTCTAAGGTGAATGCCATCAGCAGATCTAGTGATATAGGGCAATGGGATGTGTACTGGGTGGGTATGGACTAAAACAGTAATTCCTACACACACACACACACACACACACACACACACACACACACACACACACTTACATTTGCTGGGACTGTGATTAGAATCCCTACCTATCTACTTATTTCCTCTAAGATGTTACACATTTATCACACATGCTATGGAGCTTACAGGACCGAGGCTTATCCAAAGGTACTTCTAAGGTGACATACATCAGCAGATCATCTAAAGTGGGGCTATGGGATGTCTATTGGTTGAGAAAGGCCTCATAATGCAACTCTCTCTCTATCACTGGCTGTCTCTCTCTTCCTCATGTCTATGTGTGTGTATGCTTGACATATTGTAGTATGTTAGCCATAGATATGTGTGTGTATCACACACAACGGATGCAGATTTACCACATATGTGCCACCTACAGCTGGCTGTGGGTTTTCCTGACCAATGTGTGTGTGTGTGTAAAAACCAAACGGTTTACATATTGGTGTGTGTGCACAGACATCTACAAATTACTGATATCTATAGTCCACTGTGGTTTCAGACATGGGCTTAATTTTTCTATGTGTAGGAGCATGCCCATTATGACCTTCTATACTGAGTGTGGAAATGCATTCCAGGGAGAGTTGTACTCCAGTCCAGGGTCTTGTGTACTACAGCTATACCTTGCAACCTGTTTCTGCAGAATATCTGTAGATATGTTGCCAATATGGGGACACAATGGGCCAAACATAGGGGGATACTGTAACTATGGTTCTTATTACTGTCTGTGTTGCTTGTGTAACACGGTTGATTTTAGCAGAGATTTTCTGACATATGTAATGTGTGACATTGTAATGTATTGTGTTATCAGCCACTGACAGATATCATTGGTTGATCACTGTTATTTACCAGGGAAATACAAGAGAGATTATGTACAGACCAATATTCTGAGGCAAAGGCTAGACATTCTGGCACAATCCAGCCATTTTGGATGGGTGGGTACAGCCAATTGACTGATGGTAAATGGTCCAGCACCTTGGTGGTATGCTGGCTGGGATCTCCTTGTGCATTCCTCATCTTACCTGAGAGGTCATATCCTATTGTGGGCATACCTCTCAACTGTACAGTTTCTCCCAGGTTATCCAGAGCCATGCCTCATATATCTGGTCAGTTTCCCTTCACATTGTTGTTTACAAGCAGGTTTGTTGCTATTCACTCAGGGGTTTGCAGTCGGGGGGAATTATGACCAGACATTAGAGTTTCAGACTTCACACCCTCCATGACATCTATGCTTCTGCACCCCCTCTGTTATTATATCCTCTTCCTAACATTATAAGAGCAATGCCTCAGAAGTATCCCTATAGTTGGGCCTTTATCCCAGCAATATTTATGGCTTTGTCCACAGTTCTTGTTCTAGGATGTTGAGAGGCATGCTATTGGCATTTGGCAGCATGGCCTTTTATTTGTTTTCTGTTTACTGTGTTAGGTTGTTAGTTAGGACCCCATGACATTCCCTACAATGGCACTATGGGTGATGCATGGGCCTTTGACAGAGGCATGTAGGCCATGTGAGACTGATGCATGCCATCTGTAGCAGGGCAGTGCGTTCTGTCACTCATATGTTCCCAGGCTGCAAGCCAGTGGTTCCCCCTAAGGTTACATTGGTAAGTGGGTCAAGTGTTACTGGCAATCCTTCCTGTTCGTATTGATCCATTATTCTGGGTGTCATCTGGGTGCTGCTTGCAGCTAGGGACACACCTACATGGGACACCAATTCAGCACGCTGCATCATGTGTGTCTTCCCATACTCAGAGGAGTCATTCTGAAATTATTCTCAACAGCAAGGATCAGACCAGTGTGATACCTGTGGCTGTTGGGTGGTGACATGAGTGCATGTGTGATATGGAAGCTTGTGGCACCTGCCTTACAGGTATAATTGTGACCTTCTCTTATCCTGCCTTGTGAGTGGACATCAACAGTCTGTTATTATTTTGTATCTGTGGCTTTTGTGGTCTGCCACTGATTGGCCAGACAACCAGTATTTCATGGTAGATGGACAACACATGTGATGCTAACCTATATACATTATTCCAAAGTTGTGTACAGTTGAGAGATATGATAGGCACTGTGTAGGATACTTCCACCTGTGTACTGTTTCTATGTATGGCCCTTTGTTCATGACCTGTCAAGATTTCCACCAGTGACTGATATTGACATCTGGACACTGTGTACAACTGCTAACATATGTGTAGCTGAGAAGCAGATTAGTTGGTACTGTAATTCTTGGGACATGGCCCTGTCAACCACAGTACTGTGCCTAGGCCACTGAGACACAACATCCAGGGTCACATGCTGACCACTTCCTGACAATGTTACCCACACATAAACTTAGCACACTGACCCCTGCATATTGTGGACATGCAGCACATTATCATGTTGATTGGGACAGGCCTGGCATGTGTGCTCCACTGGTATTACTCTAACTCTACAAACATAAATGTCGCTGCATTTATATGTGGGGGGGGGGCACTCCTGACAACTTTACACATTTGCACTGACTGTGCTGGTATTTCACTTACTGTTTGCTTCCATTTAGTACTGTATTGTGCCCTATCTTGCAGAATGGTGGCATATCAGTAGAGAACCCAGGTTAGATTGTAATGGCATACATTTCAGTTTTAGACTTCTTACCCTTCAGAACCATACTGCAACTGCCATACCTGCTGTACTATGTCTGTGTAGGTCTGTTGGGGGATGTTCACAATTGCTGGCATTTGTAGGCCTTTGCCAGACCTTTCTTTATGGTCATCTATACCTGTCCTGCTGAGTGAGGCTGGAGGTGGGTATGGGAACCCTCATTGACATCCATGTGTGTGACCTATGGCCACCCAGTTAGTTGGCCCCCCACCCCACATGTACTGCAGTGAGAGTTGTCACCTTGAGTAGTACTGCCTTGTATGGTGACACCAGTATTTGTCATGGATTTCCTGCTATCCCTCATAGCTGTCAGTTGTCTGCTGCTATCCCATTCGGCCACCCAATCACCTTGCATGCTTGCATCAGTACCATAGATATACTATCAGACCATGCTACTTCATCCATTCATTGTTAGGACAATTGACTTACCTTGTGCCTGAAGCAGTTGTGAGGATGGTGCTTGAGGGCTGACTATGTCAGAGGCATGCAGTACACTGCCTATACATGGTACAGCACAGGTAGTGTTATGTTTGGCATCCCTTTTACTGTGTGTGTGAGTCAGAGAGAGGTATCAGTCCCTGTATCCCTACAGTGTCAATGTGTGTGCTATGCATTGCCTCTTTGCTAAGGCATGGGCATATTAGGAATGCCTCCATCTGCCTACAGGGGTAGGCTCAGGAGGTTCCTCCTCTGAGTCCCTCTGTGCCTGTGGTGACCTTAGCAATGGTGGGGGGCTGTGTGGCCCAGGTCTATATTATGTGATCGAATGATCGCTATAGCAAATGCTCTAAAGAGCAAAAATGCAGCACACACAAAGTGCTTTTTGTGGGATTGTGATA
Organism: Protopterus annectens; assembly: GCF_019279795.1. Taxonomy (NCBI): domain Eukaryota; kingdom Metazoa; phylum Chordata; order Ceratodontiformes; family Protopteridae; genus Protopterus; species Protopterus annectens. The sequence continues at coordinate 1,461,546,053 of NC_056737.1, forward strand.
CAATGAAGAACAGAATATTTGCCCTTTCCTCACTGTAATGCGATCTCAGAGTTGGTATATATATTTAGTGGGGGTGTGGGGGGGGCGCTGCTCCCCACAATAATGGTGTTGATGTGCTGCATTTTCACTCTTTAAAGCATTCGCTATTGTGTTTATTCAATCATGTAATATAGACCCATGTGGCCTTTCCCCATGCTGTTCCTGCTGCAGCTGTTTCTGCAGGATCATATTGTGTAGCATGGCACATACTATGAACATGTGTGCACATGTGGCTGGAGAGTACTGCAAGGTTCCACTGGATATGTCAAGGCAGCGGAACCATGACTTGACCATCCCAAACACATGCACTATAATGATCCTGGTTTGTGCTTGTGCCTCATTGTGGCATTTTTGTGTGGGTGTGTATGCATTTCTGATGGGTGTCATCATCCATGGCTACAGTGCATAGACATGGGATGTCCATTCCTGACAAATCCCTGATACAGTTGTGAGGAATGCCAGATGTGGGAGTTGTGATAGCTTCCACGGCTTCAAGCAGACACATTCATGATTATGCCCTGGGCATTGTACACGACCTGGCAGTTGATGGAGGGGAAGCCATTGTGGTTTATGTAGGTCCTCCCCTGCTCAATGGGTGGTGCCTTGATGCGGATATGCATGCAGTCTATAGCACCCAGTACCTCAGTGTATTCTGCTATACAGTGGAAGAGACGCATATTGCTGGTCAACTCCTCAGGGGTGCGAGGGAAGTATATATGCTCACCGGCATGTGGTGTTTGCATAGTTTATATTAGTGTGCTGGGCTGCTGCCTATGTAATCGGCTGATTCTGATACATTCCACCTGCCAGCTATGGTAGCTGTCCTTGATTGCCTTCCTTCTGCTGTTCCCCCTTTTTTTTCCCTTTCCCATTTCCACCCCTTTTATGCCCCAATGCACGCCACATATACCCATTGCTCAAATGTTAACAGTTCTGCTATTTCCTGTTTTTTTTTTTTTTTTTTTTTTTAAGACCCAGTGCACATGTGCACACCCATTTAGGCAATGTAAATACTGCTAGGCAGCCACAGACACACCGCCTTCCTTACCTGCGCTTAGGTAAGGGCCTGGGCAAACATGGGCCACAAAGCTCCAATGTGCTTACAGCAAGCATGACACACCCCCTTTTGATGTCATCTACTTCACCTGCTTACATGGCCATGTTAGAGCATCTACACAGTTAGGTGCAGTCTGACACTTGATTCAGTAAAATTCCCATCATTTACATACCCCACTGCCTTAACTCCATAGTTACTGAACTCACACTGAGCCTTTCCCCTTAGCAACCACTGATCCCTGGTATTGTTTTCATTCTGCATGCCATTGACTATAATGGCAAAATGCAGATTTCCCTGAAATTGCTTTTTCACATTTTTTTTATTTTCATCACGATCCCATTTGTGCACTGCTGCCCTATGCTTAAACGACCGAGATGCGCCAAAAAAAAAATAAATAAATAAAACTTTTATTTTTAAAAAAAACTAAACTATTTTCAATTTTCCATATATTTGGCCATTGGCATGCCTAATAAGTAGAATACATGCTTTCTTTAGAGCTATCATTCTTCCATTTTGTTATTTGCAGAAATGTATTTGGCTAGTTGCTGAATACACTTCTGCAATTAACACTGTTCCTGCATGGACACCTGCCTGATTGCTGAATCACTAATTCACCTCATTTACATGTTTTTCACCAGCAAATGAGTTAATTAGCATTAAGCAGTGGTGTCCATGCAGGAACAGTGTTATAGCGCTTGTGCACGTCCCTAGCCTTGTTTACTAGCTCGATCGGATGCCATATTCCATGCAGTTAACGCTTACACTATGCAGACACACCGTGTAAGTGTTACTGAATCCAGGGGAGAAACCTTGTTTGTAAGTTGAAGATCAGGATGTGGACTGCTGGATATATGTTGTCATTAAGCTTGCGGGTTTGAATGTAGTCCTTGTGTGGGAGGATGTATACATGGCTAGAAGAAGATACTAACCAATTATTGTTTTGATCTATTTTATAAATCTCTGATATAATTTTTGATATGGTGTATGAATGCTTGACATTAAGCCTTGACCTAGACAGGAGTTCTGCATTCAAAGATAGTAAATAAGATTAATCTGCAAAGGGGACAGAAGGTTAAGAATGAAAGGCGTACATCTAGGTAGACTAAAGAAAAAAAAATAGGCAGGTGGATAGAGTACATAGATAGCTAGATAGATCAATGAACAGACAGACTGACAGATGAATGGAAGGATGGATTGATGTGAGTGTGAAAACAAAAAAGGCTGGCTACCATTGTATAATTGAAAAGCGTTACATACTATTGAATTGTAAGCTGTCTAATGTCTGCAAAAGTTTTATATTTAATTCAGAAATTAATGCATTTCTCTAAACTGTATGCTTGAGTTATAAGTGACTGAACTATTAATAAACATTTAATTTCACAGTTTTATTACAAGCTGCTTATCTTCTGTTTCAGTGCACACCTACTATATCTAGTTCAGAGGAAAGTGTCATTTGCTGAGCTCTTGACAATTATCTCAGATCTCTGTAGGTTACCCAAAGCCATATTTCAATATAAGATTTAATCTTTCTTTGACAGAAAGCATAATTCATTTATGAGATTTAAAATCTGAGCTACAGATTTATTGAAGTCTCTTTTTTTCCCCTTTGCGATATTTTGGTATTAAAGATATGTCTTCTTAACTATGTGTTTGTAAAATAGTGCTTTTTTAAATTTAATATGACTTATTAAGTATGCAAATAAATGTTTATTTCCATATGTTAACTTTGTAAGTGAAGTGGTCTACTTGCCCTTTTCAGCCACTACCTTATTTTATGGAATCAGATACAAAAAAATTAAACAAATACATTTACAGAGCAGGAACTTAAATGCATCTGTTCAAGAGAGCATTGTATACAAGACAGAGTAAATGCATTTTGAATAAGAAAATGAATCAAATATAATGATGCAAAATACATGCATACTGTATATAACTGCAAAGATTTAGTTATTAATTTACAGTTTGTAGCTGAGACATACGACTCCTTATGTATTAGCCATTCTCTCAAAAGCAGGTAAATTTGGCATTGTTTTATAGATGGTCTTTAAAGGGACAATGGAATGCATGGGTTTCCTGGAGATTTGTGACTCCTGTTTGCAGGTAATTCCAAGTTGCAGGACCTAATCTAGAAAAGGCAGTTTCATCAATGGCAGTTTTGAATGGTGTCATGGCTAAAATTAGGTACTTTCCTGACTGTTTCGGAGGGTGTAGTTTTGTTTGCTGAACAATTCATTTTGGTGGAGAGCAGAACCCACATTCCCATATTCTGCAAAGTACAGTACTTAACTACAAGGCCCAGATGATACTAAAGTCAAAGTGAGTCCTTTTAGTATATTACAGTAGCATTTTTGAGGGTCAGCAAGTAAGACAAATCTGCATATATTATTTTTAACAGTTTGCAGTTTTTAAGTATTTTATGCAAACAGGAGACACAGTAGGGTAAATGCATACTCTAGCTTGGGCAAGAGGACATGTTTTTTTTGGGTGGGAGATATAACAGCCCTACCAGTAGGGGATAAGAGGAGAGATGTTCTATAGCAAAATCTGAGCTGTGACAGTACTTTGGATGATACTTAGTCTGTATGAGTTGTAAAGCAGAGGGAGAGATTGCATCCACTTTGAGTGGATGAAATGAATGCACTAAGATTAAAAATCTCCAAAGTGCATTCACTGAAAAAAAATGAAAAAAACATTTTTTTTTCTAAGCATTTTTTTGCAAAGGAGCAAGCCCTCATGCACCCCACCCAGTGAACTCCAAGGTCACACCAACTTTAAGAAGTGGAAATCCTCCCATAAAGGTCATCACTGTCTGTAGAACTTATTGACAATGATTTTTTAATGAAAAAATTCAGAGTTTTGGTGGGACGAACCTTGGGCAGCTGCAGCTCAAGAGGTCAGTCTTCATTCACCAGAAGGTAACCAGAGGGATCCAGTGTCAAACCTAAGTACTCCTGCTCAGTGACATTGGGAATAGTATTATCATTGTTCTCTTTTAGTAGAATAGTTCACAAAGAGGATAGATTGTGAGGAGTACAGAAAAGCATAACATTAGTCTTCTTAAGGTTTATTATTGACCTTGTTAGAATAGTCCATTTGCATAGGCTGGATAAATGTTTTCACAGGTTCGTTTGTAGAACACTAAAGGTTTTGTGTGTGTTAAAGAGGAAGATGTCATCTGCATGCATTACTAAGTTCACAAGCTTTATTTTCAGCTGTTAATGTAAAAATAAACAAAAATGTAATTAAATGTGGAATAATCAACAACTGAAGTGTAAGGAAAATGCTAGTGTTTGGTTACTGTTGATGCGGTTATTGTCAGTGCTTAAGTGGTGAGATCTCTTGAACTTCAGTAGACAGTTGCATAGTTTAAATCATAATGAGTATCAGATACTAACTATTCAAATACCTGCTTCGTCACCACAATGAAAGTTATTTGCCACTGCTAAACTATTAGTTTGAATAAAGATAGAAATCCTTCTTGAGAAAAAAAAATACATATAATAAACGGTATTTGCTAATTATTATCAGAAAGAACAACCATCACTCTGGTTCTGAAAGTATTTCTAAACAAAAATAGTCATTTGTTCTATTAAATGACTATTTTTGTTTAGAAATACTTTGCTTGAAAACAAGTAGCACATTTGTAGAAATAACAATAAATAAATAAATCATGAAACTATAGTGCAGGACCAACTGTTCCTAATGGACCCTGACAGTATATTATACTACAGAGAAAGTAAAGTACATTAAAATACACTGCTGTGGTGTTGGGGTAGAGTGGGACCTAAACCTAAGTAGCATAAGTACTAACTCCTGCAAGAAACTGTGGCATTATTCATCACTTTTAATAATGAAGAGAGTTACTCCACCATATCTCCAACATGAAGTTAAATGTGAATTTATTTGAATGTGAAGGCAAAACTTGACGAAATCATAGGGAAGTTAATGGACTACACTATGAACATTGGTGGTCTCAGAAACAACATCCTGAGGTTGTACAGTGAAATGGACATCCTTAAGTGGATATCTTAGCAAGTTGGAGAAGACAGCAGTGGACATACACATAGGTTCATAGGTGTGTACTAGGCTAATGACCCTGGACCCTTTGCAAGCCTAGCCCATAGGATTACCCTGGCATCATGCCACCTGACCTTAGTTCCTAGTGCATTTGTCAAGTAGAGCCACTGGAGTGATCCCGGGGTGAATTTTCTATTTCCCATCCACTCATCAAGATTTCTCTTGAAGAGGGCCAGTGAGGTGCTCTGCTTGACATGTATGGGAAATCTATTCCATAGGATGGGTAGTCTCTGGGATATGAACCTGTCCCTCCAGAATGTTCTCTTGATTGTGGTAATGAGGCTGAGGTCTCTGGAGCATGTGGTGTGGAGGGATTGGGATTTCTTTAGATGTAGCATTTCTAACAGAGCTGGGTCAGACATGGCTTTGTAAGTTAAGCAGAGATCGCCTCTAAGTAAGCAATATGAGACAGAGAATAGTTGGAATTTTTTTGAGTCTATCCATATAAGACAAGTGTTTAAGGCCTAGGATCTTCTTTGTGAAGTACTTTTGTGGCCTCCCCAGTTGTTGCAGGTGTCTAGTGAGGTACATGCCAAATGGAGCATTGTAGCCGATGATTGGCCTGATGAGGGAAGAGTAGAGGGAGACAATGACCTCTTTCTTCCTGAATGCAAAACCCTTAGTAATGAGATGTGCCAAATAGGACTTTCTGACCACAGTGGCAACATGTTGGTTAAAAGAGAGGTTGCTGTCAACCTGTGTTCCCAGATCTCTTATAACGCCTTCTGTATTCAGTGGATTACCATCAATGTGATAATTCAAGGGAACTGGGTTTTTCCCAAGGGGGGTGATGACACATTTTTTGGCATTTAGCTTAAGGCCATGTTTCTGACACCAGTCGTTGGTGTTATTGAGGCCTTTCTGTAGGATGTCAACATCACTTGGGAAGTTAATAATAGCTCCCAACTTGCAATCGTCTGTGAACTTTGTTAGCCAGAGTCCCTTTGTGTTGGTCTGGACTTCACAGAAGTAGATACCAAACCAAAGAGGACCCAGGACCGAACCCTGTGGGACTCCACTCGTGACTGGTCAACAATCTGACTTGGAGTCAGCTACTTTCACACTATGGGTTCTATCTGTGAGCCAGTTTGCAACCCACCTAGTGATATATGGGTTGATGCCTAGCTTAGTGAGTTTTTCTATGATTCCTGAGTGGGGAATGGTCTCAAAGGCCTTGGCCAGATCAAGGTAGGCTGTATGAACCACCTTGCCTTAATCCACAGCTCTGGTGACTGACTCAAAGAAGTTGACCAAGCTGAGCAGGCATGATCTACCCTTCACAAAACCAAACTGTGTAGTATCCAGAGTTTGGAGATTCCCTATATCCTTGTTTATTAGGTCCATGATGATGACTTCTATAGCTTTGCATATCAGACTCATCAGGCTAATTGGGCGATAAATCCCAGGGTCTGTAGTCACTCCTCCTTTGTGGAGAGAGATGACTGTAGCAGTGTGCCATTTGGTAGAGACAAATCCTGAGGTGAGGCTGTGATTGAACACGGCACACAGGTGAGGTGCCAGTTCACTCTGTAGTTCATGCAGAACAGAGCCAGGGATATTATGGTCCCATAGAAGCTGTATTCTTGGCCTTGGACAGTGCTGTTTTAACCTGTGCAGCAGTAATACTGGGTGCTTGGCAATCTACCGGTATTGTGATTGGTCCTTTGAGGGGGTAAAGTTAGCACTGAATCTGTTGGCAAGTATATTGGCACTATCTGTTGGCTCGTTATAGGAGGTACCATTGTGCAGTAGCTCAGAGAAAATCTGGGTATTGCTGTGGAGATTCTTTACATAACTATAGAAGGCCTTGTGGCTGTCTTTACTATCTGCTGCAATTCTGTTTTAATAGCTAGCTTTAGAGGATTTGATGAGGGATCTCAACTTTTTATTGAGGCTGATAAGGGAGTTTTTCCAGTATTGGGACTTCGCCTTATTCTGCATCAGTTTCCTCCTTGTGTTGGAGAGTTTGTTTATGGCAGGGACCTCCAGATTGGTTTCCTTTTTTTTGAGGAGAGTGTCTTGGTTCTATTGGGTGTGGCAAGATCCATGCATTTGTGTATGTGTTCGTACAGTATATTGATGTATGATTTGGTGGTCATGCAACTATTTTCCATTTGCATGGGTGCCGTGAAGTTAGCCACCTCTGTTTTTAGGAGCTGAACGTTAGCTTTGGAGAAGTTTTTCATGGTGGTTATCTTTGTGTGTGTGTGTGTGTGGGGGGGGGGGTGGATTTCAAAGGTGATTAGTTTGTGCTCGGATCTAACCAGAGTGGAGTTGACTATTGGTGTAGAGCAATGGTCACCCACATTAGTAATGACCAGGTCAAGGATGTTGCTACCTGTAGTGGGAGTAAGAACAAGCTGGTCCAGAGCATTGGAATTAATGAATTCTAGAAAGAATTGGGCAAGTGTATTGGTACATGAGTAGTTTTCTTAGTTAATGGAGGGGTAGTTGAAGTTGCCCAGTATGAGAGTGTTAAGTTGGACCCTAATACTCTCCAGGGTGCTTAGAAACGTGGCATGAGAGTCTTGGGACATGGTTGGGGACTTATAGCAGGCTACGCCCTGAATCGCTGTCTTACCCAATGTTATCTGCACCTGAAGTATCCCAGATGCGTTATGTTGGGCTACCAGTCTGGAGGTGTGCACATCCTTTATGAATATGGATACACTACTGCCTTTAGAGCTTCTGTCCATGTTCTGGTGCCGAAAGGTGTGGAATGAGTTATAGCATGATACTGCAGAGGTGCTTTCTGCTGCCTTGAACCAGGTCTCTGTTATAGCACAAATGTATATGTTCTCCATTTTAAGGAGTGCTTTGAGCGAGTGCATTTTGAGATTTAGACTTCTAGCATTGAGCAGCATGACTCTCAGGTTGCATTTGTTGGTAGCTGTTATGGTGGTAATTTGGTCTTTGGAACACTGCCTAAAAAAGGCACTATAGGGATGGCAAGAGCCTTGGCCAGTATCCAGAAGCCCAGGCCATCTCTGGCAAAGCATCGAGGTCTGTCAATCATGTCATCCCAGGCAGACAGATACTGGATCCCCTTAGAATGACACCAGAAACTTAGCCAATTGTTGAAATCAATCATTTTCTGCTTGTACTGTGGTATCATTCTGGGTGATGGTAGGATGCTGCTCAGGGCTAGGGTCATATGTGCTGGGCTACATAATCCAAGAGCTCCTCCATGTCTCTTTTCATGTAGTCCAGGGAGGTAGGTCTCAGGTCATTCACACCCAAATGTACAATGACAGAGTCATATTTGTACCTATTGTTGAGGGACCTGAGTGTGTGCATTATGAGTGGATCCTGGCGCCTGACAGGCAGCTGACTTGTACTTTCTCCTTATTCAACCTAATGAGTGGGACATCAGTATGCCTCACTATCGAGTCATCTATGACTAGTGTGTTGGGCACGCTGTTTTGCCTTAGGGGCTTTGGTTGAGTGGCACACTGTTTAGGAGAGTTATGTGTCTCATGATTAGTGTTGTGTTGTGGTGGTCGGGTGCATTTCTGCCTTGGAGGTCTCTGCTCTTTGGGTAGATTTTTATTGAGAGCCTCTGAGAAGGTGGGTGTGTGGTTTGTGTTTTTATGTGAAGGCAGTGCTGGTGTGTCCTGGAGGGCTATGTGTTCCATGTGGTGTGGTGCAAGTGTTGAACTTCTCCTCTTGACCAGCTATTCTGGTCTTGGCTGGAGAGTGTGTGGCTTCCAATTTGGATATATAAGTGCATCATGAGAGTGAAGTGACAGGAACAAGAAACATTAAATGTAGAGAGCACTATTGCTAGTTTGCAGGAAAAAGCAGAAGACTGTGACAATCCAACACAAAGAAATTTTAGTATCATAGGGCTCAGGGAAAGCAAAGAATTTAATAAGTCACATTTTTTTGAATCCTTGTTAAAAATGTTGGCTGGAGATGAAATAGGGATAGACACACAAAATGATGTGGACATACAGAGGTGAAGCCATAAAGTCATGGTTATAAAATGCAGTAGTGTCTAGTATACAAGAACAGTTTAAAAAGGGTCAAAATATATCTGTGCAGTGTGTACAGAATGAAGAGAGTTTCTCTACAGATAAGCACAGGAAAAGGTCACAACATTCCCTTACTGTTTGTAATATGCACTAAATGAAGCTATGATGATGCTAATAGGCCCAGCATATCTAAGACATTGTGGCTAGGAAGGTTTATTTGTGCCAGTAATTAGAAGAAGGAAATGAGTTTTATAAAGAGATGTTATACCATCAGGTAAACTGTAAGTGGACCTCAAATGATGTTACTAACAATATGGGAGTTAGGCTACCAGAATTACAAGCAGCCATGACCCACCAAATGTATACTATTATCCAGATTCTAGGTAGTCATGACATGGAAGTAGGCAGCTACTTGACAGGAAGTGGGTCGGAGTCAATCCCATCTAAAAGATCTAGAGAGTCAGGCAAAAGCAACAGGGATCGTAACGAACTGGATGATTTCATTGTGAAATGGAGAGAAGATGGATGTGGCCAGAACAAGTTTCTTCATGAAGGACATAGAGGTAAAGATCACCAAAACAAAGCATCTAGTTATATCACTCACTGGGTGTGAAGGGACTTTACATGGACTTAGGAAGAAAATAGTAGGACATCAAACCCATATTAATAATGAGTGCTAACCCTACCCTAACACTGCCCCTAAAGCCAAGAATACGGCCTCAGTGTGCCCTGATAACATCCCAGGATGCCTTCTGAACAGTCTAAAATACAACTTATTAGGACCCCTAGAGACATTATTTAACTGTAGTCTTAAAAGAGGCTTTGTGCTACTTGAATGGAGAACTAGTGATGGTCAACAGAGCCTGGAAACTACAAATACATTACTCTCACCGATCTAATTTGCAAGCCATGGAAAGAATTATCACAGAAATTATCAAAACTGACATAGGAGACCTGCAGATGCTGGATCCATCCCAGTTTGACTTTGTGAAATGAAGTTTATGCTTATTGAATCTGGTGGACTTCTTCAAGAAAGGTCACTAAGGCAGTGGATAAGAGGAAATCAGTGCATACTGCCTACAAAGATCTGGCTAAAGCATTTGATACAATACCCCACCTCAGCATCATCAACAAACTTATAGAACTAGGTATGAATTCCTTTATAACATGTTGGATAGTTAGCTGGCTCACTCGTAGGACCCAGGAGGTTAGAATCTGAAAGGCCATCTCCACAAAGAGGCCAGTCACCATTGGAGTCCCCAACATCTCTGTGCTAGACCCCCCACCTCCTTGGCATTCACTTCTCAGATGCCAAAGCCAATGTCAAAGGCCTCTAGCTAACCAACTTCACAGAGGATTGCAAACTGGGAGCAATCATTGAAGCCTCCCAAGATGAAATCACTCTTTAAGAAGGTCTAATATAGACAACATTTGATGCCAAAGTCATGGCTTAAAACTCATTACCAAGAAATGCATTTTAGTACCTTTTGGGAAGTCAGCCACCCCAGGTATCTATATCATCAATAAAATGAACCTAAAAGTTGATTCACAAGTCAGGGATCTGGGAGCTCATGTAGATAGTACCCTAGCTTTTGACTGACATGTGTCCAAGCTATTAAGACAATCCTTCTATGTTGCTCAAATTATAAGCAAGGGCATGGCAAATTGGTTTAAAGAGATCATCATAATACTGTACTCAACCCTCATCAGACATGTTCTAGAGTATTATGTCCCCTTTAGTATGTACCTGAATAGACACATGCAGCCAGGAACTGGAACATCCACAAAGGTTCTTTACAAAAAAAAAATAAAAAAATAAAAAATTTAAAAAAGGTAGTAAACAGAATGTTCTATGCTAATTGCCTCAAATCCTTTTCTCCTAACGCAGTATCATGCAGACCTCTGAATGGTGATCTTTGCCTGGCATGCAAGGCATCTCTGGACCATGTTTTGATGAACTTTTCGGACATCCACAAAACAAACAACATTAGAAGTACCAGATTAAATTACCTACATTTTGCTTGTGACATATAATAATTTTGGAGAGACCGATGTGTTTCTCAGAGAATTAACATTCTCTGGAACAAGCTCCCCATCCATTTGAAGCAGTGTAGCTGTCTAGCCCTACTTAAGCACATCTTGGAACAGTGGATGTGTAACTGGAAATTCACCCCTCGTCTGGCACCTATATTTTTGATGGACAGAGGCAGTCAGTAAATCCCCTCTATATAAATTTAATTTCTGGGTCACATTTGGGTTGCGCATGGCTAGGCTTATAAGGGCCCTAGTGGCTATCAGCCTAGTATATACCTATGAACTTCTGAACCTTCCTCTCCACTCTAGCCCTACATCTTTACTTAATAAACACATTCCTGTAACACTGTCACTATTCACATGAATTTCAGGCTAATGTTATTAGGGGTTTTAGTGTGAAAATTGAGAGAAGAAATAGTTTTCCTTTCTCAGTCTTTTGAGTGTTCAATATTTAGGGGGTTCAGCATTCTATATATATCTAAACTTCTTAATGCCATTTTTTAAATAAGAAATTAAGAACATTTGATCATATAGTGATATAGGGGCAAACACACACACACACAAAAAAAAAATATATATATATATATATATATATATATATATATATATATATATATATATATATTTGTGTTTACTATGTTAAGGTCGATCCGGCTTCCGTTGAATCCACTGTACCGAAGTCTGGAGGCCGAATGGTGACAATGTCAAACCCAAAATTGTCGAAGTACAAATCTCTTCCCCATCTCGACCCATGTTAAAGCCTGTTCCGAGGTCGAAGTTGAGATGTATTTCAACAATATCGGAATTCGACATTGTCACTTTTGCGGACGTGGGTCGGTGATTCCATAATTCGATGGAAGCCAGCTTTATCTTGCCATAGTAAACCTATATATATATATATATATATATATATATATATATATATATATATATATATATATAAGAACAAAAAATATTGCCAGTAGAATCCACACCAAGAATCTCAAACACAAGATAAATGTAAAAACCACAGAAAAAGAGATGCTGACAGCTGCAAAAATTCCAACAAGGCCTTTACTAGTGCAAAAACACAAGCGCTTTCACAAAATGAGCTTCCTCAGGTGTACATCAAGCACTAATGAGACAAACCTATATATACACAGTACAAATCACATGATGCAAAACATTCAACTTCCTACTTAAAAAAAATGTATATAGGAAATACGTATAAAAATATATACACATAAATAAAACCTAAACAGTAAATATAAATATAAATATAAACATCATTTAATATGTACTAAATACTAAAATAAACAAATAAACCTTTTAAAATCATCTTTTTAGTGGCCTCATTTTCAACCTAGGTTTCAGGGAATGCATTCATTAAGACCATGCCCTTCCGTACTTCTCAACCTGGTAATCCAGATGGCTTCTAGATTCTCAGTCCTATTATACATATCACCCTGTCTAATACTCTCATGCAATAATCCAATCACTCTAAAACCAAAAACATGAGATTCATCTGTACTAGATACATGTTTAGAAAGTGCATTAGTTGTACTAAGTTTCCTGATGTTATAAACATGCCCCCTAATCCGATCCCTAAGATGCCTATCCGTCTTGCCAACATAAAATTTGGCACAGGTCCTGCAACTAGCAAGGTAAACAACATGTTTACTATCACAAGTGCCAGAAACTTTGAAAATGTAATTTCTACCCTGGTCAGGGTGAGTAAATGATGACCCACTATCTATATAACTACACCAATTGCAATTCCCACACTGTTGAGTGCCAGTGCAAACACTTTGTGACCTATCCTCCTTCGGATAGCAAAGTCTCCTCTTAATAGATCTATCATTTCTAAAACTGATCCTAGGAGTATCATCAATTGTACCTGATACTTCACTGTCCGTCAATAACACCTGCCAGTGTTTCCTAATAATGTTAACATACCTATCCACATCAGAACTGTATTTCAGAGAGACTCTCAGATTAGTCTGAGTTGAGATCTTATCTGAACTTTCAGAGGGTTGTCTCTTCATGGAGAAATAAGGTCTAGCTCTATCACTCCGTTTACACATAGCTCTAGGTACTTGTTCAGACAAGGTCCTGTCATCATACCCTCTTTCTTTCAAAAAGCTTTTAACTCTGTCCACTTCACTTTCAAAATCTTCTTCCCTCACATTTAATCTTGAAGCCCTCATGACCTGATTTGCCACAACATTTCTAAATATATGGGGGGGATGCACACTGTCACGATGTAAAAGATGGTTAACATGACAACTCTTCCTATACTGTTTGGTATATACATTCCCTTCTGGGTCTCTCAGTACTGCTACATCTAAAGTTCAATTTCTGCCACTCCTTAAGCAGAATATTGTCACCATTATGAAATGATGGCATTTTCAGAACACGTAAACCACGAGGTATTATCTGTTCAGACAAACATACCTCTAGATGGTACTTCTGGAATTGACTCCTTTTCAATTTATATAAGTCCTTCTCAAGACTAAATGGCTTGATTTTCAAAGGTATAACATCAAAATCAACATCTCCTACTCCATCAGTTGTCTCTTTACAATTAACCAAAGGATTCATTGCCCCAGGTATACTGGATAAATACTGTTGCAGTCCAACATTCTGAGAATTAAGTTGTATTGCAGAGACAGGTAAGTCCAGTTAACAGTTTTTAGAGAGCTATACACAGTATAGCAATGAGATAGTCACCTTATTGGTAAATTTATTGAGAATGGTGCTTGAACATAATATATTTTTGTTTGGTAACCAGATGTTTAGACAGTGCAATGGCGTAGCTATGGGTATTTCCTGTGCCAATAGCTCCGCCAATGCAGTCATGGCAGTTTGGGAGGAGCACTATATCTTTAAGGGTCCCTTTGGTGAGCATGTTCTGTTTTATCGTAGATTTGTAGACAGTGTTTTTATTCTGTGGGAGGGAGATGAGAAGTGTTTGTCTAGATTTTTGCTGCATGTTAACAAGTCTACAGATTATTTGCAATTCACACATAAGATATCTTATGAAGGTTTAGATTTTTTAGATGTAGCAGTACTGAGAGACCTGGAAGGGAATGTATATACCAAAAAGTATAGGAAGAGTTGTCATGTTAACCATCTTTTACATCGTGACAGTGCACATCCCCCCATATATTTAGAAATGTTGCGGCAAATCAGGTCATGAGGGCTTCAAGATTAAATGTAAGGGAAGAAGATTTTGAAAGTGAAGTGGATAGAGTTAAAAGCTTCTTGAAAGAAAGAGGGTATGATGACAGGACCTTGTCTGAACAAGTACCTAGAGCTATGTGTAAACGGAGTGATAGAGCTAGACCTTATTTCTCCATGAAGAGACAACCCTCTGAAAGTTCAGATAAGATCTCAACTCAGACTAATCTGAGAGTCTCTCTGAAATACAGTTCTGATGTGGATACGTATGTTAACATTATTAGGAAACACTGGCAGGTGTTATTGATGGACAGTGAAGTATCAGGTATAATTGATGATACTCCTAGGATCAGTTTTAGAAATGATAGATCTATTAAGAGGAGACTTTGCTATCCGAAGGAAGATAGGTCACAAAGTGTTTGCACTGGCACTCAGCAGTGTGGGAATTGCAATTGGTGTAGTTATATAGATAGTGGGTCATCATTTACTCACCCTGACCAGGGTAGAAATTACATTTTCAAAGTTTCTTGCACTTGTAATAGTAAACATGTTGTTTACCTTGCTAGTTGTAGGACCTGTGCCAAATTTTATGTTGGCAAGATGGATAGGCATCTTAGGGATCGGATTAGGGAGCATGTTTATAACATCAGGAAACTTAGTATAACTAATGCACTTTCTAAACATGTATCTAGTACAGGTGAATCTCATGTTTTTGGTTTTAGAGTGATTGGATTATTGCATGAGAGTATTAGACAGGGTGATATGTATAATAGGACTGAGAATCTAGAGGCCATCTGGATTACCAGGTTGAGAAGTACGGAAGGGCATGGTCTTAATGAATGCATTCCCCTGAAACCTAGGTTGAAAATGAGGCCACTAAAAAGATGATTTTAAAGGGTTTACTTGTTTATTTTAGTATTTAATACATATTGAATGATGTTTATATTTATATTTATATTTACTGTTTAGGTTTTATTTATGTGTATATATTTTTATACGTATTTCCTATATACATTTTTTTTAAGTAGGAAGTTGAATGTTTTGCATCATGTGATTTGTACTGTGTATATATAGGTTTGTCTCATTAGTGCTTGATGTACACCTGAGGAAGCTCATTTTGTGAAAGCGCTTGTGTTTTTGCACTAGTAAAGGCCTTGTTGGAATTTTTGCAGCTGTCAGCGTCTCTTTTTCTGTGGTTTTATATATATATATATATATATATATATATATATATATATATATATATATATATATATATATATATATATATATATATGGGTTCCATACACTAGATAGAATTTTCACTACTTCGAAATAGTGCATGGAATACTCACTGCAGCGAAAGTGCACTTACGCAAAGTTCAGTACAATGAACGGGTATTATACTGAACTTCCATACAGTACTCATGGACCTTAGGGTTAGGGCACAGTTCATAGTAAGGGGATAGCCCTATGGGCTATCCCCTTACCATGACCTGTGCCCTAACCCTAAGGTCCGTGATGACTGCAGCGCAGTGAAAGACATAGCAATGTCGTCCACTATGGTGCGATAGTCTCGAACCTTAGGGTTAGGGCATGGGTTAGGGTAAGGGAATAGCTTTACTAATTATCCCTTACCTTAACTCATGCCCTAACCCTAAGATCTGTGACTATCGCACCATAGTGGAGGACATAGCTTGTTTTATATGTCCTCCAATGTGCTGCGGTGTTTTTGGTGAAGTGCACTTATGCAAAAGTTCACTTTCGTTAAAGTGAACTTTCGCAGAAGTGAGGCTTCATATTACAAGTTCGAAGTAGTGAACTTTCGTTCTTGTAATAGGAATCCATACATATATATATATATATATATATATATATATATATATATATATATACATACATACACATGGTTGTAACTCAAAAGGCTGAATACTCATTTGGTGGAATTTTTTTGTGGGTGCATGCTCATTGGTGTGAAACATACTGTATCTATGAAGGACTGTGCAGGAAAATTAATAATTATGTAGAAAAGTGATGGTTGTGAAGACGTACAAAGGGTCATTATAGCAGTTGCCATATATGTGCAAGTTTTCTTGAATTAAGGTTACATTAATGGTTGGGTAAAGGGATAGATTCTGTGATGTGCATACTTGATGTATGCTTTCTGTGTCCTTTTTCCTTGAGTAGTGATGCTGTTAGGGAAAGGAGTTTTAGCAATGTAATATGCAGGGTTAGGATTCGGGTTAAAGTTAGCATACATTAGTAAGGTAGTGCAGAGGACAAACCATTTCCATAAGAGTATCAGTATTCAGAAGATGCTTGATCTGCATTTTGTACCCTGAGTTTACCAATATAGGTCTTTTTCAGTGGGATGGAAGTATTTGATGATTTGTGATACACTCTCCATGTTTTATTTGTCTAACCACATTTTTTTAATCAGCAAAATCATATTGGGCTGAACTAGTCCTCCGCCCTGATTTTCCAAAGTGCTCTGTCGGGCATACAGTACTCAACATTGTGAGTTGTGGCACTTCAAAATTAAAGTGCTAATCTCTTGAAAAACTGCCAACTGTAAAACTCATTAGTAGACTTTTCAAATGTTTTCAGAGGTTTCAAAGCCCCCTCCCTAATATAATAATATCAGTGTTATGCCCACAACAATCTCTTGTTATTGAGACATATGCTGACTCTGAAAACACCGTACATCAGAGTAGAGGACATACTCTTTGAAACAGCAGCCTTGAATTTGTATATAGCCAGCCTATTCACACGTCAGTTTTCCCTGGTCATGATTGTGATCCTTGGATATTCCGTGAACACCTATTTTCCTACTTCTTTTTTCCCATCCATGAACCATGCAAATATAATTACATCAGAGAACGGTTTAAAGTTTCCCTTTTCCACAAAACTCTTCATTCAAATCATCCTTATCTGTAACCATTACTCCAACCTATTAGCCTGTCATGACATAATTATCAAAATACATAAATTGGCTCTGCCTGTCTTAGATTTCCAGCTACATAAAAATCTTCCTGTTGTAGCCATCTAGCCATTCGGTACATTTTCACATTTTATATGGGTCTATATTATATTCTTGAAAGCCGACAATATCGAAGCGCACAACATCAAATGTTTAATGGAAATCTCCATAAGAGGAGATTTCTGCTTACTGCAATGTAGTGTGGTCTTGGAGTTGGTATATTTAAGTAGCGGGGGTGTGGGGGGTGCAGGGGGGCTTGCCCCCCTTCTTAAACCCGTTAGGGTACTTTTTTCTTTTTTTTTTTTGTTGTTTTTATAATCTCGATGCTTGAAGACATCGACCATATGGTGTTCAATGTTTTCAGCCGTCAATCTTATAATATAGACCCTTTTATATCTACCTTACCCACTATGAGCATTCTGTCTAAGGCATTGTCTATAGCATTATATTAAAAATCACCAACTAGTAGTCAACCGCTGAAAAAAATTATTGTATATACTGTAAACTCCTTTAGTAATTCTGCTTTGCTGTGATTTGAATAGTCAGAGCAAACTAGGGCAAGCTGTCTGTTCCTCATTTCTAGTTTACATTGAACCCAACAGACCTGCATTCTTAATGCTCTTCATGACTTCCAAGCCTAAATCCATCTTTGTCAAAACTGCAGTTCCTTATTTTCTGACCACATTAACAATGTTCATTCATTACTTAGCTACTAGAAAGCCATTTGTTAGATTCTGTTAAAATCAGTATAATCGCCTACAACATTGCTACCTGAGCATACCTTGGTTTAACTTACCTGTGATCCTTGCCCTCTTAACTGGATTATTCATTTTCCAATAACTAAGATGCCTATCTAACTCACTTCTCCCCTGATCTACCCTGACTGTGCTTGATATCCACTTTAGTCTGCTTACCTGCACCTTGACCCAAAGAATTCCCAGTGATGTTACTACTACTTCACTTCATTAATGATAGCAGCCCATTTTACCTTAGCCCTTGCACCCCTACACCCCAGATCTCTTGAAAGTGTAGATGACCAAAGATATTCTCTATCTTTTACATATATAGCTATCATATCAATTTACTACTTTAGTAAAAAAAGACATTTTCTGGTCTTTTTTCATGAAACTGAACAACGGAGCCCTAGAAAGAAGAAAAAAAGAAATACACTAACACTAGTTGGAGTAGAGGAGTAGATGAGGCCATCTATAACAACCAAAAGTACCAAACAAAATGCCAGGGATGTCCTCATACACATACTACCCTAAACTGCAGAAGAAAACATTTAATATACTTCAGTGAACACATGGGTCCCCTACATTGTATGGAAGATTTTTAGGTATTACAATGAATGCACAAAATTCCAATAATACAAATTCTTTAGTACCACTCATTCGAGCAATTAATGCAATCAGTTATCCTAATCTACAAATCAAAAAGACAAATACATCTTATATATAATTCATATATGCAAGAAGTATGATACAATCCACGTAGTTTACAAAATCAAAGACATTGGGCTAGATTCCATAAAGCTTGCAGAGCCAAACTTGCTGACAACATTGTAAAATGTAAATACACTACAAGAAACTCAAGAGTAGTTCAGCGCACAATGGAGTACCACAGTATGATTGATACACTAAACAAATTCTCAAGTAATCCATAAGTAATGAGAGATGGTTGCACTGTAAAAAAGTTACAGAAAGATGATCACAATTCAAGCATCCTGATAGTTGTGTATATATGTATATATATAAATATATATATATATATATATATATATATATATATATATATATATATATATATAGAAGGTTGAATGCAATAATGTCTAATGTTCATTTGATTGAAAAATAACATCTAAACCTAAAACATTGAAAGAGAAAAATGTCTAAAATCGTTTCATTGAAAAAGCAATTAGATCACCTCTACTATTTTGCAGGGGGGCTATGCCCCCCTGCTCCCCCACATGCAGTGGGCTGTGCCCCCCACATCCGCCCTACTAAATTATACCAACTCTCAGATCGCACTACAGTGCAGAAATGGGCAAATTCGACATTTTGAATTTAGATTAATGTTATTTCAACTTTACAATTAATGAATACAGAGTTTTCAACCAATTCATGTTCGACCATTTAGCATTAGACCTTATGATTGCAAACATATATATATAAAAAATGTATATATATATATATATATATATATATATATATATATAAAATATATATATATATATATATATATATATATATATATATATATATATATATATATATATATACACATATATATATATAAAACAGAATCTGTCCAGTAACTGACTTCATTATGATAACAGAAAAAAAAATGCCAACTGCCCCAAAATAAGCTGCATGGCATTCATAACATACATTTCCAGGAACAGGCCCAAAAACATCACAAACAACAATGGATATTTCAGTAATTCATCCACTAACATAAAATATGTTCTTCAAAGCTGCAATGCCATTTGTAAAAAAAAAATATATATATATCTATATCTATATATATATATATATATATATATCTATATAAATATATATATACATATATATATATATATATATATATATATATATATATATATATATATATATATAGGGGTTCTCTTTAAATAATCGAATGTACATAACATCGAAGTTCTGATTATCGAGACCAGAACATTGAAGGTTTAAAGTGGAAGTGCCAGGTAAGTGAGACTGTGGAATGTTGGATGTGTATGCATGTTGTGTGTGTGTGTGTGTGTGTCTGTGCCATCTGAGTGTTGGCATTGCAGGTAGGCTATGGGAAATCTCCCGTTTAGCGCTACCGCATATAGTGGTAAATGGGAGATTTCCCTTACCCCACTGTAGTGCGATCTCGGAGTTGGAATATTAAAGTAGGGGGATGTGGGGGGCACAGCCCCCCCTGCATAACATAGTGTTTGCGATTTTTTTTTTTTTTTTTTTTTTTATGGTTCATTTTGAACTTTCGATGTTCTGAACATTGGTGTTCTGGTCTCGATGATCAGAACGTTGATGTTCTGAACATTCGATGATTCAAAGTGAATCCATATATAGATATATTTATTTATATTGACTAAACTCTTTCCAGTAAGCTCAGAGACAACTACAGATTCTCCATAACACATGCATTAATAAAATATGGAGGCTTGGACTTACGGATTCCAATTTAATCTTTTAATTTGTAAAATAAAAAAAATTAAAGGTGAAGGGCAATCATAGCCACACTGCCATAGTTAACATTTGCTAATAATGGGTTTGGGACTTGTGTGGGGAATACAAGTAATTCACACATCTAAGGAAAATGGGAGATAGAAAAAAAAATATGGGGTAAGGGTGAAGAAGAGAGACACACAAGAGGGATGCTGGAATATGAAAATTTAAGGGAAAGTCAGAGGGGCATTGGAATTTTTTTTTTGTGTGTGTGTGGGAATAGGCCCCATTGTTTTAAGAACAGAAGAAAAGGTAAATATAGGGAAAGAGGAAGAGAAGAACAAAACAGCAGATATACCCATAATACAAATAGCACAACGCAAGACAGACAGACAAAGATTGTAAAAATATAGTAAGGACAGGTAAGTTACACAAATGGCCCACTGCACAACATGGGCAATGTAAAGTTGACAGGATGGAGATGCTTACCAGCCATGGTGAAATGTAGAAAAAAACATATCTACTTATGCACTCTTACATTACATGTCGCAAACTGTGTGTCAGTCATACCTGAATGTATATGACCAATGATAGATGTGTGTTCTGTGGTTATAAAGTAGGATCACAGTACACATTGAATAAATAAACACATATCCAATTAGTCCATTAGCAGTACAGGTGCTAGCCAAGCAACATCACAGATCTGCAAACACAGGTCTAACAATGCTAGATAACTCCAGCAGAGGACAGAACCAAACCTATGACCATGCATGTGAAAGGCAAACGACCAAGTACAGTGTCAAACAGTACTACAGAAGATCAACAAATGCTGTGAGGTATACACAACCCAAACAAATATGTAATGGTTCCCCTCAGCAAAAGTTTCATCTTGTGTCCTGGCCAACCTCCAATCAACCCAAGATTGTCTCGTTCCCCTGCACTGCGAGAACCTGTGTCAGTGGAACACTAAAGTGCTTTCAGCTACATTAGTTCCCCTCAGAAAAAGTTTCATCCTGTGTCTTGGCCAACCTCCAATCAACCAAAGGCTGTCTCACTGCCCTGCACTGTGAGACCCTGCGTCGGTGGAACCCTAAAGTGCTTTAAGCTACACTAGTTCCCCTCAGCAAAGGTTTCATCCTATGCCTTGGCCAACCTCCAATCAACTCAAGGCTGTTTCGTTGCCCTGCGCTGTGAGACTCTGCATCGGTGGAACACTAAAGTGCTTTCAGCTACACTAGTGTATGTTAGAGCTGTAATTAATCTGTCCTCTAAACTGAAGACTCTCTTCCCTTTCACTGTACGTGTCCATATTACTGCCCCCCCCATTAGAGTTGTATTTAATCTGTCCTCTGAACTGAAGACTCTTTCCCTTTTCACTGTACACGTGTACACGTGTACAATACCCCCCCCCCATTTTTCTCTTCCTATTGTACTCCTAGGTCAATTATTTAAAACTACTTTCTCTTGGAAAAAGTTTACCTATGTACCTGCAGACCATACTTCAGTTGTTTTTCCCTGTATAAGTGATGGTCCTTTTCACCATACTGTACTAGATTAGTAGCATAAGATTTGTAGTTATTAGGAAGATGCTGCACTACACTGACCTGGATTTGACTTAGCTTGGTTTTCCTGTTTTCTTTTTAGCAGCTGGCCTAGTCCAGTTTTTCTATCTCACAACCTTGTATTACTTTGTGTCTACCCCCTCCCCCACCTTGAACCTGCACAATTCCCTCCCACTCCTACAGAGGTATCAAAAAACCTGCTGTAGAAAGGCACTATCTTTTGACTTAGCTTTTCTGCCGTGCTTCATAGGAATCCCCAGTAGTGTGCTCTCATGTAAGTACTACCTGGTATTGTTTTTGTTTGTTATTCTTATTGCTATTTTTGTAGAGTTCATCCTAAGGGGATTCTGCAGTGCTTCTGTAACCACTCTGCCTCCCCAGAAACTAACTTTAAATGTGTATGTACCCTATTGTAAAATAAAAATTTATCCTATACCTACCACTGTTGTATATTAACCCTGCATGCATTCGCTAGCAGTCTGCCATGGATTTTATCTCCCTTTACTTACTCTCCTAGGCTCTTTCTCCCTACTCTTGAGTGCTTGTAGCTTACCATTGTACTTACTCAGTTAGGCCACCAGGTGGCAATGTTCAACCACTACCTATCTTTTAATGTTGTGTCTTTCGGCTTTTCCTGGTTAGGGGTCGCCACAGCGGAACTCCGGTCCGCTAATGATTGGCAGTGGATTTTTTACGTGCCGAGTTGCCAGCTCTGATGCACAACCTTCAACGAAGGTACGCCCATTCACGCATGTCTCCACGCAGAACACGCTAGCTGAGAATCGAACTGGACAGCGTCTTACTGTGAGGCGACAACGTTACCGCAGCACCACCACCGCAGCCCTAACGCACAACACTACCTATCTTTTAATACCAGCCAAAAGTATTGTAACTGTTCTATTAATTTACCACTGCCCTGTTTTAGCCCTATTAATATGTACTATATGCTACTAAACTGCTACTGCCCTGTTTTCAGCTCCTATCCCCTGTCGACCCTCTGCATCCTTCTAATTTCACACACACAGTGCCTTATGCCAGTGCCTCCTTACCTCTAAGCTAGTTCTCAGCTTCACTGATAGCTTTCCGCTGGCTTTCTTCCTTCTCCTTGGCTTGCATTAATCTATTCCAATCTACTTAGCTTAATTCCCCTACCAAATCCCATTCCTAAATTCGCCAATGCAGAACTAACAGTCGGTCTATTAAAAATGAATAATCACAAAAGCCTCTGTATCATCGCCCTTTATATCCCACCCGAAAATAACATCTCAACCCTTGAAGATATACCCCGATGGGCCTCAGCTGAAATTAACCTTGAAACTTACATTCTAGGTGATGTAAACATCGACTGGAATAAAATCAACAGTCCCATACCCTCCCTGTCCATTAACCTGTTTAACTTTACTCAAGTAACCCACTCCATCACCAGACCCAATAAAACAAATCCCCCAGGATCCACTCTTGACTGGATCTTAGTCACCCATCCAAATAAAATTACCAACTCTGGCACCATCCCTGACTCTATTAGTGACCACCTTCCAGCTTTCATATACTGTGCAACCACCTTCCATCTACACCAACATTAATATAACAACATCCCCTCTTCCTTTCTCAAGTCTGCTGCCGATGGTATAGCTCTCCCAATTACTATCCTAATTAATACATCCATAAAGGAATCCTATGTCCCTACACTCTAGCATCCCACCATTATTCTTCCTCTCCACAAGGGAGGCAAAAACACTAACATTTCAGACTTCCGTCCTATAGCTCTTCTCTCACCAATCTCCAAAATCCCAGAAAAATGCATCCACCTCTAACTTATGCCTTTTCTGACTAAAAAACAACTTCTTATCCCTATACAACATGGCTTCTGACCAGGACATAGCACCATAACAGCTCTACTCTCATTCTTAGAAATTGTCAATCAAGCTCGAGATTCTGAGAACTTAGTATCCAACTGCTCCTAGATATCTCTAAAGCATTCGATACTGTTTCCCATACGCACCTTCTAAGTCACCTCTCAAACCTAAATATATCCCAAAACATACTTTCCTGGTTTTCAAGCTATTTGTCAGATAGATCTCAGGCTGTGAAATGGAAAAAAGGCACTTCACTTTTCTTACCCATTCCTACCGGAGTACCACAGCTGTCCATCCTCGGACAAATTCTGTTTAACATCTTTATCAATAACTTTCACTCTGCTATTCCTAATGCCAAAGTCATCCAATATGCAGATGACTCTGCACTTGTCTGCTCTGCCTCTAACCTCCCTGAACTCCTATCTAAAACTCAGACTGCCTTCTCAACTACTAAGATCTGGATGCGCCAAAAATCACCTTTCTCTCAATGCTAACAAATCTAAAATACTACTATTAACACCCTCAAAATCTTTCTCTTTTGATAGAAATTCCTTCCAAGCCCTTAGCCAAAGCAACTCTCCGATCAAAGTTGTTCCCTTTCCAAACTACTCGGTGTAACTATAGATGAACACCTCAAGTTCGACATCCATATTCAGCAGAATATAAAGAAACCCACCAAAATCTAGGTATGCTATACAGGAACAACCACTTCCTCTCTACTTCTACCAGGCATACTCTGGCCTCCTCTTACCTCCTTCCATCCCTTCTGTACTAACTAACCTGTCCTCTTCCATCACTTCCAAACTTGAAAGCTGTTATAACAAAATGTCTAAATTTGTCAACAAAGCCAAGCATTCCGCTCATCACTGTGTTACCCTCCAATCCCTCAACTGGTTAGAATTCACAAATTACCTGGACTTCCTCCAGCTAACTACAGCACATAGACTAATATTTAATTCAATCAAATGTCCCACTCTAACATCCTTCCCCCCATACACCCCAAATATAATCCTCAGATCTGAACACCAAAACTTAATTAGTCCACAAACCTAAACATCCTGCTGGACAACTTCTCCTCTCCTTCTCCTTAGGTAAGAAATGGAACTCCCTCCCTTCCTCACTAAGAACAATGTCAAACACAAACAACTTCAAAACTCAGCTTTACACCTACCTCTCCTCCAAATGGAAATATAACTGCATTCTCCCTACCTAGAACTCTTTAACAAAAGCCCCTGGGAGGGTATCCTCCTGAGTTCCTAAGCACCTTATAGCTGGCTATAACTTTCTATAGTTAATTCCCATACGATCTCTCTCACTCTGTAAATAGCTTTTAACTTTTGACTTTAACTGTGTGAATTTGATAAAATGTATCTGCATGATATTTTTCCACTATGGGCAATATTGCTCATGCTTTGTATTATTGATATGTATTTGTACTTGTACTTTTATTTTATTTTTATTTGACTGCTATCTTTACTGTAATCTGTTTCATGGAGTTTTTCTCCCCGGGGCCCGGGCCTTCGCTGAAAATGGGCTCTCAGCCCAGTGGACTTCCCCGGTAATCAAACTGGAAATAAAATAATAAATAAAATAAAAATGGAATGTGTATACATTACATGCATATGCCATGCCAAAGGCCGCACACCTGTGTAGATCTGCATGTGTGTCTGTCAGTGGCATAAATGGAATGTTGATTCATTTATTTATTTAACATTTGTTTACCAAGAAATTCAGACTTTTTGATAGAATCAAATTTTGAATAAATGTTCAAATATCTGGAACCAAAGGGGTTACTAAGAAGCATAAATGGCAAACTCTTAGTACAAACTATTTTTATAGTCTTAATATTCTTTAGGTTCTAGTTCTTAAACTGAATTTTATAAGTCACAGTTTGCTTAGTAACTATTAAGTTTGCAGTATTTTGTAAACTACTTACCATATCCTAGCAACCACTCAAGTCTCACACTATCAGCAGCATTTTGTTCATCCAGCTAAGAACTTTCACATGAGGCTAAACAGTTTTACCTGTGTTCCTTGGTTGTTGAGATATTTAGAAAACATGACATTTATGACATTATAAATAAATATGATATGAACAACAATTATACCATGACCCCCCATTAATATTCCAAAACGTGCACGCTGATTGGCCAGCGTGCACATTATAAATCGACTTATACTAATGGAAAAAAGTCCGGTCGCCCGGACTTTTTCCATTAGTATAAGTCTTTTTTTAAAACACTGTCTCGCTATGTTAAAAGAGTTTAACATAGCGACACAGATTTAAAAAAAGCAACGGAGATCTCCATTGCTTTTTTTAAAGCTGTCTCGCTATGTTAAACTCCTTTAACATAGCGACACAGTGTGTAAAAAGCAACGGAGATCTTGCTTTCTCCATTGCTTTTTGTTTAAACCTGTCTCGCTATGTTAAATGGGTTTAACATAGCGAGACAGCTTTAAAATAAGCAACGGAGATCTCCGTTGCTTATTTTAAAGCTGTCTCGCTATGTTAAACCCATTTAACATAGCGAGACGGGTTTAAAAAAAAAAGCAATGGAGAAAGCAAGACTCCATTGCTTTTTACTGTTTCGCTATGTTAAATGGGTTTAACATAGCGAGACAGCTTTAAAATAAGCAACGGATATCTCCGTTGCTTATTTTAAAGCTGTCCCGCTATGTTAAACCCATTTAACATAGCGAAACAGTAAAAAAGCAACGGAGATCTTGCTTTCTCTGTTGCTTTTGGCCAGAGCTCCGATGTACTGCGTAGGCATGCGCAGTACATCAGAACTGCCGCGGATACCAGACAGCTGCGGAAAGGCAGCAAAGAGGCATTATACAATGCCATTATTTAAGAAAAGTAATTGTTTCTTTTCTTAAATAATGTTATAGTATAATAGCAATAACCCACTTCTGGGTGTGGGTAATGCGGGATTTACCCACGGTTGTCTTTGTTTGGCCACTCGGGCTTCGCCCTCGGGAACAAACCACACCAACCGTGGGTAAATCCCGCATTACCCACAGCCAGGCGTGGGTTATTGCTATAATAAACACAGTACTTTGTAGTATTATGTAAACAACTTACAGTATCTCAGCAACCATTCAAGTTACACACATACTATCAACAGCATTTTAACCATCTAGCTGAGCGCTTTCACATGACACTAAGGAGTTCTGTCTGTGTTATGTGGTTGTTGAGATATTTAGAAAAATGTGAACATTATATCTAAAGACATTAATATCATAAAAACAACAGTTAATATCAATTTACCTGCATTAGACAGCAGTCAAATATTAATGCAGTTGAGCTTGCCATTGTATAAGCCTTAAGATGAAATATTTTAAATGATTGTACATAGCATGGTTTTTGAATCACTGACAGAAATATGAACAAGCAATATTTGATGCCTAGAGGCATCCGTAGGAGTTTATTGCAGATGCACCTGGAGGCATCACTTGGATGTAATGGGTAAGACATCAGTACTAGGATGTAACTGCATTAGCACCTGGAGGTGTCACTTGGCTGTAATGAGTTAAATTAGTTGTTACTCAAAATGTTATCTTTGACAGAAGTTGTTATAAGTTACTGGGGTGATGTTTTGAATTCATGCATGCAGGTGTTATGTTAAATAAGTAATTTCAGTCCCATATGCAGTTGTATAGACAGACTTTTATTGCAAATGTTAACAGTACATGAAGGGAGATTTACTGATCATCCCCGATTCTTACTGGTAACTCCTTGCACTCTGTGGTGTGACTTCAGAGCCTATAGATTGTGACACTATCCATTTCTTGTATATGATTTTGATATTATGGATATTTCTTAATTTATGTTTCCTTATGAAACTTTTAAAAACATGCTGTTGCTGTTACACAGATATTTCTTCAATGATGCTTCTTAACTAAGGTGCTATCACTACTGGCTCAATAAACTAAGGACCCATACTGTCTGTGGCCTGCCTTCAGATCCTGTGGTATTCCAACTATTTCTTTAAATTATTCAATTGTTACTCACTGTACTATTTTAATCTGACATGCAAGAAGACTTCTGTGTCATGATGCTGTTGTCTTTGGACCTCCATTCAAAATATATGCAGGGTGAGGTGTTCTAATCCCACTCATAAACTGTAATGATATTACAAGTTACATTGATTTTACAAGTATTTTTGAAAGTATTGTTGTTACTTTATATATGTTATGCTAGTATTTACTACAGGCAGTGTTGTACAGGCCTTTGCATTGCATGGGAATGTATACTGTTTATGTTGACATATGCTGTTCAAAGAATCAAATGCATAAATGGGTTCAAACAGGAATATTATCATGTCTGTTTCATCGTCTTTCAGAGAGCCAACCATCCTAGGGTTGACAACTTATCACCCCAGGAAAATGACATCATAATTGATTCTCTTCGGCAACATGGACATAGACTCCTTAGCTATTCAGGTGATATGGTTTAGAGACATGAAATCTAGACTGATCAATGCAGTTGGAGGCCACAACTGATCCCGTGATGCCTATAGACAATTGGATATGACCCTTCATGCAACCAACAGAGCAAAACATTACAAGAGACTGAGGGATGCCACCGCTGGTGGACCACCACTGAGCCCTCCCCCATGACACCACAATATTTCTGGACTCACTATATACAGCAAGAGGAGAGAACTGCATCCCCAGTGGTGGGATTAAAGCTGGAATTCCAGGTCGAACATGTGTATCTTTCTTTCCATTACATGGTTGTGCATTAAAAAAATCGCTACATACAGCTGTGAGCATATTCATAAATTGTTGTTTTTTGATTTACAGCAGCAGAGTTGAACCATGCATATGCATCCACACAGGGCGATGATGATAACTGTAGGTCTAATGACATGTATTTATACAACGTAAGTTCAGACAAAGCAGTCCAAATGACATTTCACAGATCCTTCTACTTCGGGACTAAACCAGGGATCATCAGGTGAGTGTCTTCGTAGTGTTATTGTGATCCCTGCCTTGTTATTGCATCCACCTCATTCATGGCACTGCTGATTACTCTCATATTGTTATTTACCTAACATTGTACACTATAGGTGCATCCAGAGGAGGCCCAAGCTGTGCAGGTTCAAGTGCAGACAGACCAGGTATATTACAGCAATAGCTTGCATCATTGTGTAGCACAAATGTGATGCCTGACATTTATATCAATATTTGTCAACACACACCCTTATGTTGTGCAGTTGCAATGTCCATAGATTCATAGGAGAGTATTAGGCTAATGGGCCAAGAGCCTTTACAAGCCTAGCCATATTTAATCCTAGTTTCTCAGTTTTCGATAGCTAGGTGAACAAAGTTCAAAGATGTATGAACCTATGCTATGGTATCTAATACTGACTGCCTTTGTCCATGAAGGCCATGGGTGTCACCCAGGAGTAAATTTACAAATACCCATCCATTGATCTAGGCTGCATTTGAAGAGGGTCATGGAAGGACTTTGCTTCACATAATTAGGAAGCTTGTTCCAGAGAAAGAGTAGTCTCTGAGAAATGTATTTATCTCTCCATCATGATTTAGTCATGTCAGAGCCTAGGTTAAGGCTCCCCATCCATGCAAAGCAGAGTTCCTCCCTAAGCCAGTTCAAGTGCAACTTGGACAATTGGATGGGAAACCAGAAATTCATCCATGGTTTGCCACCTATGTCTCTAAAGGACACAGGTAACTTTTACATGGTTAATCTCCCAGGCACATGTTTACACTTATGAAGGGTATCAGAACAACTTGTCAAAGATTTGGAATGCATGGCTAGACTTAAAAAGTCCCCTGTGGTCATTGGCCTAGTAAACAACCTATATAGCCACTTAAGCAGTTATATAGAATCATCAGATGTTGTTGTTTGTCTTTCGGCTTTTTCCCGGTATGGGGTCACCACAGCGGAACTCCGGTCCGCTAATGATTGGTAGTAGATTTTTATGAAAAGCCAAGGTGCTAGCTCGACACCCTACCTTCAATGAAGGCACGCCCATTTATGCACGCATGTCTTTCGAATGCTACCCAACCACAGGGAGTACATGCAGACTCCACACACAAGTCCTGGACCATTTTAAACCCAGGTCTTGCCAGAAATAGTTATCCTGGTGGGCCCCTAATATAAGCAGGCTATACAACATAAGAAAGAACATATGTCTAAAAATAAGTGGGAACCGTTTCAGCAGCAACAGAAGAAGAAACTCTCACTAGTCTAAACAAAGAAATAAGAGATCTAGTCAATTCCTCAAAAGCAAATTATGAAGCAAAAATAGCCTCTCTAGCCAAGGAACTTCACAAAGCATTTTTTAACTCCATCCAAAATCTTAAGGGGAATACCAGCTATGAACAGAGCTAGTTGTGGATGGCACTACCCATACTCAACCGAAGAAAATAGTCAACCTACTGGCTGACAGATTTGGATCAAATTTCACCCCCGTCCCTGCTGGTCATCCCCCAAACAACCTCTGAAATGTACAGATTTTCACAGAATGTCCAGATTTTTGCCTCATATTTTTGGTGCTTTCCTCCTAAAATCTGTACTTTTCTGGCAAATAGCTGAGGATTGAAGTTATTAAATAATGACAAACATTTAAGTTTAAGACTCCACATCCTTCAGAAAATACATGCTAATGCAAAACCTATTATTTTATCAATTTTCTAAGTTTGTAAGAGCAATATTTAAAATCTGTCCCTATTTGTCCCCCCATCATTTTAGGATTTGTCCAGATTTTTTGCTCTAAGAGGTTGAGAGGTATGCGAAAAGTATACCTGTCACAATTCCTCAGCATATTATCACAAGAGAGCAAGTCATCTCTGCACTCTCTAAGGATAAAAACATGGCATCAATGGGCCCTGACAACATCCCAGGTCACCTTTTAAATAACTCAAAGCATGACATAGCAGAGTCACTTGGATCACTATTTAATCATAGCCTTCAGCCAAGCTATGTTCCAGTAGAATAGAAGACAGCAACAGTCATCCCTCTGCACAAAGGGGGACCATCAAATGACCTAGGGAATTATAGACCCATAAGTGAGACTAGCCTCATCTGTAAGACCATGGAAAGAATTATCATGAACTTTATGAACAAGAACATTGTTAATCTCCAGACTCTAGACCCAACCCAGTTTGGATTCATTAAGGGTAGGTCACGTCTGTTAAATCTCGTTGACTTCTTCAAGAAGGTCACCCAGTCCATGGATGAGGGAAAGACTGTGCATACTGCCTAACATGACCTGGTCAAGGCAATTGATAAAACTCCCCATTCAGCTATTATAGAGAAACTCTCAGCTGGTTTTAAACCTATATGTCTCCAGGTGGGTAGCCACATGGTTCATCAATAGGACACATATTGTCAAAAGATGGTGAATTCACATCTAGCAAAAAAATCCATTTACCAGTAGCATACCACAAGGTTCTGTACTAGGCCCTAACCTGTTCATAATTTATGGGTTTTCTAGGTTTGTGGAAGCTTTAAAATTTCCTCTGTCATTGCTTAGTGTGAGGTAGTTTATCTTGCTAAAATTCTTTAGCATTTTTGTGCTTGATGGGGCATCTAACCTTATATTTACTTCAAAGAAGACCATTGTATGGTCTGATCTTAAAGAGGACATTACACAGGGGTTACACATTCCCCTATGTTAGTGCGTACTATGTTGATAATATTTGTGCCCCTAGTGGGTATGCTGACCAGCTGTCCCACAGCATTTGCATTGACAAAGTCCAAAAACCTCTGAGTCTGCACATTAGTAGTCATGTATGTTCCCTAATCTATGGTAGTATAGTTAAAATCACCCATGTATAAGGTATTGGGTTGTATGGTGAGTGACTCCAGTAGGTCCAGTACGCAGTATGTTTTTCCTAATTCAAGATAGTGGACCTATAGCTAGTGATGATGCGGTAGGAGATTTTGCCTTTAGTTAGTTGAACATGGAGTAGCTCAAAAGAGTCATACAGTTTGATCAGTCTTCAGGTGTGCTTATCCTTTATGAAGATTGATACTCCTCCTGCTTGGGTTCTTTCTTACTCAGTTGGTGTTTTTGATTAGATTAGATGAGTTTAGTTTAGATTAGATTAGATTAGTACTAGGCTAACTGCTCTTTTGGGCCATTTGAAGCCTAGCCAGTTACCCCATGTGAGAATCAAACCCTGCACCTTGTGTCTTTAAGGTAAGCACCTTCACCATTATGTCATCCTCCCACTCAAATGTGTTTTGAATGTATGGAAGGCATTGCAGCCTTGTATGGCTAGAGTGCTTTGAACCATGTCTCTGTGACTGCACAGACATCAATATATTCCAAGGTGAGAAGTGCTTCTAGGGAGTGCAGTTTCTTGTTTAGACTCCTATCATTGAGCAAATGTACTTTGAGCTTATTTAGAGATTTTGTTATGTTGGGAGTTTGCTTACTTTGACACTGTCAAAAATGGCACTATAGGCGTAGTTAAAACATTTGGTAGTATCTGAAGACTTAGAAGAGACAAGTACAGTACATTTCTAGCAAAACAGCATGGCCTGTCCTTCCAGGTTGATAAATATTGGAACCTCTTGGAATGACACCAAAAGTTAAGGCAATTTTTTGTTTGTAGTGTGACATCAACCTTGGTGAAGGTAGATTGCTGCTCAAGGCTAGGGTCATACCTGCCTGTGACACATAATCTGAGAGCTCAATCATGTTTCTCTTCATAAAGGCCAGGGAGGTATGTCTCAGGTCACTCATATTCACATGGACTATGACATTGTCATACTGGTAGTTGTGGCTGAGTTACTTAAGTGCTTGTGTGATCTGACAAATCCTGGCACCTGACAGGCAGCTAACCATAACCTTCAACGTATCCAGTCTGATGAGGACATCTGTTTGTCTCACTATGGAGCCTCCGATGACCAGTATGTTAGGTTTTATGGTGTATAGCCATATGGGCTTGTTTGTTGAGACACTGGTGTGTATATTGTGTGTTGTGTTTTTTTCTGTTCTTTGTTGTGTGTATATGCGATTTCTCAAGGCAGCATTTGGAAGGCCTCTGAGTTTTTGCTATTACAAGTGAGTGCCGCTGCATATGTTGGTTTATGTGTTATATCCTTATTTAGTGCATCAAGTGATGTTTGTGTGTGTGATTTGTCTGTATGTGAGAATCTTGCCTCCATTTTCATAGTAGAATTACATCTCTCACATATAGTATTTGTGTGTTTCAGGATTAAGTGGTTGTAAGTATACATAAGACAATCACTACATTGCCTCAGGATGCCCTTGTCCTTCAGGTTGGCCACAGAGGTAGTGGGAAACTACCCTCCCATGATATCAAGCTCTTACTGTGGGTTTTATCAGGGAAAGGAGTGGGTTAATTAGACTGGACTGTGCAGGTAGCACTAATAATATGAGTAGAAACTACACTTGTGTGGTCTAAAGTTAACCAACAGAGTTCTGCTGATCAGCATGCGACTTATTACTCCTAGAGCAGTAGGGGGCTGGGTATGGTTTCAGGAGTCTACCTGTTATTAACGAAAACTCACTTCATAGAAGATCTAAAAACCGGGTTGACTTTACAAAACACTTACTTGTGCAAACTCTCAGATCACTGGAATTTTACTCCAGGAAAGTAACCACTTGGCCACTGTGGAGAACTTTGCCCTTTTCCCACTGTAGTGTGATCTCAGAGTTATATATCTAGTTGGGGAGTGTGGGGGACAAAGCCCCCCACTTGGGTAGGTTTGATTTTCTTCAGATTGATTATTTAGTCATGGTGGCCAAGTGGCCAAGGTGGCCAAGTGCTTACTTTCCCGAAGTTTGTGTATTGGTGTCTTGATAGGTAAGTGTGTGCAATCTTTTTTGCCAAGTATACAGGGAAGTTTGTCATGATGTAAAATGGGTGTGTTACAGTTCTCTGCTCCATGGGGATGGATGGAAAGTGTATGTTATCATCCACCTTGCTTCACATTGCTTCCAGGAATTTTGATGGATACAACTGGCAGCTGTCTGTGATACTCTGACAGCATCCCTCATGTGTCACTGGAATCTGTCAGATGCAAGTACAGCCAGTCTGAGACATACTTTTTTTAGGAAAGATGGGGTTTCCTTGCAGGGTCTGTGCAGACAAATGTGGGGCACACATGTTGCAGACAGCCTTTCCAGTTGTCTGTCTAGCTAGTATCTGTTGATTATTTGCTGGTCTGACGATTGATTTAGTTGCAGTCTTGCTCTGACATGGAAATGGAGTCTGCATGGCTGTTTGTCACATTTAAGTTGCGTTTTATGTGCACAATGAGTTTTGGAATCAAACTGGCATGCATGGAATCCCAAATTATCCTACGCTGAATATTTAAGTACTTGGGCTGTGTTAAGTGTGTCTTCTTTAATAGCATTTACAGCTTTTTCTTTCAGCATGCTGTGCTGTCCACAAATAGCTTCTGCAAACTTTATGGAATCTGGTCATAACATGAGATCTTTGTCATTGCCAAA
Source organism: Protopterus annectens (assembly GCF_019279795.1). NCBI lineage: Eukaryota > Metazoa > Chordata > Ceratodontiformes > Protopteridae > Protopterus > Protopterus annectens. Next base: position 1,461,580,406 of record NC_056737.1, read on the forward strand.
CACCCATAAAACATGAGCATACTTGATGGGGGAAAAAATGCATATTTTAAATGCTCTCAGTTACATATTTCCATTATCGAGCAAAAAACATTAATAAACACCAGTGCATTTCTGTCTAACTCATTCTGAATTTATGGACATACAGCAGAAGAAAATATATGTATGTATGTATGGTGCTTTGGGGCAGTAACCTGATGGCTCATGGGCTGCAAACTAAAAATATGACAATACAGAAAATGTTTCTGTGCCCATTTCAATGAAAAGCTTAGTTTTTCAGTGATTAATTATAATTATTCCTGGACGAAATACATTTAAAAAAGTGCAAAGTTTATAATGTTTGCGTTAAATCAGTAATTTAAAAAGATTGTAAACTGGCATATTTATTCTGACTGAATAATTTCAGACACTGTCAAAAATATTCCCTTTCCCCTGATTGCCACTCACTAACCACTGCATGATCCTGAGATGCAGATGGATTTATTATGCCATGTTTTCAACAGTAGGAGTATCATCAACATATATCAGAATCTATTAAAACTAATTACCTAAAGTCCAAGAGCCTCTCAAAACTTGAATAACTGCTAAGATATTTCTTTCACTGTAGCCATCTTCACATCACCCCCAGATCTACAGAGAAAATAAAAATGCATTCCTTCTATTGTATTTGGACTACTCCAGACCATAAATATAAAGCTATCAAATTTACTGCCACCACTCAAAAAACTCAGCTTTATACAACCCCCATCTGATTCCTTCCTCCTCCTCTTCTTAGAATTCATTACCATAAAACTTTATCCATGCAACGTTCATCTTCGCTTCCCAACATCACCATATCTTCACTTTCCCTTCTTACCTATTAGATCCAGAAATAATTTCACTACTATATTCCTTTTCTTGATATACATACCTTAATGTAAACAAAGTATAGGTCACCCTCTGTGTCCCTCAAATCCCATAGCTCATCCTTAGACTTACTGTAGAAACTCACCATTAAGCCAAATACCCTATTTATGGAAGACTTTAACTACCCATGTATAGAAATGTACACTATCTCATACACACAGGCACAGTGATTCTTGGACTTTGTTAATACAAATACTCTGGTCCAGATAGTGCGCTCACCCATGGGAGCTTCAAACATACTGGACCTCATAATCAGCAATATGGGAGAGAACTGCCCCCCATCACATCCTAACCGGTGAGGTAGGAAAACAAAGCTGTCTCCTTCGAAATAAAAATCAACTCAGTAACCCCAGCAAACCCAGTTATGAACTATTCCAAAACAAATCACATCCTATTAAATGATACTTTGTCAAAAGTCAATCCCCCGGATTTAATAAACTCCATGTAGGAATAGTGTTATTCCTATACGGAGTGAATTATGTCCTTGTCCGCATCTCCCTCTCAGCAGCGTGCCTTGCATATTAATGAAGGTGCGCTACTGAGGTGGATCCATGTACACAAATACTGAATCAGTGCTAGGGGGTGTGTTAAAACAGTGCTCGCAGATGTGTAACATGCCCCCTGCACTTCCAAAGTGCTGTACTGCACTTACCAATAAAGAAAGTGCCCTCAGACACTTAAATGCAAGATGTGAAATGAATGTCATGTAGGGGGTGCATTACAGTATCCGTAACATACCCCCTGCATTATGAAAGTGCTGTATGATACTCAATAAATGAAAATAAAGTGTCCTTGGACACTTAAGTAATACTGTGTACTGAATGTCATGTAGGAGGTGTGTTACAGTATCCATAACACACCCCCTGCATTGTGAAAGTGCTGTACAGCACTAAATAAATGAAAAGAAAGTGTCCTCGGACACTTAAGTAATACTATGTACTGAATGTCATGTAGGGGGTGTGTTACATTATTTGTAACACTCCCCCTGCATCATAAAAGTGCCATACGGCACTAAATAAATGAAAAGTACCCTCGGGCACTTAAATAATACAGTGAACTATAATGTCATGTAGGGGGTGTGTTACAGTATCAGTAACGCACCCATTTAATTGTAAAAGTGCTGTATGGTACTAAAACAATAAAGAAAGTGTCCTCTCACACTTATTTAATAATGTGAAGTCTAATTTTAAATTCATGTTTTTTTTGTTTGGTTTTCCTCAAAGTTTAAGCATAGCTGAATGGGTTTGCACTGTGCGGCGCTTTGCTCAGCAGTGCTTAAATGTATCAAAAAGCTATGTAGAAATGTACAGCTGAAATCATCATAACCAAGTTAGCTGAGTGGTTAGAGTCATGGCTTCATGTGCAGTAGGTGCCTTGCTCGAATACCGAGACAGGCCATTCAGCTTTTACATGGGAAAGCATTTTTATATTCATTTTTAATTTATTTATTGATGTAGTTCGTGGTATTTGTAGTGTAGCTGGTCCAGAATCCCTGTGTCAGTGGAGATATGAGGCAAAAACCACCATGTAAACACAAGTGTCCAATACAGTACAATCACACCCCAAGGTAAATTAATGAAAGCGCATAGGGGAAGTCATGTAAAGTAAAATATATACACTTAATAATAATGCATCAATAATGAGTACTTAATAGCCAATTCCTATTTTTTTAAATGAAAATGTTTGTTTGCCCTTAGCTCAGTTATGCTAAGCACTGCTATGCCAAGCTAAGCAATGCTTAAACAGGAACTGTCTGAGCAATACTTAGCAGTGCTTAGCTGGTTTGAGCATTGCTAAGAAGTCCCATTCTAAGCATTATTCAGCTCAGCTAAGCAGATTTGCACACTACTAAGCACTGCTCAGCATTTCCCACTTTAAGCACTGCTCAACTTAGCTTAACAGGTTTGTGCACTGCTGAGCTTTGCTCAGCATTTTTTTAAATTGTTCAATGATGACAAAGGGTGGAATATGTTAATAAAGTATACTGTGCTTGCTATTGTGAAAGTAATAACTGACATACATTCATCATCTACAGGATCTGCAGTACAACTGAATTTAGAATTTTGAATGTAATAAACCACTGTGTCATGTCACCCAAAATAAAGCTTATTCCCACAAACTGTTATGTTCAATCTGGTCTGTTGTTGAAGCAATACAAGTGTACAGATGCTACAAAGCAAATATGACTATGAGAGCATGAAGTCACTGAGGTTTGTCTGTTAAGCAGCTGTTATGCCAAACTGTACATGTGGAGCTGTAAAGCAAGATACAAGGAACATTGATATATGTTCTGCACTAAGATCTGAACCTTGAATAGTAATGTGTAATGTATTATTGTGTGCTCGCTGCAGCATTGTCCTGTGTTAACATTTGCATTTCAGCTACATGTATTCCTGAATGTAGGTATGCTGATGTAGGTACGTATGAGACAGTAATAGGTGGGTACTGCAAATATATGATGTGCAAATGTATATGGGTTGGGTATGCAACCCGGCACCCTCCTATAGTTTGTACAGATCACACATATTCACATCCATTAGGGGTTAAATGTGTACACCTGCATTCAAAGTATCAATACACAGTTCACTAACTTTCATGCATGAATCTCAGGCATGTGCGTTCAACTGTCACTACAGTCTTCTGTGACACTCCACTTATATTAAAAGGTTAGACTGTGTAACCAACTGAGTTTTAGGCACAGATCAGTAAAGCTGCATACAGCAGTGTCCCAATAGTGCAGTTTGATAAGAAGTAGATATATGTTGTTAATTTTTGCACACACAGACCACAGTTTGAATCCAGGGCCTGGTACGAATATGTGTTCATAGTGACACACAAGTAATTCTGACTATTTGTAGAAACTGTCATGTAGTGTTAACAGATATTTTCTCCACCAGGCTCACAGCAAAGAAATGTTTGTATTAGCTGTATGAAGGATATACAAATAAACTGTGTACAAATGTTCTAGTGCCCAGCGCCATGACTACAAATGACAGCAGGAAAGCTATTTACACCATGCACTCTTCACGATATATGTCTCTTAAGTGTCACGCTGTCATGGCTAGTGATCACTGTTGCCAATAACTTTGAACACAGATAAAATCCCATAACAAATTTGCCATTAGCACACTCACAACATCAGTGCAGAGTACAGCTTGTTAATCATATACGTAACCATGACATGTATGGGTTCCCTCTAGTCATGTTCCTAGAGTTTTCACAGCTTGCCCCATAGCATTCCAGGTCAAAAGATTAACAGGTATGTACATGCTACAGTAGTTATAGGCCTCAGGTAGATGTAAAGTGAGGGCAGACCTGTAGAGTACTGAGCAGTACTTTTGTGAAAAATATAGCCTATACAGTTGGTAATGGAATGTCTTTCTCTTCCCCCACCTCTTATCTGCATCAATAATAATTATTCATATACTATGGGTATGCTGTTCTCAAAACCTAACGTTGGGACTTGTGTTCTATTATTGTTCATATATTTAAATGGTTGCATACTAACATACCTTGTTCAAATTCTATTGTTGGTTGCCTGTTGCTGTAACTGTTACAGGCATGCTGTTACAATAATGACTGTTATTCCATTTATGCATGTGTTCTGTTTGTCATGCAAGTTTTACAATTCTGTTGTTCTGGGTTAATCAGAACACCCATGCATGCTGTTATAACTAATGTTGAAATGTTTTGTTCATGACTAACAAATACACTTTGAAAGTCTCCACACCATATCACATATGGATAGGCAGATCCTTCATCTGGTCATGGCACCAGGACCCAAACTCGAACTGCCTCCTCCACTAGTCCTGTACCACCCTTGGGTGGAAGTGCATCAGGGGATGGGGCCCAACCACCCCTCTGGTCGGGGCATGGAGAGGATCCTGTCACCAGGCACCAGTTCAGAGGTATGGTGCGCAAGGTTATCCAGAGGGACTTGGAAGTCCACCTGCACCAGATCAAGGGCAGACTGACACCTTGAGGGGCAGGCTGGCCCCATCATCCAGCAGAGCCACCTTTGGGGCCATGAGTGCATTTTGAGGTTTAGACTTCTAGCGCTGAGTAGCATTAACCTCAGCTTATGTTTGCCTGTACCAGCTTTGGTGGTGGTTTTGTCATTTGGACCTTGCCTATAAAAGGCAGTATAGGGGCAACAAGAGCCTTAGCCAGTATCCAGAATCCCAGGGGCAACAGGTATAGGCCATCTCTGGCAAAGCATCATGGCCTATCGACCATGTCTCAGGCAGACAGATACTGGATCCCCTTAGAATAACACCAGAAGCTTACCCAATTGTGTAAGTCAATCATTTTGTCCTTGTACTCTGGTATCATTCTGGGCAAAGGTATGATGTTGCTCAGGGCTAGGATCATACCTGCCTGGTTTACAAGATCGGAGAGCTCTTCAATGTCTCTTTTCATGCAGTCCAGGGATGCACATCTCAGGTCGTTCACACCAACATGGACAAAAAGCAATTTAAACAGTAGAAATGCACTGTTTCCATCTGGGGGCATGTGGCCCTCTGATTCCCAACCACACTCCCTGTCCAAGGTGTTTACCCCCCTCATGTGTCATACACCTCCCCTGTCTGCTGTCTTGTCTGTTTGCAAAAGCAGCCTCTCCTACCCAACTTACCTCCCCAACATCCCACTCTCACCTTAAAAAAAGGGGGCATCTGTCCCCACCCCCCCCAAGAAATATCACATCCCATACATAGCTCTCCATTTCGCCCCCATGTACACTGATGATAATCAATTTACCCTTGAATTACTTAACAAATGTATATCACCCACACCCCTCCCTGTGGGTTTGAGGCTCTAAATTCCAAATTGTCCACATCATTTATGGCTGTTGCTACACAAGAAATGGAGAGCTATGGTGCTTTCCTACACCCATCCTCCACATCCCTAGCTGCCTTTCATAATGTTTTTCCCCTGCTTGCCCCCATTTCACCACTTTCCTATCACCCTTTTTTCTTTTCTTTTTTTGAAAATAGCATGGGTTTAATTGGGTGTAAGTGCAGCTAAGGGAACCTAAGCATCTCTTGGCATCGCTTAGCATCACACAAAACCATGCAAACCCACTTAAAACTGCTTTAAACACTATCTCATTCAGCCACTGTTCTGCCCAGCAGCAAAATAACCAGCCCTGCCAAGTCTCAAATCCAGGCCCCTGTGCACTAGACTCAGAGCAATAAACCACTTAGCTAAATCAGCTGCAAGAATTGCTAATGCTGTTGTAAATATATCATGCATTGCCGTCATTTAACATTAGGGAAAAAAGATACCACTGCCAAGTGTTGAAACCAGGACCCTGTGCACTAGAGTCAGAGTAATGCATCACTAAGCCAAATCAGCTGTAGGAATTCATAATACTTTTGTGAATATATCATGCATTACACTTATGTCAAATTAGAGAAAAAGACAAAGCTGCCAATTCTTGGGCACAGGACCTTCTGAACCAGAGTCACAGCAACACACCACTACATCAAATCAGCTATGGAAAATTGCTGATCCATTTGTAAATATATCATACACTACAGGGATATAACTTTAGGGAGAAAAAGACATCAGTGACGAATTCTGAACCCAATACCATTTGAACTATAGTCAGAGCAACACACCAGTAAGCCAACTGACCTTTGGAGTATGACAACTGTTTTTACAAATATATCCTGATTGCCAGTCACATATTACTCCTATATATACTGGCCCAAATCACAGTGTACTTGGGCCTCTGATGCAGATGCAGAACCAGTACACAGACAAATGCTTCTGGATGTACTGGAGGCCTACAATATAAGGTAGAGCTGACAACTTCACAGACTGTTGCTGAATATCCACAGTTGTGCCACATATTTATGGCAGGGTTGTCATAAAACCTAGTCTGTGTGCTCACATACTGGCAAGGCAGTGCAGATCAGGGTTAAAAAAGCATGACAGACAGCTCAATGTCACATGTCATATCCATCAGAACACTCATGTCCATGCTAATCCTGTGCTACACACTGTATGCATGCACATATGTCTTACAAATACACCTGCCATAATAATGACTTGGTAGTTCCATCTGTTACAGCTCTAGCATCTTTCACATCTAGATGCCCACAGCCTAGTGTGTGCCAAGACAATTACATGCATGTGAATACAACATAGGAATAATGGAGCTCTGCAATGTCCAGTAAAACTGGTTGCTCCTACCGCAGTCACTGCCACCCACAGTAGCACGTTATAGGCCTGCAGGGTGCAAGTCATTTCACAGTTATGAATATGTGTACTAAATGTTGCCTACCACTCTCTTGGATGGCCCTATTATGTAACATATGCACAACAGGCCATGCTGTGACACAACAGCTGACACTGTACCCACACTGACAGTAACAGCTTGCTCTCCCCCAATGTCTTCACAATGCCTAATCTGACTCCTGGCCAGAATGCAGCAGCTGTGGCCTGCTACACATGCAACAGTATGTCTAGCTACCTACTACAGACCTAACATTGCTCTCAAATACCTAGAGTAGGGCAGCCACACAACAGCCAAACATAAAGGGTTGGGGGGAATGTTGAGGATTTAAAGAACATGTCTCAGTCTGCCACTATAAACATACACAGCTGATAGACCAGCGTCAACTGTAGTAGCATGCAGTCAGATAGAAAAGGATCTATGAACCTCACATCTGCCTGTCTCCTTACTCACGCCAACACACATTTACACAGTGCACTGCTACAGAATCTGAAAGTCTGTTAACAATGGTCAGACATAGTGTGCAAAACTGTGGACATAACACATCAATCCAAACAGCGGACAGTATTTCCACCTATCCTCTGTGATGCTGTAGCTCCCACATCTTGATAATATCCTCACAGGCCAGGAAAAGGGCCAAGGCCTACATTAAGGCCTTAATTATAGCACTGTGTTGCCATGCTAATGGCTAATGGAAAGGTAACACAGCTGTTCTGGATGAATTAGCAAGTGGGAGACACAGACTGGTGCACAGGCCATCACCTGTTCATGAGCATCACCTACATAAGGCAAGCTGCTGCCTATGCTAGACAGGTCTGACACTTTTCTTTATGAAGACAGGCTGTGATTCTTTACACTACTTGTAGATTTCTTCTGACAAAGGAGTACAGCACTATACCAAGTATGCCATACGATTAATGGAATGCAGATGGGGGGATGCAGTCATGGGAAATAGGAATTTAAACAGTAGGTCTCAACAACACTTCCTGGAATGACATGTTGCTGTTATTCTGCTGTCCAGGACCTATGGCCTTCCATGATGGCTCTGTCTGCAGTGACATAGATCACAGCTCTGGCCCACAAATCAAAAACTTTGAGGTACTGGTGGATAGAGAGATAAGAAAACAATATGATAATATTAAATATAAAAAGAACTTGGATGTAGAAGAAGTTAAGGTTTTAGATGAAATGAGAAAAGACATAAATATTAGGGTAATGAAACCAGACAAAGGTGGAGGCATGGTCATTTATTTTATTTATTTATTTATTTAACATTTGTTGACAGGGAAAGTCCGACTAGGTTCCACAGATCCTGTTTTCAGCGGAGGCCTGGGGAGAAATGCTCCAGAAGCATGTCTTTAGAATGTGGGAGGAAACCGGAGTACCTGGAGGAAACCCACGTGAATGCAGGGAGAACATGCAAACTCCACACAGAAGGCACCCCAGCTGAGAATCGAACCGGAGAACCTCTTGCTGTGAGGTGACAGCATTAACCGCTGCACCACTGCGCCGCCCGCAGTTATTATGAGTAATTTGACATATGAAGGTAAAATTAATGATATGTTAAGGGATTCAAATAAATATGAAACAGTATCTATGAATGAGATAAACAATTCATATCATAGAATTGATATGGTTTTGGAAGACTTGTTAATGGAGGGGTCCATAGATCAAACCACTTACTCTTATTTGAAAGTGGAAAAACCAAAAGTAGCAAATATCTTTGGTATTCCAAAGACCCATAAAAATGGAGAGGACCCACCATTAAGATTAATTGTATCTGCAGACGGAGCTAACACTTTTCCTTTGGCAAAATATATAGATAGTAAATTGAAAAGACTCTGGACTGGGAGGGCCAACATCTTGAAGTACTCATGGGATCTCCTCGAGAGTTTAACCCAAGATAAATATAAAGAAACATTGACATTTCTAACTATAGACATAGGGGATCTTTTCTCTAGTATTCCTCCCCAAGAAGGTTTAAATTTGTTGGAGGAAATTGTATATGAGAATAACTATGTATGTAATAAAAGCGTCTGCATCGTTTTTTCCTTGGACTTTATTGTTTCAATATCTGCTTTGGGCTGTTCGAATTTCTTGGTGCTTATTGTGGCTGCTTATTTGAACTATTTCTTTTTGAAATTGGTGCGCCTTGGTTGCTTTAGCATAGACTAGATTCAGACCTGCTGAATCTACCTTTGTTTGTATAACTTGAGCACTAATCCAGGCCATCTTGTTTGGAGAGGGTTCCCCTGTACCCCAATGGAAGGAGTGTGCAATTAGAACTTGTCTGATTGAAGACTGCTAGAACAGGGCTCAGTTTTGAGCTTTTTTATTGGTTAATTTGTTTAAATCAGTTTGCTCTTGTTTGCTACTGTTATATTTAAGTGTGTATATGTTCTCTTGTGTTAAATTGACCTAAACAGAGTTTAAATATCTTTAGCATGGTCTGGTTACATGTTTTGCTGTATTAAAATCTGTTTGTGTGATTCCTGTGTTTCCTGCTATGCCATCTTGTGTTGGCCAGGGCCTGCCTGCACTTACTGGGAGTAAGTGAACTGGTTGGAACTGATCTGGCATAGGGTGTTGACCTAAGACCTCTGTTTTAACCCTTTGTAAGGTATCTCAGTTGCATTTTTTTCCTTACCAGCACTCAGGTGCGAGTAAGGATCTCGCCTGCAGATACTGTATTGATTTTTTCCAGCCATGCTCAGACATATAGGTACTCTCGTCAGATAGTACCCACCCTACTATCCCTGACCTCTCTTCCACAGATTCTGATAACCATGGATGAACAATTTCCTGTGGTTTCTCCTGCTAGTATGGTTGATATGGACTCCTGAGACAGTGTAGCAACTGCCTTATGTACACAAACAACCCTCTGCTACTACCCCCTAGGAACACAATATGTGCGAGATGCAGTCACGTTAAGAACCTAGAATCCTTAAAATCTCAGTCACAAACCAGAACATGATTGGCAGACCACAATGCTTTGCCAGAGATGGCTGTCTGTCATCCCTGGGCTTTAGGCTTCTGGCAAAGGATCTTGCCTCCCCATAGTTCCTTTTTTAGGCAAAGTTATGCACACAAAATTACCAACATGAAAAATTCTTATAAACAAAATTTAAAGGTCATGCTGCTAAATGCTTGGAGTCTTAGCATGAAACTGCACTCATTGCAAGCATTCCTTGCCCTGGAAGATGTTAACATTTGTGCAGTCACTGAAACCTGGTTCAGAGCTATGGAAAGCACCACAACCTTACTAGGTTACTCATCCTACCATACTTTCAGACCACAAATGGAGGGCTACAAAGCCAAAGGAGGTGGAGTTTTAATATTTATCAAAGACATACACACCTCCAGGCTGGTGAAATGGTATGACACACAGGAGCACTCCAAGTGTAGTTAACTGTTGACAAAACACCTACTCAAATCATAGCTAGCTACAGACCCTCAACTATGACTCAGGACACCCACTCCACCTATCTGGACTTACTTGACTCCATCAAGATTCAACCCTCTACCCTGATCCTGGGTGATTTTAACTACCCAAACAGAGTGGAAGACCTATTCTAGCCCAAACATGAATTCCCAGAGATTCCTCGACTTTGTCAGTGCCAATGCATTGGATAAGGTGCTTGACACCCCTATGAAAGGTAAAAATATCCTGGACCTGGTCTTAACCAACATGAGTAGCCAGTGTAGCACTCCTACAGTGTCATCCTAATTGGTAAGATCTGACCATAAAGCTATCACTTTTGAAGTCACCATCTCCCCTGACCCCCCTCTCCCATTGTCAGGGTCAAACGAAAAATCTTTTCCAAAGCTGATTACAATCTCCTCAGAGCAGGTAAAAGGAGCTTCACAGCCACCATCCCTTCAGTTGGAACTAGCACTAATGTCCAAGCCTACACCAAAAAACTATATGAACACCTACATAGCTGTATAGACTCAGCAACACCTGCCAGGATCAAATAATATTCCTTATGGAAGAGTAAACCTGTCTGGTGGACAGCAGCAATAAACAAACTCTATAATAGAAGGAAAAAATTGCTGTCCAGGGCCAAGAAGGAACAGGTCCCAAGTTGTAAGCAATCTCTCCTTTGTCTGAACAAGCAAACAAGGTCACAGGTGAAATCCTCTAAGGCTACCTTTGAGCCCAAATTGGCTACATCCACCAAGGACAATCACAAGGCCTTCTTCATATATGTCTGCAATCTCAAAGGCAACACCCAAATCTGCTCTGAACTGGTGGTCAATAACACCACATACACAAATGCCAAATATATAGCCAACCTGTTGGCAGACAGGTTCAGTGAAAACTTCACCACCCTGTCCCTCCCATCAGTAAACCAAGACATCCTCAGCACCTGCTTCCCTCCCTCTCATCACCATGGAGCAGGTCCTTAATGTCTTCTCAAAGGCAAAAAATAAAGTCTCCATGGGATCCGATAACATCCCTGGCTGTATCCTACATGAACTCAGGCATGAGCTCTCAGCACTATTCCCCACTTGGGCATAATACATAACCCTCCCCGCTAGGCATCAACCCATATGTTACCAGATGGGTAGCTAACTGGCTCACTGATAGAACCCACTCAGTCAACATAAGGGAAGCCACCTCTAGTAGTAGACCTGTAATGAGCAGTGTACCCCCAAGGATCGGACTTGGGGCCTCTACTGTTTGGGATATACTTTTCTGAGGTATAAGCCAAAACCAGTGGTCTGTGGCTGACCAAGTTTGCAGATGACTGCATCATTATCTCCTTTGGAGAAATTGTCATCCCCACTAATTATCACATTAATAACAACATACTAGGCATGCAATCAGTGGTAAGGGACTTGGGCACCCAGGTTGATAGCAACCTGACTTTTGACCACCATGTTGCCTCCGTTGTATAGAAGGCTTTCTACATGGCCCACCTCATAAATAAGGGTATTTCATCCAGGATCAAGGAGGCCATAACATCCCTGTACTCCTCCCTTATCAGACCCATTATAGAGTGCAATGCCCCCTTCAGCATGTACCTTGCCAAGCACATGCAGCAATTGGAGAGACCACAGAGGTTCCTTACCAAGAAAATCCAGGGTCTCAAACACCTATCCCATACAGATAGGCTAAAAGCCCTGTCGCTGTACTCAGTCTGCTCAGAGGTCAAACAAACTTTTGGTCAAACTAAAAAAGTACCAACTGGAGGTTGCGTACTTTACTGAATGCATTAATAGTAAAATAGTACCTAAAGGCCTAAGACGTTGGCAGTATCCTACTGGCCTCATAGCTAACTCAGAATTTCATCTGGATATTGTTTCTTTATTTGACCGTCAGGGTCTAGAATTACTTAACCTAATGCGTAAACATTACCTTTTGTTTATTGATGATTTGTCAGTTCAGGTATGTGAACTTGACAAACAAATTAAACTGGATAATGAATTTGTGAGGTATCGGTATGAATACAACCGCACCTTTTCTAGCATTGACACCTACTTAGATAAACTGAAGGCTAACAAAATCAAGAAACTCGACAGGGATATCAAAGCCTACAAAGAAGGCTCAGCATACCCTAAGCCTTCTTTAGCTCAAACATGGCAAAACGTGGCATTATCAGCTAATACCGGGCAAGTCAACAACAACAATGTTCTTCCTGATTGTGATCAGTACGACATAGGATTGTCTAACAGTAGACCTGCACAAGAGCCTTTAACACAGCAAGGTCCTAGTAATAAAGGCTCAGTTCAACAAAACCAACAACAGGGCCACTACAACTTAAGATCTAATAACCCTAATTTTTTAGGGGCACGACAAAAACAACCAACGGTTTCTACGAACCAGAGGAAAAGACACAAGTAGTGGATGAGAGTGTGCCTTGTCATGTATATTGTACTAATAACACCTTTGATAATAGTACAACTGTAGGATTGCCTGAATGTTGTAATTTGTCCGATACTGCAGATTCTAACGTCAACTCTTTTATTGATGTGGACATTTCTGACAATTTTGTTAATGAGTCTTCCAGTGAAAGTTTACCTTCTATTTTATACAACAGTAGTGGTGATTTTACAGTGTACAATTTCTCTAAAGTGGAAGTTTCCACTGACCTAGTAGCTTTACTGTCTAAGGGCCAGATTTACGTTCCACCTCATAGAATGAACCTAGTTAACACTATCATAGATCTAAAATTATATACTAGGAAACTTAATTTAAATTTGTTGATGGGTGAAGCTTGTGGTAACACAGTGGATGAATTTAGAATTCCTAGCACATTTAATCCACCTTTAAACCCCACCATTAAAACATTTGAACAGTTTTGTGAGTTGGATATTCGTAATCTAGCTATGAACAAAAACGTTGGGTTTTACACCAACAAAGATTTTCTGTTGGAAAAGGACTGTTTGAATTTCATTAAAATGAATGAAATCAGAATTTGTAAGCCTGACAAAGGGGGTGGTGTGGTTATCTTTGATAACACAGACTATTCATATAGAATGAATAATGTGTTAAACTCTCCCTCATACACCACTAGTTCTATTTCAGAACTTAACAGTGCATATAGTTTAATTAGGAACGTTATTGAAGATCTTTATTTAGAAGGCAGAATCACCCAAGCTGTGTACAACTTTATGTCTATTTCTTATCCAAGAGTTCCTTGCTTATTTGGTATACCTAAAATCCACAAAAACGTGGCAAATCCTCCAATGCGCCCCTTAGTGGACAGCAGAGGTTCTTTATCATATGCATGTGCCAAGGTTGTAGACTTTATTCTACAAAAATATCTGGCCAGTATTAAACAAATATGCAAGGACTCTTGGACATTTTTGAGAAGCATCAATGAGATAGACTACAATTCTGGTTATAATTTCTTGACGATAGATGTCAAGGATTTATACACGTGTATCCCTCATAACATAGCAGTTGAGTGGAGCAACGAGGTTCTCAAACTGCAGGGTTGCCCCCCTGACGAATGCTTGCTAGTTGAGGAACTTTTAAGTACCATTCTTGCCAACAATTTTTTCATGTTTGAAGGGAAACTTTTCCTTCAAAAAATAGGTATAGCCATGGGGTCCCCTTGTGGGGCCAGCGTGGCGAACATGGTTATGGCCTATTGGGAACATCTTTATGTCATGCAAAATTGTGTCTTTAAAGACAATATTGTATTCTATACACGTTTCCTCGATGACATCTTTATTTTACTTGATGGTGATGCCGTAATTGGTGACAGTTTGGTTGACTACTTTAACTCATCTACTCACTTCTTAAAATTTACACATTCATTTGATTGTAATTCGATAGCGTACCTAGATATTTTACTATCTAAGGATGACACTACTGGTATGTATACAGCTAAAATTCACAGGAAAAGTACCTATTGTAATTCTATGCTTCATTATTCTAGCTGCCATCCACGTCATCAAAAACGAGCTATTGTCAAGGGCCAATTGGTCCGAGTGGCTCGGATAATTACAGTTGACAGTGAATTCATTAATGAATGTGAATACATGAAAAGTATGTTTCTAGCACTAGGGTACCCTGAACTTTTAGTTGATGAAATCATTGATGAAGTGTCGTTGAAACGTCAGTCTTTATTTTACATCCCACTTCTGAATAGAAATGTGGTTACACTCAACACTACAAGTGAATTACCTGATTTACCACCTAATTTAACATCTGGTGGTATACAAGATCAAGCAGTGAATGAACTACCCACATCTTTTATAACTACTTACAATTTAGACAGTGCTAGGTGTGTCAAGATTCTGTTGAAAAACTGGGTACTTTTTAGAAGTGATCAGCAAGTTTTAAGTAGTGTAGGTGGTGCTCCCACAGTAATATACAGGAGGGGTAGGAACCTTAAAGACTACTGTGAATCTAAGAACACAACAGTGAAGACTCCTGGCATGTATAAGTGCCAAACTTGTAACTATTGTTCGTACATGTTAGAATCTAACAGGTTTAGTGTTAATGATTTACATTTTACACTGAGATGGAGGAACAATTGTAACTCTAGTTTTGTTGTTTACCTTGCACTATGCCAAATTTGTCCTGCATTCTACGTAGGCAAAACTGAGAGGAAACTTCGTAATCGTGTATATGAACATCTATATGCAATTAGGAAAGGTAAAATGGTAAATGCACTGGCTAAACATGTGGCTCAATTTTCTAATCATAGATTTAAGTTTCTAGCCATAGACCAAGTCCAAAGAGATGTTAGGGGTGGTCCTGACGCTCTGAAACTTGAAGAGTTGGAGTTAGGCTGGCAAATTAGGCTTAATGCCTATAACTTGCCAGGCTTAAATGAAGGATGTGTCATTAGTAGTATTTTAAAATTGAGAAGTTTAAAACGCTAAAACCTTTTGAATAAATGCATATATATTTTTTATATTTGCATTTATTTAAACAAGATAGGTTTAAGTTTTATATAAAGTTTATAATATTATACATTCAGTTTAGAAGGAGGTGTTGATTGTTTTATTTTACTGTTTTAAATACTGTTTTAAATACTGTTCCTTTAAATTAAGAGTTGTAACTAAACCTACTCTGATTGGGTAGTCTTGTGTATTTAAATGTACTAATTGTGTTTTAAAATGTCTGATGAAGTTTATGTTTGTGACATAAACGAAAAGCGCTTCACAAATAACCTTGAGTGTGCCTCTTCATTCTGCTCTTTGGATTTACCAGTTTGTCGTTTTGTGCTTTCTTAGTTCGTTTGCTCAGAGGTGACCTATGTCTGGCATACAAGGCCATTTCCGACCCAGTCTTGATGGAGTTTCTGCATATCCATAAGACAAACTCCAATCATACAACCCACATGCAAGGCCTTAACCTGGTCTGTGACATTAATAGAACTTGTTGGCAGGATATATTTGTGTCCCAAAGACTCCCCTGTCTGTGAAATAGACTCCCTCTACATGTCAAGCAGAGTACCTCTCTAGCCCTCTAAGAGGAACCTAGACAATTGGATGAGATACAGAAAATACACCCCCGGGATCCCACCTGTGTCCCTGCTGGACAGGGGAAACAGGTGCTGACTTTGAAAGAACATGGGCAAAATTCTTGGCTAGGCTTATAATGGCCTCTGGGCCAATAGCCTAGTATCATCCCATGAATCTATTACTTTAGATGTTTGCTGTATTTATTTCAGACTGTCCTGCAATGTTGTCTTAAATTATTCTCTGTGAGTCTGAACTCTGTAGTTACTGTATTGGTTGAATATTGCCTTATTCCTTTATTAGTTATTATTAAATATAGCGGTAGTAGTGCTGCAGTAGCGTTGTCGCCTCACAGCAAGACGTTGTCCCGTTCGATTCTCAGCTAGAGTGTCTTCTGTGTGGAGCATACGTGAATGGGCGCGCCTTCGTTGAAGGTTGTACGTCAGGGCTGGTAACTCGGTACATAAAAATCCACTACCAAACATTAGCGGACCGGAGTTCCACTGTGGTGACCCCTAACCGGGATAAGCTGAAAGACACAACATTAAATATAGCTTAACCTTTTAATTGTGTCTGGTCTGTATAGAACTAAAGTAAGCTTTCAGATTACTTGCATATGTATTTGGTGATATTGTATAGCCCACACCAATAGCCTTGGTCTTGGTCACACTTACCATTTGGCTAATAGGGACATCACACCGTAGGATTCATTACCCCTTGGTAAGGGCCTTAGAGTAGCTAATAAAGAGCTGGATTGTGGCAGTCAGAACTACCTTTAAGTCTGGGCAGAGGGGGCCATAGCTAGTAAACCTGTGCCAGCCTTTCCCAGGAGTATGTATGTGTGTGATTTATAAATCAGGTCTAAAAGTATGTATGTCAGCTACTTGTGCAGGGACATGAAGCACTGGTTGGACAGAGAGGGTGATGGATGTTTTTGCTTGATTGCTCTGATGAGATGTTAACTGTATAGCTGTGCCATTGGGGAATATTATTGGGGATCTGGAGAGAGAAGGAGAAACCAGCCCCAGACTGACTGTGATCAATGTGTGCTCTGAATTAATTCTTGGTAATTGTCTTTACTGTGTGTGTACTTATCATCCCATTATGTACATCCCTTAGTGGTGGTAGTGGTGAGGATTGACACTCCTTGATTACTGGTCCAGTGCAAGGGCTTCACACTGACAGTACGTACTCGTGGATACAGCTGGCATATCACATCATGTACCGTCATTGAACCCCTTTCAGTCTGCCAATGTCATACAGGATTATTTCACAGATTGTCCAGGTCTCCCTGACCATTCCTGACATACTCTGGCTAGGTCAGTGTGTACTCCACACCTGTATCTGATTGCCTGATACCTACGGCTAGCATACCTGGTGAGCCCCTGCAGCAGGACAGCAGGTTATAAGTACTAGTAGTGGGGGGATGCTGGCTCTGGCTCAGCACCAGTGCATACATACTGAGCATACAATGTAAGGGAATAGATACAGTACCAGATATTCATGTACCATTACTGTGTCCCCAGGGGTCTGGTATGCCACAAAGATATTCCCCAAACTATGTGGACAACCATCACGTATTGTCCAACTGCATCCGGAAATACACATTTGTCTGGCAGGGGGTCTACATCTATCAGGCACATGTACACATTCTGCAAACATCTGGGAACTTCAGATGTCAGATACCTATTAGGAAGTCACCCTACAACACATATGCACTGTTCTCTGTTATTGTGTTGTGCAGATGTTCCAGGAATGTCCACATACACCTGTAGTAGCACTCACCTATTTTGTGTGATGCAGGCTGGATGACATGGTACTGTAACACTGCAATAGGGGACACCCAGCAGTTGATGGCAGACCATTTCTGGTATTCCTGGTACCATACGAGGTTGCTAGGCGATGGGCCCTCAGCAGCCATATGTCTAGGCCACATGTTATCCCATGTGTATGCAAGGCAGCGGCTGATGTCCCCAATGCAACAGGGACCCAGGTGGTATCCCAAAGGTGTATGTGCTGTTAACCATCCAGTGACCAGGTTATGCCTGCAATGGTGTAGGTAGCTACCCTGCCTGATGTGGACAGGGTGCCCATTCCACCGCAGGGTGATTGTGTGGGACACACATCCGAGCTGCCAACAAGGCTAGTTTAGGTCACTCACCAAGTGGAGGTGTGTGTGTGTGTGTGTGTGTGTGTGTGTGTGTGTGTGTGTGTGTGTGTGTGTGTGTGTGTTAACAGAGTGGATCATGACTTGCACCCATGCACCAGTACCAGCAATGTAGAGTCTGTGAATGCCTGGCATGTCAGAGTGAGGTCACTCCTGAGGAGTATGTATGAAACCAGGTAAAGTAGCCTTATAGCCTATAGCTGTATGGTAGATGTTTGATGGCCTGCCATTCTCTGGTGGGGAACCTCTGCGATGTCACCAGCTGCTGCATGTGCTGTGTGATGTGAATGACGAACAGAGAATTACGCACATTAATGGTCCTTATTGGGGGCAACATGAAACATCAGGATCAGGGGGCCAAAGCATGCTGTAATGCCAGGATGTTGCCGATACCCAGACACATACTGTGTTGATAAATAGCAGGGGTATGATGTGGGTGTTAGTGGTGGATATTGCTGGCAAAAGTGGATGTATAGTGTCTGTACATAATGGTGGTCAATGTATGTGTTCCTGTGATGTGTTCCCCTGTTCATGTCTTTCAGGTAGGATGCACCGAAGATGGAACCCAGTGTTCTCAGAAGCAGAGACCGCTGCAATCATCGATGCCCTCAGACTCTATCACCAGCTACTGTTGACAAGGGGCCGACAAAACCTGAAACAATGCACTGCCCTGCAGGCAGAACTGGTAGCAATAGTCAAGAATGTGGGCCACTGGGACAGGAGCTATGAACCGGTCCGACACTGTGCCAAAGACCTCATACGCAATGCACAGCAAGGGCTGCAGCTGTGGTCAGGGACCATGCTGGCACAGGTAGAGGAGCTGCTACTTAAGCACCACTCTCAGTCACTGAGGAATTACTCACAAACATTGGTTCAGCCACCGCCTCCCAGGAAACCATGACTACATATGTCATGGAGGTGGGTGGCACAGATTCCACAGCCGAGGAGTGTCCAGGTAAGGCCCCACTGGGTATCACTTTAATACTATAGCATTCATAGTGGCTGCCTTTGCATACCTGTATGCATATGTCAGGTCAGTCTGCATTTGTGGGTGGGGATTTGCAATGCACATGTTTACACAGATTGTGAATGTCAATAATTTGGGTAGTATCACAGCTTGTAGTGTACATGTTCATAAATGCACACATCATCTGTACCAATGCTACATGTGTGTGCTGACAATAACTCTCCCCCACAACCCCATAGGTCCCTCTGGTGGGGGTGGGGAACATCAACCTGAAGATGAAGATGGTGAGTGTGGAATTCTCATATTGTGGCTTACCTATACCCTAGGCATGTTAAGGGCAGCCAGTTTTTGATGCACACAGCTGTTAAGCTTAGCCATATTGCAATATGTGCATGTTCACTTGTGGTGGCGTTCACTGCAGTACATCACATTGTTCATCACAGGAGCCTATTTGCAGGAGCTGTAACATATTGGCACATACTTTTGTGTAGGTGTAGCCACTGTGCTGTACAGGGATACATTAGTAGTGTGTACATGGGTGCACTGTGTGTTAGGTGAAGGTCCATCACATACCTCCACTTCTCACATATCTCACAGGTGTATAGTAGTAGCAACATTAACTGGACGTAGCTGGACAGCATGTTATTGAGGGCCTGTCCAGAGTGTGTCTGTTGTGGTCTGCTTGTATGTCATGCATTGCATCAGTCAGAAGGTGCGGTCTGTATAATGCCTTTGTGGCACCCCGTGTATGTGTGTGCGTGCATCAACAAACATTATAGTGTAGGAAGTAATTTACCTATGTTGTCTTCCACTCACAGGTGAACATGCGGTTGGGGTCTCTCCCCCTAACAACCTGATGTCAATGTCTCATCAGACTCGGATGATGATGGCCATAGTGAGGCACTGGTGGGGTTGTTGGGATCTGAATCTGTACCATTGGCTGACATCCCACTTCTACCCCCAATGTCACCACACATGGTCAGTATGCCCACACATACCCAGTCCCCAGCAGCCACAGATATTGGACAGTCAGAGGGTGGTGGCATCGAACAGGGTAGTGTGGCAACTATGTCATCTGTGACTGTAGGCACTAGCCATAGCCAGAGAACTAGCGAGGTTTCACACAGGCAGATTGACAGGAGTGCTCAAAGGAGGACTACTGTCCATCCAACCCCTGTCAAAGGTGTCACAACACGTGTCATCAACATGTTTCAGTCCATCATGAAGGTACGGGCATGTTGTGAATGGTACACCCGATGGACACTCAGGTTATGGATGCAACACTTCCTGGCATGCCTGACACCCTCTGTGGCATTCATGATGCCGTACGTCATTTCCCTGATGGCGTGGATAGATGGTGGGGTGAGACATTGTCAGTCCTTAACCATGCAATTTCTGTGCTTGAACATGTGGTGGGGGGTAGGGCTTTGAACATGTGGACATAGGTCAGCAACAACATCAGCTGATAGCCCATGTGGCCATGCACATTCAAACTCCTGTAGTGGCAGTACCACCAGCACTACCAAAGGGAGGTTGCTGTCCACATCACAATGTAGCAGGCCATGGGCATGTGGTTCTAGCCAGTCCCGTGAAGGACATGGACCCAGAAGACAGTGGTCACCATCAGGAAGTAGTACTGCATCTTGCCTTGGGCATGGTGGTGCCAGTGACACTCCTGGCAGGTCCAGTTCCCATCCATGGCCGGAGATGATGAACTGTACATCTTGCCATGTACAGTCCATGGTTGTCCAACATACCCCCATGTGGGGCTAGCACATGGCTTGACAAACACACACACACACACACACACACACACACACACACACACACACACACACACACACACACACACACACCACTATCACATACATGTCACCATCAGACACACACAGCTCCTCTCCATGGCCCAGCTGAACACTACCTGTCTAGATACACACACATCAACTGTATGGCCCAGCCTAGGCCTTTGGCAACCCCACACCACATCCTGTGCATGTGGTGATACCTGTGCCACATACCTGTTATCCATAACATCGATGCAGGGATATGCTAATATGTGTCTGATACACAGGGTGAATATAGAACAGGTAATGCCAGTGTGTAGTGTGCTACTGTTATACCATGTAAGGTGCTGTCTGCTGGCAATTGTCATGGGTACACATTGAAGTGTATGTACCTTTGTGCCATGATGCCTTATTGCTGTTAGTACTGCTGATGAACTGTTGTCTCACAGACCTTATTCTGTTTCTGTTCCAGTTGTCTGGTGATGTACATCCTGGGGAGCAGCTGCCACTAACAAAGCCAAGTATGGCAGAGTGGAAACACAGAGACCTTTTCATTACCAAGGTACAGCTGTATATGTGCATGCTTACCTAGGTGCATATGCAAGCAATATTGTGTGAGGGACACTGGGGGCAGAGAGTGTAACCTTTCATGTATATCCCTTGACACAGCCAGCTAGCCTTCATACATGTCACCTTCATGTTCTGTAGGATCACATGTTCATAGATACAGAGGAAGTTACTAGAGTATTGTCCTTGGGTCCCTTACAAGCCTAGCCATTACTTTATCCCCAACAGAATCATCAGTCAGCACCTGTTGACCCTGGCATTGCTGGACACAGGTTGAACCCCAGGGGCAGATGTTGTTTTTCCCATCCACTCAACTTTGATGCAGTTGATGAGGGTATGCATGGTACTGTGTTTGACATGTTTGGGGAGTGTATGTGATGCAGGCCTCTCGTGCTAGTAATATGCACATAATTATACTCTTGTATGTGGGGCAGCCTTTGAAGGGCTGAATACAACATTGCCATCTAGGCAAGCCACAGACACCTGTGGACAGCTTGACTGATAACCAGTGGGGCAGTACTGATTACAGGCACACCTGTGGACAGCTTGAATGATAACCAGTGGAGCAGTACTGATTACAGGCTGTCTGCATGGAACAGGTGTTGAGGGCCATGGCTTACCTTTGTGGATGTTAACATAGCCTTTACAATGTCTGCAGATGTCTGCATAGGTGCATAGCAGACAGGCCATGCTGCTAATGTATTACTGTACTAACTGAGGACTATTCAGAATTAATGTCCAACATTTGTCTGGATGTGGTCCCTTTACCTATGTGATGAACCACATATAAGCTTTTTATGACCACTACCTCTACTTGCTGCCTGAATGCAACATTGTTGGCATCTTGAGTACCCAGGTCTGTCATCACAGTCTGTGTGTTTATGGGTTTGGTGCTGATGTGGGGAGTAATGTGACCATGTCCTTGCTGTATGGTATGCTTACACAGTGGTCTGCATTCAGCATGAGGCCAGGACCTTGGCACCATTCCATACCTACTGTATGGCCCATTGCAGTGTGTTAACAGCAGTTTGTGGCTCAATGACAGACTGCACAATACTTACAATTGACACGGCCTTAAGCAGTACTTACATATGTGGGTGGTGGCAGTTAGCATTCATGCCTATATACATGTGGGTCATTGGGGGCAGCAGGCAGTCACAGGGTCTTTACATATGTACATATTGCACACACATAGGCGACACAGATTGTGGTTGCCATCTTATCATATGTGGACTGTGGTACATGTCTTGTAGTAACGTGACAGTTGGCAGGAAATACCATACCCATGGCAAGTGCAACACACAGGACTTCCTTTGGTGTGCTACTATGACACCTGCTATTTATCATAACAATAAGGTACTTCTGATGTGCAATAACTGCTCTATGCAATTAAACAACTTCATGAAATGTTTGTTGGCCTATATTCTCGGGACCTCTGTATTGTTTCAGTTGTCATCACAGGTCACATCTTGCCAAACATGGACTGCAACCTGCAGGGTGGTAAAGATAGTGGCCATACCTCTGACCTCTACATATGTCTGCAGAATGCCCTGATGCTTGCCACATATATTTTTTCCATTTGTCATAACATTGTGGTTTTTGGCAAATTGTTGGAAAATCATGACATATTAACATTACAGATTAATGGCGGATATTATGTCACAACACATACCCTTTGGAAAGTGCATTCAAATGCACAACCTGTTCTGGTATTCTGGTATCTACTTTCCATGCATGTCACAGCAATATGTGAAGGCTCTGCTCAGTGTTTGGCCTTTGCCCCATTTTTCCATATGGGTTTAACTATATGTCTTTCTATGGGGGTTTGAGAGGTATCCTGGTGGACAGTTAGACTGCTGCAAGGGGATATACATACACACACATGACCTGCCTTGTTGACAGTAGAGCCTCTACCTGCATAGGTTTACATACGATACTGCTATATATACAACAAAAGCACCACAGAGCTACTATAGTGTTGAAGTATCTGCCACTACTGTTCAGGTGGGTGACAAACACAGGGTCTGTTAGGATTGCCAATGGGGGTATTCACAGGCCCTTAACATGGTAGAGCCATTACAAACACACACACACACACACACACACACACACACACACACACACACACACACACACACACACACACACACACACACACACAGAGCTGCATGGGGATATGCATTGAAACACACATGCACACAGAGTTGACACTTTTCCAGTTAGAACACCTACCTATCTTGCTATGTACACTACAGATTGACATGACTATTGCACGCGCCACAGTGCCTTTGTGTTAAAAAATCTGTAACTGTGCTTCAAAGGTGGATAGCATCTGTAGGGGCCCTGACTAGGTTGGCAATGGGGGAGTTAACAGGGTGGAACAACACACAAAATTGTATAACCATTGCATACAGACAGGCAAGACAGCCACAGGGGATATGCATACAGAAACACACACTCACACAATTGTCAACAGTCAGATTAGAACTACCACCTATCTACTTGTATGTACCACAGTGCTACATATATATTGCATGGGCCATGGAGATTATATGCCAGAGACATAACTCACAACCTCTTACACCAACTAATCTTGGGAATGCCTTCATGAATGTTGGGATAAACCACCCAAAATAGGGACTGTTCTCACATATTGTCTTACAAATCTAGACAAGTGATAGGGCAACAGATTTTACATCAGTGTGATGTTTCAGATGGATATGACATCTGAAGCATGTTTGTCACTATGGCAACTGTCACATAATCGCCTATGATTTGTAGTGATTCCCCTTTGTTATGAGACACGGCCCACCTTTATGTTGCAAACATCTGGACATTCTGCATATATCTGTACAGCTGACTGCTATGGCCTGTAGAGTTTGACATGGTACATCTAAGATGGATGACATCAACAGGTTCTTTAAAGTACTGCCATCAAGAGGGGGCCAATAGGCCTTAAAATGATATAACCAACACCCACACATATTCAGTAGTACAGTTGTCTGTATTGAAATTCAACCCCCTACCTACCTAGTTGCATGTACTATAGTGCTGCTTACTTATTGCATGCGCCACATAGCTTATTTGCTGTGACAGTGTCCAACAGTGAAACTAAGGTGGATGACATGAACAGGGCCTGTAAAGTAATGCAATGGGGATCAACAGGGTGGAACAGGCCTCAAAATGGTATAACCAATGCACACGGGACATGGTTCTCTCTCACACAAGCACACAATTGCTTATATTGAGATTAGATCCTCTACCTGTCTAGTTTTCTGTATTATAGTGCTACATAATTATCATGTGTGCCACAGAGCTTCATTGACTGAAGGTTGTCCAAAGGTGCTTCTAAGGTGAATGGCATCAGCAGGCCTTGTAAAGTAGGACAATGGGAACTTTATGGGGTGGATAAGAAATCATAATGCTTTAACCTACAAACATACACATACAGTATCATAGTTACCAGTGCTGAGATTAGAACTCCTACTTATGTAGTTATGTGTATGATAGTACTACATAGTTATCGCGTGCTCCATGGAGCTTATATGGCTGAAGGTTGTCAAAAGTTGCTTTTAAGGTGAATGACATCAGCAGGCCATGTAATTTAGGGCAATGAGAAGTTTACTGGGTGGAAAAGGAATCATAATGCTTTAATCTACAAACACACACATAGCTACCTGTACTGAAAATAGAAACCTTACCTATCTAGGTATGTGCATTACAGTGCTATTGTACTTATTACATGTGCCACGGAGCTTATAGGGCTGGAGAGTGTCCAAACATACTTCTAAGGTGAAGGACATCAGCAGGCCTTGTAAAGTAGGGCAATGGGAGGTTTACTGATTGGAAAAGGCCTCAAAATGCTTTAACCTACAAACACAGTTGCAAGTGATGAGTTCAGAAGCTCTATCTATCTAGTTATGTGTACCACAGCACTATGTATTTATCACATGCATCACAGTGCTTAGAGGACTGGAGAGTGTCCAAACATACTTCTAAGGTGAATGACATCAGCAGGCCTTGTAAAGTAAGGCAATGGGAAGTTTACAGGGTGGAAAAGGAATCATAAAGCTTTAACCTACACACACACACACACACACACACACACACACACACACACACACACACACACACACACACACACACACACACACACACACTCACACACACACACACACACACACACACACACACACACACACACACACACACACACACACACACACACACACACACAAGGCAATTGATGTGAGATTACAACCTCTACCTCTTTACTATTACACAATGGAGCTCACTTTTGTACTGACATGTGCCAGTGGATACAACTGGTGTGCAAATGTCTGCATCACTCTATGCCTTTCAGGGTGCCTGTTTCTCTATGCCTCTCTCTCTCTCTATATATATATATATATATATATATATATATATATATATATATATATGTCTCTGTCTGTCTCTCCCTTCCCCTGTCTCTACGTTTCTATAATTGACATATTTCTATATGTTACCTATATATATGTACATCTAGCATGCTCAACAGATGCAGATATATCACATATGAGACACCTCCAGATAGCTGCAGGTAATCCTGCCTGATGGGGGTGGGGAAGACAGTTAAGGTGTATATAGCTGTCTGTATGCAAAGACATATCTGTGCAACAGAGTTGTATAGTCAGATGTGGGTTTAGACATGGGCTGTAGTTCTCTAAGTGTTGGTGCATGCCCTGTATGACCTTCAATAGTAAGAGGTTGACTCCATTCCAGAGTTAGCTGTACTACGGTCCAGGAATTTGTGTGCTACAGCAGATTGGCTGATGAACCTGTGTAAACAGTGCAGCACCTCAGCGATATACTGTGTGAGGAATCTCTTGGCTGTGTGCTATCCTTATTAACTGAGTCATATCCTGGTGTGTCTACAGAGTGCATTGGACTGAGCAGAGTTTTCCATAATATGTGTGATATATTCTACATAGCGCTGTAATTTGCTGGCATGTAAGTGGCAGATTAGTATAGAGTAATGTGAGGGAGCACTGACAGACATTTGTTTACTGACTACATACACTGCAGTAAACTATGTTACAGCAGAAATTGTTCTACAGTGCACATTCTATGTTTGTCTGGCCAGTGATTCCCCTTCACCTTATATGTGTCTCTTTGTCCTTCTGTAGTCTAGTCACAGCCTTTGTCCACAGTTGCTGCTATGTATTTGTAGTTATGGTGTGAGTGGGGTAGAAGTCACAACATCACACACAGAGTTACAGACATCACACCTCTGACTGTACCTGTTTTGCAGGTTGTCCATCATTGTGCCCCATACATCTCCTGTGGTCCTCAGGCAGTTTGTGTTGCACTGTTATTCTAAGGCTACAGGTTGGCCATAGCTCTCACACTCTTACAGACAGACATCTGGACAGGCCCATATATAACAGTCATACACTGGCCCAGACATGGGGGCAGGCTTTTAATATTGCTCTTCCTAACATACAAAGTTGGTAGAACAGTTTTGTATTAGTTTGCATTTACTTATGGGTATGACATCTGCACCTCAACTGTCTGTCATTGCTGTTTTCACATCAACATTTATTGGTTTTCCAATAGTTTAGCAGGCAAATGCAATGGTATGACAAGCAGAACAGATACTGTATATAAGGCACACGTGTGGACATTCTGTGACACCCTATCATTCCAGAGGTATGGATGGCACCTACTGACTTGTTGTCGGTACTGACACAGTGACGTGGCAGCCTTTTTATTCTGGCACTCAACTGACTTGTTACAACCTGCTGTTGTAATAGGCACTGTGTAGGTTACTCAGACCTGCGTACTGTCCATATGTGTGGCCCCCTGTCCCTCCATTGTCCAGCTAGTAACAAATATCGAGTTCTGGGCAGTGTGTACAACTCCTACCACTGGTGTAGCTGAGATGCAAAATAACTACCATGACCAGTCTAGGACCATAGACCCTGACCACGACAGTACTGTACTTAGACCACTAAGCCACAACAACCACCAGAAAGTGCTGTCTACTTGCTGACACTATTAACCACAAACATACATAGCATATTGACCCTAGGGTATTGTAGAAATGAATAGCCCTGGTAATGTATTCATAAACAACTACTCAACCACCTTCTACAAAATAACCAACTAGCCAACTGCCAACATGGCTTTAGACCATTCCACAGCACAACGACTGCCCTTCTATCCTTCACTGACTCTATAAATAAAAATCATAACAATAACTCCTTTTCCTCTGCCCTATTTATTGACCTGTCAAAAGCCTTTGATATGGTTAACCATAACTTACTTCTAGACAAACTAAAATACCATTCTCTTGATCCACTAGCATTACAATGGTTTAGATGTTATCGCCAAACATACAACAAGCAGTACTTTGGGATAATAATTTGTCTTCATTACTCCCAGTAAATATTGGAGTCCCACAAGGCTCTATCTTAGGTCCCCTTCTTTTCTCCATATTTATTAACGACCTCCACATGGACATACCTCAAGCCACCTGCATTCAATATGCAGATGACTCAACCTTAATCTGTACTGCTAAGAACATAGTCTCCCTCCAGTCCCTCACCCAAACTGTGTCCCAAAATGTGGAAAACTGGTTTATGAAACATTTCCTCCTCCTTAATCCCAAAAAAACAAAATTACTGCTTTTTACTCCAACTCACAAATCTTCCACACCATTCTTCTCTATAACCTCTAACAATGCTACTAACATTACCCCGGATACTACCACCCACCTACTAGGTGTTACAATTGACAATCGTCTTAACTATGATGATCATATTAACGCCACCATAAAATCTGTTAACAAAAAACTTGGTACTCTCTATAGAATCAAACCCTTCCTTACCCTCACAGCCAGGAAAACTATTGCCCAGACCCACCTCATTTCTACCCTTTTCTATGCCTCTGCTATATATACTAACCTATCTAAGAATAACATCTCAAACTTTCTACCTGTTATAATAGCATAGCTAGATTCATTACATGTACACCCTTTAAAACCCACCACTGTCTTAACCTCAAACAACTAGTATGGCTAGAATTGCAGAAGCACATACTCTATCAACAGTTACTTATCACTCAAAAGATCCTATACCACCCCAATAATACCCCTATCCTCACTAATCTGATTTCACCATACAAAAATCTAGCTACACTACGTTCTGCTAATAAACTCCTGGTCTCCTCGATTAAATATAACAATAAAGCTGGTGAATCACTTTTTTCAAACACTACAGGCAAAAACTGGAATCAGCTCCCTCCGGAACTATCTAACCTACCATCTACATCTCTATTCAAAAAACATATTAAAGAACATCTTAAAACTCAGTGGCTTTGTCCCTGTGCTAACCCAGACTGAAATCTATTTCCCCTCCTACTCTTACCCTTTTCCCCACCCCTCTAACTTAGGCCTCTAACCTAGGCCTCCTAATCATGCTTCTTTTTTTTTCATAGTAAGAGAAAAAATTATAAGGACTTTACTCTGATGTGCTCATACCCACTTTGTGTTTAGTACATCTGCCATGCTTTACTTAAATAAACTTTTAGCATAATGTCTATATTCTATAATTACATTACTATATTTTTGCTTTTGACAAATGCTACCACTGTACTGTTTTCTTACATGTCCTAGTTATATATTGTTATATATTGTTAACTGTGTTTTACTGTTCATGCTTGGAGCTTTTCTCCCCGGGCCTCTACTGAAAATGGACATAAATCCAGTTAGACTAGCCCGGTCAACAAATGTAAAATAAAATAAATAAATAAATGTGTGGCCTGTTATCACTTACAGACAAATGTTACTGCATTTCTATGTGGAAACAGGTGTGTTGAGGTGAGAGGGGCATACCTTTCAACTGTACACATCTTCACAGACGATGTTTAGCTCATATTTGAGGTTCATGTTTCATAAAAATCTAGTTGTGTGGCAAATAGTGAAATCATTAAAGACTGAAGTTAGAAAGTAATGACAGACATTTGAGTTTCAGACTTCTTAACCTTCAGAGAATTCATGCTACTGCAACAGCTGTTATTCTATCAACTTATTATGTTTGTAAGTGCAATCTTTATGACTTGTCCCTGTTTTTGGGCCTTTGCCCGGCATTTCTTTATGGCTTTGTACAAATTTCTTGCTGTAAGAGGTTTAAAGCTATGTATGGGACTCCAACACTGATGTTCATGCATTTGTCCTTTGACCCACTGTTTGTAATCCCCTCAAATAGTGCAGTGGATTTTGATGGCTTAGGCCCTATTGCATAATGTGGGTCAGCCGGGTAGTTGGGTGAAAGTTCCTGTTGTCCCACATAGCTGTCCATTGTCTTCTGCTATCCTGGTAACCCACTCCATTCCTAGGCATACATGCAGCAATACCATACATATGTTACCACATTCTACTATCCCATTCATTTATTGTTAATAAGAGTGACTTACCTTGTGCCAGCAGTGGTTGAGAGGACAGTGCTTCAGCACTGACTCTGTCAGATGCAAGCAGCACACGGCCTATACATGGTAAGGTATAGGTAGTTTGATGTGGCTGGCATCCATTTTACTATGTGTATGTGAATCAGAGTGAGGTGTCAGTCCCTGTGCCCTTAGGGTGTCAGTGTATGTGCTGTGTGTTGCGCCCTTAGGGTGTCAGTGTATGTGCTATGTGTTGCCTCTTTGCCAAGGCCAGGGTGTACTGGGCACACCTACATCTGCCTACAGGGACAGGCTGAGGGGGTTCCTCCTCTGAGTCACCCTGTGCCTGTGGAGACCTAGGCAATGGTGGGGTGCTGTATCCCCCTTCCCTGTGATATTCCTGCTGCAGCTGTTTCCACAGGATCATATTGTGTAGCATGGAAGATACTATGAACATGTGTGCACATCTGGCTGAAGAGTACTGCAGGGGACCACCAGATATGTCATGGCAGTGAAACCGTGACTTGAGCAGCCAAAACACATGCTCTACAATGTATCTAGTTTGTGTATGTGCCTCATTATGGCATTCTTCAGTGGGTGTGTGTGCATTTCTGATGGGTGTCATTGTCCACGGTCCCAGTGCGTAACCAGCATCCCCCACTAGATGGCTGTATGGGATGTCCCCCCTTGCAAATGCCTCTTACAGCTGTGAGGCATGTCAGATGTGGGAGTCATGATAACTGACAGGACTGCCAGCACACACAATGATAATGCCCTGGGCATTGTACATGACCTGTCAGTTGATAAAGTGATAGCCCTTGCGGTTGATGTAGACTCTACCCTCCTCACTGGGTGGTGCTTTGATGTGCACATGAGTGCAGGCTATGGCACCCAGTACCTCTGGGTAGTGTGCTACATGGTGGAAGAGATATATATTGGTGGTCCCCTCCTCAGGGGTGTTGGAGAAATAAATGTGCTCACTGGCATGTGTTAGCATGACATCCAGGAACTGGTGGAGTACCCTGGATGCTGATGACTGTGGATAATGTTCCCAGTAGGTCTTTGGAAAGTACCTATAGCTAGTATCCATAAGGCTACACATACACTGGGATGGGTTCCCCTCTGTTGTCTCTGGGTCAGAGAAGAGGGCAGCAGAACCTGGTGAGTTGCTGTAGTATGTCCCTGTCCACCTTGTAGTGCTCTAGTATCTCCAGCTCATGTAGCCCCTGAAAGGTTACCCTGGGCCTGAACAGTCTTCTCCTCCTCAGTCTGGGACAGTTGTCAGCATCATCACCATCACCGTCCCCAGTCTGTAGCATGTAGAGATGTAGCAAAGTAGCATCCCCTACCATTTTCGTCAGTTAAAATTCCCAAGTGTATACTCCAATGGGGCAGAGTATGTGGGAAAAACAGATTGAAGGGTATCTGCATACTTCATACTGGTGTGCCGCAGATGCAGCCTCTGTGATTGGCTGACTATAATACATTCCATCTGCCAGCTACTTTGATGGGTTTGAATGGGCCACTATGTTTGGCAGAGGGCTTATTAGTCATTTATAGTTGATTGCCTTTTCTCAGCTATATCCTTTTATTTTTTTTCAATTTCCTCCACTTCTAAGCCCCGTGGTGCTCCATGCAAATCTATGGAGCTAGTGTAAACATTGTTGAGCAGAAAGGGCCTTCCCCTGTAAACAAGCACACTCACAGCTAAGCACAGCTTAGCAGCCTCTGACACATCCCCTTGCTTAGCTGTGCTTAGCTGAGTGCAAACAGGAGCCACTGAGCTTCAATGTGCTTTAACTATGATACACCCCCTTTTCATGTCAGCTGCCTCTTCTGCCTACACTACCACGTTGTAGCCCTTACAAGGTTAGGTACCTGCGGACACGATGTCCTATTTTACTATTCAGTAAACTTAGCTCATTTGCATACACCTAATTGCATATACCCTAGTTACTGCACTACACCAGAGACTATGTCCATAGCAACCACTATAACCTGCCATTGTATGACTCTGCCTACTAGACAGTATAAATGGGAGCTTTACTTTATGTCTCATATTTTGCTATTTTAATTTTTATTTTAAGATCTATAATGTTTGTGCGTCGCTGCACACAGCTTAAATGTGTCATATGTGTTAAAAAAAAACTTTGATTTTTCATTAATTGCATCAGTTTTAAATGCCAATGGCCATAGTTTTGGCAATTTGCATGCCTACTGCACCTAATACATGCTTTTATTTATGTTGTCACAACCCCTTTTTTATTTTTACATTCCAGTACATGGTTAGTAACTGCATTCATTTCTCCTGCAGACACAGATCCTACACGGATGCCTGTCTGCTTCCTGGATTGGAAATTCACCTAATTTGCATGTTTTTCTCCAGCAAATGAGGTGATTTGCATTGTGCAGTAGCCGTCATGTCTGGACAGTGCTGGGAGGCTTGCGCATGTCCCCAGCCTTATTTTCTGGATCGCTCGGCCTCCTGACTTCGTGTTTGGGACATGACACTATTCCTACACAGAGAATCACTCTGTGCAGGGCTTACTGAATTACTCCCAATGTCCATCCCAACCCTAAGTTCATAGCAACCTATGTGGAATTGTTCACAGTGACCCTGTACAACAATGTAAACGGCTATATAGAGGTTTCCATGCCTAACATAAGTAAGCCTGAAACAAATTCTAAAAACAAGCCACACTGGTGGAATCATAACCTTAATAAGGTATACAACAAAAGGACAAAAGTCATGGCTAAAATAAGGAAGAGCAACTCCCATAGGGATAAGAACTCTCTAATAAAACTAAACAGGAAAATAATTAAGTCCAGCAAGACCTGTTATGAGGTCAATACAGCCTCACATGCTAAAGACAACCATAAGGCCTTCTATGGCTATGTCCAAGCCATCAAGGACAGCACACATCAATGTGTTGAAATGGTGGTCAGTGGTGCAACTTTTACTGAGCACAGCAACAGAGAATTTTCTGGCTGACAAATTCAGCTTAAACTTCACCCCCACTCCGCCCACATCTCCCCATGAAATCCCTACTAGCATAAACCCCTCCCAACTATTAACAGGAAGCTTTTCTCCCTGGGCCTCCACTCTGAAAATGGACATGTATCCAGTCAAACCAGCCTGGTAAACAAATGTAAAATAAATAAATAAAATGTCTTGGTGGCACTCACAAAGGCCAAAAAAACAGCCTCAGTGGGCCCCAACAATATCCTAGGATGCCTCCTAATTAGCTTGAAATATGACATATCCAAACTACTTGAGTCAGCTTTCAACTATAGCCTCAAATCAGGCTTTGAATCATGAGAATAGAGGACTAACAGTTATCCCACTTCACATGGGTAGACCATCAACCGGCCATGGAAATAACAGACTTATTAGTCTGACTAGTCTAATATGCAAGGCCATGGAATAAATTATTATGGAAATGGTCAACAAAGATATAACTGACCTGCAGACACTGGACTCAATTTGGCTTTGTCAATGGAAAGTCATGTCTACTAAACCTGGTGGACTTCTTTGAGAAGGCCACCAAGGCAGTAGATAAGGGGAAAACAGTGCATATCACCTACATGGCCTGTCTAAGGTGTTCAATACAATACCACACCAGGTATAGTTGACAAACTCATCCCCCCTTTATAACTCACTGGATTGCCATCTGGTTCATAGACAGAGCCCAGGAAGTCAGGATTGGTGATGGAGCCTGGTTACCAGTGGGGTACTTCATACTCTGTGGTGGGACCACTTGTTTTTGGCATATAATTCTTGGAAGTAAATGCTAATGCCAAGGACAAGATGACTACAACATGGGAGCTATAATAGATTCCCTCCAAGAAGCAAACATCTTGCAAGATGTTCTAACACATACAAATGAGTGGTGCCAAAGTCAAGGACTAAAACTCAGTGCCAAGAAATGTATTATAGTGCCTTTTTTGTTGGGAAAACTGCCACCCAAACTAATTACTCAAATGATAAGAATTCTTAAAAGCTGACTGGTAGTCAGGGATCTGTAAACATATGTAGACAATAATCTGGCCTTGACCAACACGTGGCCAAGGTAGAAAGAAAACCATTCTATCTTGCCCAACTTTAAGTAAGGACATGGTATCCAGGTCAAAGAAAATTATAGTGCCACTTATTTAGTCTTTATCAGACCCATCATTGAGTATAATGACCCCTTTGGCATGTACCTGACCAGACATATGCAACAGTTGAGATACCCACAAAGGTTCATTTCCAGGAGAATCCATAATGTAAACACATTCTCTTATATGGATCACCTTAAAGTCCTATCTCTGTCTATACTCTGTCTCCTAACAAGTTACTGAGAGGCAATCTATGCCTGGCATGCAAGTCATCCTTGGATCCAGCTCTGATGGACCTTTTGCACATCCACAAAATCAGCATCAAAGCCACTAGATCCAGAAATTTAAATTTTGCTTGAGACATAAATAAGACATGTTGCAGGACAGATGTGTCTCAGAAGATTCCCATGCTCTTAAACAAGCTCACCATCCATATGAAGCAGAGTCCATCCCTAACCCTATTTAAGCGTAAGCTTGACCAATGGCTGGGGGATCAGAAATTCACCCCTGGTCTGGCTGCCATGTCTCTGATAAGCAGAGGCAGAGCTTATTGCCCAAACCTAGTACCTACCTATGAACCTATAAAGTTCTTCATCTTGATGAGTGGATGGGAAATAGGAAATACACCCTGGGGATCACTTCTGTGTCTCCACTCGACAGTGTCACAGGAAAATAACTTTCATGGGTGGTGTAAGCCAGGGAACCTTGTTGGCTAGGCTTATGTAGGCTCTTGGGCTGATAGCCTAGTACCTTCCTATGAACCTATGAACTAACATACCCCCCACATAACCTGTAGAAACTTCTTGATTAACATATCCTCTCCTAATAAATGCCCATGATACATGGGGATACAATTGGGTTGGATTGTATGGCTATGCTTATAAATGCCCTGGTGGACATTAGCCTAGTATATAACTATGAACCTGTGAAACTATAAAATATTGTGCCTTTATTAGTTTTCACAGTTTTGAAGATTCATTATGCGGTATAAAATAGTATTCTTTATTAGATAGTTCATACTGTACTAAATTATTCATTTTAGTTTTCCTTTATTATAAAGTTCATTTTGTAGTACACTCTTCATGTATAAATGCCTTTAGTAGTCTAGCTTGCACTGAATAATCCTACAACTTATTTCATGTCTTTGTTTGCATTATTTTCTTAATGTATATTACTACATATCCAATTTCTTATAATATGTCGTGTACTTTTTTATCTGTGTGTAAACCACGGTTGAGTCTAAAAATGGTCCACTTGGATTAGTGCTCTACAATGATCAACAAATGCATGAATAAATAATTGCATAATATAACATAACTAAATAAATAAACAAATTCTCAAATGAAACAAAAGTTCAGAAGGACTTTCTGACAGTGATATGCTTCCTCTAATTTCAGGAAATTAGTAATGATTGGCTGACGACCTTCAGGGTAACCATGCCTCTCTATAAAACTCTATAGCTACAGAGGCATTACATGCACTCTCAATATCAAGCTTTAAGAGTAGATTTCCACATAGTATGGCTCTGTTTTAGGAAATCATTTAAACATTCATATTGCAAATGTTACTTGAAAACAAAAATTAATTAAATTAATGCGTTCCGGCCCCAAAACCCGGACCGTACCACAAAAGGAGGGGGTGTATCCATATTCATCAAGGATACCCACACCTCCAGGCTGGTGGCAACTCACGAAGCATCAGAGACCATTCAGGTGCAATTAACCATAGGCAAAACTGCTCTACAGTTTATAGCATGTTACAGGCCACCCTCTCAAACTCAGGAATGCCACACAGCCTTCCTGAAGACACTGGAGAGTATAAATGTCTCTCCAAACACCATCATATTGGGTGACTTCAACTACCCAAACATAGACTGGGAACATTACTCAAGCCCCAATACCCTAGCCCAAAGGTTCCTGGAGTTCATAAACTCAAATGCTATGGAACAACTTGTCACCATTCCCACAAGAGGTGAAAATATACTAGACCTGATCATCACAAACATGGGGACAAAATGCTCCACACCGGAAGTATATCCCTCATTGGTGAGATCAGACCATAAACTAATCTCACTGGAGATCCACATCCCGCCCCTACCCCCAACAAAAAAGACCACAGTGAAGAACTTCTCAAAAGCCAACTTCACACTTCTTAAGACTGGTGTGGTATCCTTCAAGGCCCCTGAGCCATTGGAAACCACAACCCACACTGCTGAATCCCTTACAAATGCTTTCTATGAGCACCTCCAGGACTGCATGGATCAAGCAATCCCAAATAAAATCAAGACCCTTTCCACCAAAGGCAAGCGCCCGATCTGGTGGACCCCAGCCATAAACAAACTTTACAACAAGAGGAGAAAGCTACTACAAAATAGAGCAAAATCCCTAAAAGGGAAGACATCTCTGATCAATACTAGTAAAAAACTACGATCACTCATAAAATCATCCAAGGCCAACTTTGAGAGAAAAATCGCCAAGGACTCAAAAGACAATCATAAGGCCTTCTTTAGCTATGTTAGAAATCTGGGTGGAAACTCCCAGATATGCTCAGAATTAGTCCAAAATGATACAAAAATCACTGAACCCACAGACATTGCAAACATACTGGCAGACAGGTTCAGTGAAAATTTCTCCCCCCCCCCCCAAAAGGAGAAATATCTATCCCAGCAGAGTGTAGCCTCCCAATCATCTCAAATGCCCAGCTGAGAGCTGCTCTGTCTAAAACTAAAAACACAGCATCAATGGGACTGGATGGTGTTCCCAGCTGTGTGCTACACGAACTCAATGAGGAACTAAACCCACACATAAGGCTGCTGTTTAATCTTAGCCTTACCACAGGATACGTACCCAAAGAGTGGCGTACGGCAACTGTGGTCCCACTCCACAAAGGCGGTGCTTCTACGGACCCTGGTAATTACCGCCCCATAAGCTTAACAAGCCTGGTCTGCAAAGCTATGGAGAGGATCATAATGGAACTCATAAATAAAGACATAGGGGACCTACAGACATTGGATCCTACCCAATTCGGCTTTGTCAAGGGCAGATCATGCCTCTTGAACTTGGTCGACTTTTTGAAACAGTCACCAAGGCCATTGATGAGGGTAAGGCAGTTCACACAGCCTACCTTGACCTTGCAAAAGCTTTCGACACAATACCCCACTCGGGTATCATAGAAAAGCTCACCAGCTTAAATGTAAACCCATATGTCACAACATGGGTTGCAAACTGGCTCAAGGACAGAACCCACAGGGTTAGAGTTGCTGGTGCCATGTCAGACTCCAAGCCAGTCACAAGCGGTGTCCCACAGGGCTCAGTCCTGGGCCCCTCTTGTTCGGCATCTACTTTTCAGAAGTGCAGGCAAACATAGGAGGATTGTGGCTGACAAAGTTTGCAGATGACTGCAAACTGGGCCATAGTTGAAAATCCATCAGACACAGATATCCTTCAGAGAGGTCTCATAGAAATGGATAACTGGTGCCAGAGCCATGGCCTTAAGCTAAGCGCCAAAAAATGTATAGTCATACCCTTTGGTAAAAACAAGGTAACCCCAAGTTACCACATAGGTGGCAATCCATTAAGCACAGAAGAGGTTATCAGGGACCTGGGGACCCAAGTTGACAGTAACCTTTCTTTTGACACTCACATTGCCAAAGTGGTTAGGAGGACCTTCTACATTGCCCACCTGATTATGAGGGGATTCACATCCAGATCAAGGGAGGTCATTGTTCCCCTGTACTCTTCACTTATCAGACCAATGATTGAGTACAATGCCCCATTCGGAATGTATCTTACCCGACACCTGCAGCAATTGGAAAGACCCCAAAAGTTCCTCACCAAAAGGATAAAGGGGCTCAAAATATGCCATATGCTGCCCGACTGAAGAAACTCCAGCTCTATTCAGTCGCATACCGTCTGCTCAGAGGTGACCTGTGCCTGACATACAAGGCCATGTCCAACCCGGAATTAATGGACATGCTCCACCTTAAAAAATCCAAATCCACCAGAGCCACAAGAGCAAGAGAATTAAACCTCAACACGGATATAAATAGGACATGCTGGAGGGACAGATTCATCACCCAGAGACTCCCTATGCTGTGGAACAGAATCCCGGTCCATGTGAGACAGAGCACCTCGCTGGCTCTGTTCAAGAGGAATCTTGACCACTGGATGGGAGATCGTAGGTTTACCCCGGGGATCATCTCTGTATCACTGCTGGACAGAGGCAAGGCAAACTAATGGGTATAGTATTCTTCAACCTAAGGGGTGGTGAAAGCCACACAACTCTGGCTAGGCTTATAAATGCCCTAGGGCAGATAGCTTAGTATGAACCTATGAACCTATGAACCTATGAAGATGCTATTAGTAAAGCATGAACTGCTCTTGCTTGAGGTAGCCTAGTTTATACCTTGCACAGGTATTGTCCTGCTTCAATTCCTTTTTCTCAGTCAATGTCTGGTGTTCGTGCCTTCCTTCCTTCTTTCCTGAGTGTATCTCTGTGTTATTTGTCACTTTACCTCCTACACACACATCAGATCTGACTATAGTTTCCTTGTCTAAATCATAAAGTCCAATATTCTGGAATGTTCATTGTAAGACTTCTGTGGTAATCTACCCCTGACCAGATCTTCTTCAATTCTTTCACTGCATTGTAGTTTTTCTTTTGGATTCTTAATTCATATCTGAACTCATCAACTGAGCAAAAGGTTATAAATACTGTAAAGTGTGTAGCAATTATCCAAGGCAGCCTTCAAAAAAAATTCATACATAATGTAGTAGTAATAATTTCTCCTTTGGTTTCTATAAATGCAGTGGCATGATATATGGCAAATAGGATATACATTACAACTGCAAAATTCATTTTCAAATCATGTCAAATTATAAATGATGGCAATTTTGTATTCAAGTGAACATTGTTTCACTGACCATGGCTCTAAAAACTATACAGAATATTTTATGGGACTTTGAACTTTACTGTCATGCAGCTTTAGTGTTGATATATGTAAGTAAAAGTGGTCTGGGAGTAGGTATCAAGCCCCATCATATGAGGTGTGCCAAGTGTCACCAATAAATGAATGCATGTATATTGAATGGCATTTAATGCTTTAGGACAATCTATACAATGAAAGTCAAAGTACAGAGACTTCAGTAAATATAGTTAAATCAAAAATGACATCCTTTTTATAGACTGCAAAGTGTTTATGTATTAAAAAAGCATATTTTGTGGCCCACTGATTTCTAAAGGGCCTGTCTAATCACAACAGGTAGATCAGTGAACTACTGTATTCTTAACAGATCTATCTCATTAGTGAATGCAATGCTGATTTCTTATTCTACTTGACAAGTTGTATGCAAGAAATACAAAATTTACAAATAATTTATAAAAAAACAGTGGGATAGAAAAGTTGAAGATTTTGGACAGGCCTAACTTGTGTGTTATCTTAGTATCAATTGTGAGGACTAATATGTCTGTTATTCTTATTATTAATTACTTATATTATATTTTATTATATTATATCAGATAAATGCAAGTTATTAGAATTAATACAAAAGTAATAGACAACAGTATTTAAAGATATTATGTTTCCCTCAGAATACCTCAAAACTCTAGGCCAATATATTCAAAGACAATTATAAAGACCTAGGATGGAAATACTTGAGAAAATAATTATATCATGTGCCTGATATTTAGCATTATTGATTTTTCAGTTTGAGCACAGAAATCTGCACAAAGGAAACCATTACATTTTAATGATGACTAATAATGGACTTGATTAAGCAGCTGGCTTCAAGCCTATTTAGGCTTATATTTTTTTGTCTACTGAAATCACAGCATTAAAGAATTTTGACATTTATATACAAGGACACATGCTTCTCCTGACTTTACTGATTTGTAACAGTGGCTAGAAGCATTGCACATCCAAAGAATGCTCACTTATTTTGAATATCTTTTCCTGGTTTTCAAACCAGTGAAACACTTGTACCATCTGGGCAGCCAGTGAGTTTACATACATGTTAGTGTAAGGAGAATTTAGGAGGGGAGGCTATTGCAAGCTACCTTTCCCCAAACATGCATATTTGAAGCTCAGCTTATGAATAAGCCCTTAGCAGAGTATTAATTACATCTGCATGCTTTGAAATCACAAGCTTACAATTCTGGCATGCTTTTAAAACTACTTGTTAGATACCATCAAAGAAATACAAATTTGATCATCCCCATAGCATCACTGTTGAGAAAGGGATCTTATTTGCACATTTAATCTCAATATTGCTGGTATGTATTTGACTGCATCACATTTCCTCCCATTGTTCTATGCTTTCATTACATCAATACAATAAAAACAGAATGTCTTTAGCATACAAATTAAAATAGGCAAACTATAACTATTAAGATGGCTCACACACCATACATACCCTGCACAGAAGATTTCACGTAATGCCACAGAATTGCCATGAATGGCTAAACTTAAAACAAAACCATACATGAACAACTTTTTACAAATTTTTCAAAAATGAATCCATTCACATGGCACGGTGGCAGTTAGTAGCACTGCGGCATCATTACAAGAGGCTTCTCTATTTCAGTTATCAATTAGGCACCTTCTCTGTGGAGTCTGTCTGTCCAAAGTTTGTTCATGTGGGTTTCCTCTGATTGTCCCTAGGTGTGCATGTGTGTGTGTGTGTGTGTGTGTGTGTGTGTGTGTGTGTGTGTGTGTGTGTGTGTGTGTGTATGCATGTGTGTGTGTGTGTGTGTGTGTGTGTGTGTGTGTGCATGTGTGTGTGCATATGCATGTGTGTGTATGCATGTGCATGTCCATGTGTGTTAATGCATGTGCATGTCCATGTGTGTGTATGCATGTGTGTGTCCGTGTGTGTGTGTGTGTGTGTGTGTGCAT
Source organism: Protopterus annectens (assembly GCF_019279795.1). Lineage (NCBI taxonomy): Eukaryota > Metazoa > Chordata > Ceratodontiformes > Protopteridae > Protopterus > Protopterus annectens. The sequence continues at coordinate 1,461,621,377 of NC_056737.1, forward strand.
GTGTGTGTCCGTGTGTGTGTATGCATGTGCGTGTCCATGTGTGTGGAAGAAATGCCTTGAAATATGCTTTCCCACTTGCCTAGTAAACTGAGTTGATGACAGTACCTGTTCATTGGGGGTCACTATGGCACTTGGAAGTGACTTGGTGGTCTGGATGGATTAATTGGTTTTATTTTTAAAAAAAAGTATGCATGCATGGATGCTATACAACTCCCATCAAGTGGGAACATAATTAATGATCATGACCCTCAAACAGATGTTATTCCATGCTCTGAATGCCAGTTGAGATTTACCTCCATCATATAAAGCTACCGCATATTAATGCCCATAAAATGGCGCTACCTTAAAATGGATTTCCCACTATAATCTCCACATCTTGATGGTCACAGAAAGTTGATCAAACTAGAATTGAATTAGTGCCCCAGATGCCAACCAGTTAGGTAATATATTCAACACAAATAGGCAAACACTCCTGCTATCATTAACAAAGCCATTTTACCATCTTAGCATGTAGAGATATAAAGAAAAGGAGTGTCCTTGGGACAGGAGTAAGATATTAGTTGAATAAAATATTTTTTCCACAAAAAAAAAAAAACAACTGATGAGAGCTGAAACCCAGGAAACAATACTTCAGACATATTAAAATCAGGCAAGCCAATAGTATATACTGTTCAAACCTTCTAAGTTAACCAATCAAATCTACACAAGGATCCCTCCAAGAAACAATTAGCATTTAAAGAAATCAGACCTATTATCTGCCTGTTACTGACATATTGTTTAATAATACGAAAGTGCATAGATCTCTTGTTTTATTAAAGTTATTTTTATTGGAATTTACTGGAGTCCATTGCTTCTCCCAGGTCATTTTTTTGTTATTTCAAACATTTTTCCCATTCATAATAGAATAAGAAGGAGAAAATCAATTCAAGCCTTAGATCTAGATTTGAGGAAAAATCTGAATTTGGAAAGCAATACAGAAGCTAATATATCAGGCATATTAGGTACCCAAGAGGAAGATGATTTAGGGTTTGATAAAGAAGTCAATGAAAACAAAGTCAGAGCTGGAAGGGGGTCTGATTATAAGTGATTCAATGCTGAGAGGCATTAAAAATCATTTGCCCAGATTACATAAGCAAATAATGATAGTCACTGCTCTGCATGAAGCTAGAATGAAGGAGGTGCATTAAGGTTGGAGAATTCATTAAATAAATTTACAGATGCAATATTTTGTGCAGATAACAATGATCTCAGTATAAAAAGGGCAGAGTGAGGTAATAAAAGAAGTAAAGCAAATCGCTAACCCTTGTAACCAACTGGAGGTTAAGGTGTTTTTTGTTTTTTTTCTGTTGATATATTTACCACAATTAAACATAGACCCAAAATGTATGCAGCAGGTAGTGCTTTAAGTAGTGAAATAAGAACACATATGAGTTAAACCAAAAATAAGCAAAAAAAAAAAATAGCATAGTGTTTCAGAAATATATGGATGAGAGAATAAATTATTTTTCTAGGGATGGGTTCCATCCTAGTCAGAGGGCAAAAAGAATAATGTGCCACAAGATTGAAAATTTAATTAAAGATTTTTTAGAGATATAAATGGTAATTTGACTGGGGAATACCATCAGTTCTAAAGAGCATATAGGTTTAGCTGTGTTGGTTACAAATGCCAAAAGTTTAAATAATAAAATGTGTAGAATAACATGTGTGTTGTACCTTTAAGAAGCATTTCCAAGATCTGTGCATGCATATAAATGCCAAGCACGTGTTATCTTCAGTGCCATTTTGAAGGTGCAGCCAGAGTATTAACATCTATATGCATGATAGCTAGGTTGTTTATAAGTTAAGGCTACTTAACTTCATTTATGATGTGTTTGCATACAATAAAGCTACTTGAACAAAAGCCCATAACATTCGTCTGTTTTGTCCTGACCTGGTGAGTGACATGGTGTCAGAACCAGGACAGCAAAGACTATTCTTCAGAGTCACAAGGTGCAGAGGTAATGGCAAAGGCAAACTAACAGAACCAAGAGCAAAAAAGAGCCGGAAACAAGTCAAAGGTAAAGAAAATATGCACAAATTATTTACTTTTTAAAAGAGGTAAAATGGAGCATTAAAGGGCACAACACATATTATTAAGCAAATGAGTAGTACAGAAATATTTATTAGGCAAACTAGAAGCATAAAAAAGCTCATCAAATGAAATGTTTGAAACCAAATTATTTGATAAAATGCACATCAGAAAAGTACATAAGGGGTTCAGAATTACCTCAGAACTGTAAAACAAGAATGTTTAAAGTAAAACAAGCATGTTTAGAGTTCAAACAAGCACAAGAAAGTATAATGGGCAAGAAAAGAGGTTAAATGAGCAAAACAAATCTAACAAATGGACATAAAGTTGCACACTAAGAGATTCCATGAGCAAAATGAATATAATAGAAAGAACAGAAAAGGGCACATTGAGTGCAAGTGAAGCAAAGACAACTGCATGTATTTTGGCAACTTACTGTGTTTTGGCATAAATTACTACTTCACATTGACTGAAGCCATGAATAGCATAAATAAAGTTGTTCAAGGTATCAGTGTGTATTTATTACTGTGCATTTATTCCAAGGAGTTTGTTGTGTGCAAAGTGCAACTATTTCGTGAAGTGCAGCCATTTCAAATGTTTCTTATAACTTGGTGTGTCTGTTCGCAGAGTGCTGCCATTACAGAGTACCTCTTGCACTGTACAGAGTTATTTGGCAAACTGCAGCCATTTTGGGGAAATTTCAGTGTGCTGTGTACTGTTTATTTGCAGAGTGCAGTTATTTTGAGGTGTTTCTTCTGCCCAATACATTCACAAAGTGCAATTACTTTCAAACAGTTTATTCACAAATTACAATCACTGCGAAATAGTTTATTCACAGAGTGCTATTACTTCAAAACAGTTTATTCGCAGAGTGCCATTACCTTGAAACAGTTAATTTGTAAAGTGCCATTACTTCCAGATAGCTTATTCGCAAAATGCAGTTACTTTGAGATGTTCCTTGCCCTTAGATTCTACTGCCCAGTCTATCTGCACTGTGCAGTTGCTCGAAATGTTTCTTAAAATATTAAAAAAAACAGGTGCTTCAAGGGACCAGAACTCGTATCCACAAAGCGTTTATTATTTTATAGCTTAAAAAAGATTAAAAACAAACTACTGTTGTAAAAAAAATCAGACAGGTTTAGCGCTTTCATGTTTCAAGTAAATGACATCATCAGAACCATTGGATTTAGAGCTGCTAGGCTTTTATATCCAAAACACCCTTAATTGAATACAAATCATGAAGCCAGGTCCTGCATTTAAAGGTACATACCCAGCTAGCATTCACCTTAATAAATATATGTAATAAATGGTTACAAAAAATACATCATGAATAAAATAAGTAAAAATAATATACATATATACGAACTGTGCTTGCAGAAACAATACTACAAAAAAAACACACACAATCACTTGTTCTTAAGTACATTGCATCAATTTGTATTTAGACAACCTATATTTTTATTGATCGTTCTTTTAACTCACTGGCAATAGAAACTGTTTCATTTAAGCCTGGTGGCACAGTGGCATTGAATCTCAACTGCCAAAGCATTTCTTTAGGTAACAACTTGTTTTTCCAGTCCCCACAGTATGCTGCCAAATCAATTTGTTCTACAGCAAAAAAACAAATTTATCAAACCCCACAAGGGTGACAGAGTGCCTAGCAAAAGCACTCTTGTTGTCATTTCACTGGATGCTATAAATATGCTGGTAAATATGCTTATTAAAAGCATTATTGGTTTTGCCAATGTAAAAAGCTTGGCATTGTGTGCACACAGCAAAATAAATCACTCTCTCCATAAAACAATTTAACCTGCCACCTTTGGCATAATCCCTGATTTTGTCATATAACCACTCTTCTTTGTGCCATTCAACATAGCCACATTGATTGCATCTTCCACATCTAGAATTTTTAGGAAAATTATCCATCCTACATGTAGGTTTATTCTCCAAAATACTTTCAAAATTACTCGGTCTTTTAAAAGTGAAAGTAGGCTTAACCTCATTAAATCTATGTGTAGCCTCATTACTACTTATAATAAACCAATTTTTCAAGATGATCTTTTGTATTTCCTTGGCATCAAGTAAGTAATGAAAAAACATGTCGGTACTTAAATCAAGGGACTGATTGTTGTGAGCATCAAAATCTGTATTATTGTTGTACTCATGTTTAAAAATGGAACCATATAAACCATTTTGTTCACTCCACACATGCCCTGCCACCTCATCCACCAGGGCATTAGGGTAATTGCATTCCAAGAACATTCTTTTCAAAACAATAAATTCTTCTTGGCACCTGTTGTCATTTGATGTCAGTCTAGATACCCTAATAAATTGACTTTTTATAATGCCCTTTTTCTGGTGGTATGGGTGGCAGTTGAAATAAAATAAAAAAGAATTACAATAAGTGGGCTTTCTAAATATCCCTACTTCTAGGGTTCCATCTGGTGAATGTTGAATTTTAATGTCCAAGTATGCAATTTCATTGGCATTAATATGGTATGTAAAATCCATAAACTCAGTACTGTGTTGCATCAGCCCCAGCAGTTCATTATACTGATCTATACTACCTTGCCACAAAATTAACAGGCCATCTAAATGTCTGTAGTAGGCTTTGCAAAGCTTAAAATGTGGAAACTTAAAGACATTAACTTCCACTTTAACAAAACGCTATTTGCAAACACAGGGGCTTAGATAGTCCCCATAGCCACAACAGAACACTGTTTATAATATTCTTTGCCAAAAAACAGGAAATTGTTGGACAAAATTATTTCCATGAAATCATGTATTACATTTTCATCATTTTCAGTTAATTCCCCGTATAGTTTAACTATCTCATCAAACCATAACAGACCTTGTTCTTGTGGGATGACAGAAAACAAACTTTTAATGTCAGAAGTAATAAAGTAATGAAAAATCATGATCAACCTGACTTATTTTGTCCAACAAATCCCATGAATCATGAATATGTCCAAAAGGTTTAAAAAATGTTTAAGTTTGGTATCAATCAGTTTGGCCAATGGCTCAGTGATGGATCCTGCTGAAGCCACAATAGGTCATAGGGGTGGATCCCTGATGTTCGAGTGTAGCTTCAGGATGCCAAAAATTCTCAGGATAACAGGGTCCTGCACTCTTTAAAACTTGTATAAATCTTGTGGCAACTGCTCAAACAGTAACAGCTCTTGCATGAGTACAACAATAATACAGATTTTGATGCTCACAACAACCAGTCCCGTGATTTAAGTACCAACATGGTTTTCCATTACTCACTTGATGCCAAGGAAATACAAAGGATCATCTTGAAAAATTGGTTTATTATAAGTAGTAATGAGGCTACACAGAGATTTAATGAGGTTAACACTACTTTCACTTTTAAAAGACAGAGTAATTTTGAAAGTATTTTGGAGAATAAACCTACATGTAGGATGGATAATTTTCCTAAAATTTCTAGATGTGGAAGATACAATCAATGTGGCTATGTTGAATGGTACAATGAAGGGTGGTTATATGACAAAATCAGGGATTATGCCAAAGGTGGAAGGTTTAATTGTTTTATGGAGAGAGTGATTTATTTTGCTGTGTGTACACAATGCCAAGCTTTTTACATTGGCAAAACCAATAACGCTTTTAATAAGTGCATTTACCGGCATGTTTATAGCATCTAGTGAAATGACAACAAGAATGCTTTAGCTAGGCACTTGGTCACCTGTCTGGGGCTTGATAAATTCAATGTTTTTGCTGTAAAACAAATTGATTTGGCAGCATACTGTGGGGACTGGAAGACAAGTTGCTACATAAAGAAATGGTTTGGCAGTTGAGATTCAATGCCACTGTGCCACCAAGCTTAAACAAAACAGTTTCTATTGCCAGTGAGTTAAAAGAAAGATTAATAAAAATATAGGTTTTCTAAATGTAAGTTGGTAAAATACAATTTGATGCAATGTACTTAAGAACAAGTGATCGTGTGTTGTTTTTTGTTGTATTGTTTCTGTAAGCACAATTTGTATATACGTATATTATTTTTACGTTATTTATTCATGATGTATTATTTTGTAACTATTCATAACATACATGTATTAAGGTGAATGCTAGCGGAGTATGTAGCTTTAAATGCAGGATGTGACTTCATGATTTGTTTTCAATTAAGGGTGTGGTTTTGCATATAAAAGCCTAGCTGCTCTAAATGCAATGGTTCTGATAATGTCATTCACTTGAAAGATGAAAGTGCTAAACCTGTTTCATTTTTCTTTACAACAGCAGTTTGTTTTTAAACTTTTTTAAGCTGTAAAATATAAACGCTTTCTGGATACGAGTTCTGGTCCTTTGGAGCACCTGTTTTTTTTTTTTTTTTATTCCTGGAATACTTACTGGGTTTGCTACCTTCTTGTCTTTTACTACTTTCTTAAAATGATGATAAATGAGTTTTGCAGTAAAGTTCTTAAAATGATGATAAATGACTTTTGCAGCAAAGTAATTTCTAGATAAAAGGCTTGTACAGTACAATAATTTCAAGGCAAGTGGCTCTTTCAATAAAGTGATTTCAGAGTATTACAGTGCCCAAGAACCTTATTTCATAAAGTTGAGTTATACAGAGGCTCGTTGTGTTATTGCAAGTACTGTCATACATTTCAAGCACATGTATATGTGTGTGTTTGTGCATATTTACAAGTCTTCACTGAGATATGTTAATATGGCAGATGGATTTAGCAGGCCACATCTACTTGTCTTTGATCAGGATGTTGTGGAGAATTGGAGAATATTTGAGTAAGAGTACGATATATTTATACAAGCAGCTTATTCTGATAAAGATGCACTCACCAGGGCATTCATTTTTCTAAACCTAGCAGGGTCAGAAGCCATTGAAAGGGAATGTTCATTTGTCTATGCACCAGCAGTGTATGAAGGTGAAGGAGAAACTTGTCATGTTGTTGTGCAGGCTGAATCAAGGGAAGACCCAGAATGTTTAAAGCGCAAATTCAAACAAATGTGTAACCCCAGACTAATGTTACACTAGAGAGGCATTTGTTTTACACGAGAGATCAAAAGCAAGGGGAAACTTTTGCAGCTTATATCACTGACCTGAAAAACAAGGCTAAAACATGTAGGTTTGGTGATTTAAAAGATGAATTAAGAAAGAACAGACTTGTGTGTGGTATTAATGCTGCTGTGAGAAAGATTTTGATTTGTGACGGTGATTTAATGCTGAGCAAAGCCACTGAGATTTGTCAGATACATGAAGTTACAGAAAGGCACACAAATATGCTTGCTAGTGATAAGAGCATGATTTCAGTAGGCTCTAGAGCTAATGTAGACAGCATGCAACATGTGACTGGTAAAAGCAGGCCTAAGCACATGGCAGTAGCAGCCCCTGCGGGACTTCCAAGTAAACCCCGTAGTCTTCTAGCATATTACAAGACCAGTTCAATTAAAGGAGCATGCTCAGTGCAGAACAGATGTCGTTCTGTACAGTATAAAGGTGAGTCAGCAAAACCAAATCAAGCTTTATTGTTAACTATTGTAATGTGGTGCCAACCATGAATCCAAAAGAAAAAAGTGCATAGCATTTGGACAGCAATGTCACGGATGTAAGAAGTGGAACCATTTTCAACGATTTTGTAAATCAAGTAAGCCTCACACAGTTACAAAGAAGAATCATTCAAAAAAGCAAATTGATCAAATAGACCTGCAACAGTCAGCTTTCTATGTAGATGGTGTGTCAGTAATTGGTGAAAGAGTTGATGCAATAGATTTATTGGCAAGAAATGAAGTGTTTTGTATTGTTCGGATCAATGGTAAATCCACTGAACTCAAAGTAGACACTCAAAGTATAATGTCATGTCTACAGATACTTTTGCAAGGGTCAGAGCTGGTAAACTAAATGTGACTAGTTGTGCTAAACTTGTTGTTTATTGAAGTGAAGAAATTCATACTGAAGGCTCAGTAGTGCTTTCATGTTATGTGGCCAATAACTGTTATAGCCCATTGTTCCATGTGGTTCAAAGACCTGTGCAGTCATTATTGGGTCTCAGAGACAGTTTGAAAAGGAATCTGATTTCTTTTACCAAAGAAGTTTATCAAATATGCACATGTCCTAGTTCCAGCTTCACCAAACAATATTTTTTCAGACTATGCTGATTTTTTCGATGACAAGTTGGGCAAACTTCCAGTTGTGTATTCTATGAAACTAGAGTCAGAAATTAGTCCAGTGGTTTGACCATGAAGAAGGGTTCTGATAGCTATGCAGCATAAAGTCAAACCTCAGTTGGACAAAATGGTGCAACAAAGTGTGATTTGTCCAGTTACAGAACCTACCGAATGGGTCTCGTCCATGGTAGCAGCTCATAAAAAAGGCTCAGATGAAATTAGAATATGCATTGACCCAAGTGATTTGAATAAAGTATTGACTGCATCATCCTATGTGTACAGTCAAAGAGGTTGCAGCGCCCTGATACTGAATGCCACTGTTTTTTCTGTCTTAGATGCAAAAAGTTCATTTTGGCAAGTGATGCTTGATCGCAGATCTTCACTGCTGACTACATTCAGTACCCCATTTGGCAGACATTCCTCAGGATGCCATTTGAATAAATTCTACAAGTGAAGCATTTCATTGTGCAATGGAGAAATTTTTTTCAGGTTATCCTTGTACCATAATACTAGATGATTTATTGGTCAGAAGCAATGGTGAAACAGAGCATGAAAGAAATCTTAAGATAGTTTTAGAGAGAGCACGTGAACTTAAAGCTCAAGCCTCTGAAGTGCAAATTCAGGCTACAAGTATTGGCTTGAGACCAGACCCATCCAAGCAAGCAGCCATTCTTGAAATGCCAGCACCAGATAATGTGCAAGCTCAACAATGTTATCTTGGTATGGTCAATTACTTAGGCAAATTTATACCAGACTTGAGTGAGTTGACAGCACCTTTGAGAGAGCTCACACGTAAAATGTTATATGGTCATGGTTAGAACAGCAACAGATAGCATTTGAAACTCTCAAGCAGAAAATTGCTACCACACCAACATTAAGACACCATGATGTCAACAAAGCAGTGAGATTTCCTGCAATACTTCAAAATTTGGTTTGGGTGCAGTTATTCTTCAAGAAGGCAGGCCAGTAGCCTACACATCTAGAACACTTACTCAGACTGAGATACAGTATGCTCAAAATTGAGAAAGAACTTTTGGCAATAGTGTTTGCATGTTCCAGTTTCATGATTATATCTATGGTCGAGATATCCAGATTGAAACTGATCATCAACCTTTGGTTACTATTTTAAAGAAGCTTATACATTCAGCTCCAGTGAGATTACAAAGAATGATGCTTAAATTAAAAAAGTACAACTTCAAAATATTCTACACGAAAGGCAAACTTCTTTATCTGGCTGATACCTTATTCAGATCGCCCAAAAATACTATGGAACAACTTGACACAGAGAGTTTTGACTTTAATGTCATGAAGGAGAGTATTTTTCTACCACAAGACTTGATGGGCTATGAGATCATATAATGACTGATCCAGTTTGCAAAAGCTCAGTCACTATATCAATGTTGAATAGACATCAAAGCAATCTAGTGTACCAACCCAAGTGCAACCTTACTTTCCTTAAAGAGATGAGTTGTTGATGGAAGATGGCATTATTTTCAAAGGTCCTAAAGTTGTTGTTACTGCTTCCTTACAACAAGAATATATCCAGATTTTGCATTGTGGTCATCTGGGTTCCGAATCCACCAAGAGAAGGGTGAGAGGACTAGTGTTTTGGACTCCTCTAGTGAAGGACATCGATAGAATACTTTCTTCCTTTTCAGGGTGTAATAGTACTAAAGCGCATTTACAAAGAGAACTGCTTCAACTAAGTCAAGTCCCTTATCTACCTTGGTCAACAGTAGCTACTGACATATTTGAGTGGAATAATCATTACTTAGTACTGGTAGACTCTTATTTGAATTGGTTTGAGATTGAGCTACTACCTAATCTAACTTCTACTACAGTCATTACTAAGTTGAAATGCCATTTCTCAGTCCATGGCAGTCCACAGAATTTAATCTCTGACAATGGTATGAATTTACTAGTCAATTGTTTCAGAAATTTGCCAGAGAATGGGACTTCGTACATGTTGCTAGTAGTCCAGAGTATCCGCAATCAAATGGACTTGTTGAATGTGCAGTACAGAGCGCAAAGCAATTACTTGACAAGTCAAAGCATGACAATACCGATGTTTTGTTGAATTTACTCAATCTTAGAAACATACCTCATGACGATATACTTGGCTCACCTGCTCAGAGACTTCTGTCTAGGCAAACCAGAACAACATTTCCTATCAGTTCTAGTTTATTGAGGCCTAAAGCTAAAAACAACAAAGCAATCAAAGCCCAGTTATATAGAAAGCATTCTTTCCAAAAGTCCACCTATGACAAATCGAGCAGATTTCTTTGTCCATTGAAAAAAGGAGAGACAGTGAGGATACAAATGATGAAAGGTTTCTACCAGATTGGTCAAGTCACAAGTATTTGTGCAGAGCTGAGATCCTATTTTGTTAAATCCAAAGGTGTGAAGTACAGGAGAAATCTCAGACATCTTCTTCCTGTAGCAGAACTGAAATCACGCTAAGTCTCATAGCAATCCAGATGATATTCCTGTTGTAGAATGTGTCTTGACTCCTGATACTGTTCCAGCAGATGGAACCAGTGCTACTAAGATTGAACAGTCAGCAGAGATTATCCAATTGCTAAACCAGATCCCAAATTTTATCTAATACTTTATGGTCGCATTTCAAAGCCTAGAGTGAAATACATAGCCACTTGGACATAGATGTATATATGTATCTAGCTTTGTGTAATTACATAATAAAAATTATTACTGTGTGAATTGCATATTTATTAATATCAGTGACAATATCTAACTTGTTTTCTCAAAGAGGGAGGATGCATAATACCAGGTGTGTTGTACCTTTAAGAAGCATTTCCAAGATCTGTGCATGCGTATAAATACCAAGCACGTTTTAGCTTCAGTGCCATTTTGAGGTGTTACATCTATGTGCATGAAAGCCAGGTTGTTTATAAGTAAAAGTTACTTAACTTCATTTATGATGTGTTTGCATCCAATAAAGCTGCTTGAACAAGAACCCACAACGTTCAACTATTTTGCCCTGACCTGGTGAGTGACAAAATGGATGACGTGATGTTATTAATAAAAAAAGAAAAGGTATATATTGGTATTAACATTGAAACATGGTTTAATTCAGTTCCTACTCCCCTAGAAATTCCATAATTTACATCCTTTTGCAATTCTAGGAATGTATAAAAAGGTGGAGGAGTATCAATTTACTTAAAGGACTGACTTATGGATCATTTAAATTATAAAAGTGCCCGAGAAGATATAATTTCAATAGATATCCAGTGTAGGTATAAGATATTCATAACAGAGAGATGTTACCATCTTCCATCTCAATCCAGTTATGAGTTGTAGAACAGGTTCATTGAGCTTAAAAACTGAATTAATGATAAGTTCTTTTTAATTGTGGTAGATATAAATCTCTCTGGCATTGGCTGAGGACAAATGAAAGGCAAAGCCAACATTGAAAAGACAGTGCTATTGGAACTGTCTGCATTAGATACAATTCAATATGTCCAGAGTCCAACTAGAGGGGGTAATATAGTAGATATGGTCTTAGCACTGGGAGAAATAATAATAGCAAAAGTAAATTTTATAGAACCTTTTTCCAGTTCTGATCATTGTGTAGTTAAGTATATTTTTTATTATGAAATTCAAGAAAATAAAAATAAATATATATTAAGAAGAAATGTTTATGGTACAAACTTCTCAAGTGCTGAACATTATTTAAAAATTGGAGATGGATAAAAAAGTTATTAGGTAAGTGTATTTAAGAAATGTTGGGCATCTTCTATAGTAATACTCAGAATAGTTTAAACATTTTTGCTTTAAAGAAAATTGTGATTATGGGAAAGAAATTTAGTGACCTCCCCAATGCACTTGGTTGACTATAAGGATGACATGTTTCATTAATAAGAACAAAATATTTTTACAGAATATGTTGAGGAATTCAAGCAGACATAACCAGAAAGTATACAGAGAAATGGTTTTAGTAGTAAGAAAAGAAATTAGATGAGCTAAAACAGCATATGATTATAAGATGGGCCAACATGCTTTAGATAATAATAAATCCTTATTTAAGTATGTGACTGAGTGTAGGAAAAGGCATAATGGGAGTGTATGGATTTCCCAAGAAGGGAAAAATTGTGTCAGATGTGGTTGAAACTTTTACCAACTTTTTCTTCCCAAGTAGATGGAAACCTTTCTTTTCCTGATGGGAATTTCTTTGATTTTAGCAATTAATCTACTGTCCCTCTTGCGATGAAGGAATGAGATGCAGAAAATTTATGTAAAATAAGTCATAACTCCTTACCATTTCCAGATGAGATTAGTGGCTTCTTCCTGAAGGATAAGAAATGCATTGTAACATATAACACTACCAGATGAAACACTATATACCTTGCTCCAATCAACCCTTGAATGATTCACCATGTAACCAAACTGCACTCTTTGTAAAACATATCTTGCTGCTGCTTGATTTTTAAAGGAAGTTTATTCCATTAACTCTCCACTCAGAAGTAAAAAAAATGTTACTCTTAGTTTTGAATTTGCTACCCCTAGTTTAAACAAAGTACTGTTATTCTTAATGACTTTTGCATGAATAACAAAACTTATCACAAAAGTACAGCACATTTTCTCAGCTTTTAACACTTATATGCTCATATCAAATCACCATTATACATCCTGCAAAACACAGTATAGTTTCAGCTTTTTCAATCTCTACTGATAACTGGTAACTTGCCTGTCTGGTATCTTACTCAAAACACAGGTAGATTAGCTTCTTTTCTGTTCTTCTAAATATAACACAAGAATCATCCTAGCTTTTCTTTAATATTTTGGCAGATTATAGTAATACTGTAGAAGACCCACATTCAAAATTTAAAGTGAAATGCCATTCTTGTGCCATTGTCACACCTATCAACCCAGTTGTTTGAATTGGCGTGAGTCATTTTGTTACTTACCAGAACACACAAAATATCTGAAAGATAAGTCATTTTTGACAGGGTCTTGATGCCTGCAACTGACAATACTGTAGCACTTGGCATGATGGCAGACAAAATGAGTGACCACCTGCCTACATTTGCCCACTTCTGCCCCTTGGAATCATGGCAAGGTCCTGGAAGCACATCAGTACTGGGTTTCCAGAAATTATATAAAAATGGTTTTAATACATCCAGTGTCATACTCTGTAGTCTTTGTTTGTAGCTGAATATTTAAACTCTTTCTGTCATTTCTGAGCAATTTTGCCCTTGTAAGGTGTCAGTGAATGAGATCTATTTCTCTACTTTGATCATGCCAGAAATCAATATACAAAGGTCTCATAAAAACAAAGAGTGACACAGAAAATATAAAAGCAAAACTACTGCCTCTGTTATCTTCAGTAAAGTTAGGAATAACTACCAAGACCATGATACTAAACAGAAGAAAACAATGCTTTACAGCCCACCAAAAGTACACAGAAAAAAACAAAAGTACAACAGAAACACCCTCCCCCCCCAGAAATCTGATCAGGAGTATTAGTACATTTAGACCTGAAACAATCAAGCCAATCACAACCTTCCTGAGTTATAGCTGAGCAATCCAGTGTCCACTATGACAATATAATGCTCATGCACACAGTTCCTACTTCATACATAGGCATTAATGTCTATTCCATAACTTGAAACTCCCTCCAAACATAGGTTTTCCAGATTGTCCAAGTCTGCTTTATCAAAACTGATGAAGTTTAAATCATTGTTACTAGGCGCTGATCTTTTCCCACCCCTTTATTTAAAGATAGCCACTCTTTCCTCCTGTCTCCAGACTTCAATTCTCATAAACTATTGTGTAATCAAACAACATCTCTGGACATCTGTAATTACTATTCTATTACAAATACGGTCTCTGTCAGCTAAATCTAAAGGCTATCAACCAATTGCCTTTCTGTATCCTCTTTCTAAATATTTGGAAAACATTGCATACACCCAGGCCTATCAATATAATAACAATCACAACTTGAGATATGATTCACATTGTGAATTTCGGTCTGATCATGGTACTGACACTTTTGTTCTTGATATAACAAAATGTTGTCTTAACTAAGGTACTTGATACTGCTGACTGCCAACTCCTTGTAAACAAACTGTCAGACATTGCACTACCTGCTGGCACTACTTAATGTTCCTGTATTTACCCTGAGAGCAGGTTGTAGATGATATCTCTTAGCCCTACCAGGGAGACACTTTTCATATTGAATAGAGCATGTACTAACACATTTCTGTCCTCCATCTATTTTAATGACATCTAGAAATACTGTGCTGTTGCCATATTGTGTCACATTCTGATGACTTGACACTAGTCTGTTCAGTCTCTTGACTACCTCACTGTTTATTTCACTCTGTTCAGCTCTGGATCTTCCATTCAACTCTTTACGTAAATGTCCTCAAGATTTAATGCAATCGAGTATCTATAAGCCTCTTATCCACATTCTGCTAACTTACGTATTACCAAATGAAACAGTAACTCATGCCAAGCTATGCAATCTTCAAAACATTTGGATGTCGCTTTATACAATGAACACATGTCTGAGTTCCATGTGAAGTCTGCCAATATAAAAAACATTTCAAGTAGTTTGCAAAGTAGCTGTGAAAATTGATATTGTAATATGGGGGTCTTATTTGTCTGACCATGGAACACATTATAGTAGACTTGATTAACATAAACATTATCATGCAATTATATCATCTTAATATTACATTAGATTATTAGGCCACCCATTCTGTTGTACAGGCTTCCCAACCATTTGAAGCAGAGTCTTTCACTAACCAAATTCTAGCCTAACTTGGACCAGTAAATGGGGAATCAAAAATATATCCTTAGTCTGGCGCTAATGTCTCTAGTAGACAGAGGAACCTGTAAATGCTTGACATTCCATGTTCAAGCTTACATATACACCTCAAAATAAGTCTAGGGTATCTAAACTTTTCAGATACATTTAGGAAGCATGGCTAGGCTTAAAAGCACCCCCTGGGGTTGTTAGTCTAGCAATCATCTATGAGTCTATTAAAAAAAAATCTCATTAGGGTAGATCCACAGCAATTTGGTTATTCAAAAGACAGATGCTGTGTAATGAACACAAACTGTTGACAGCAGTCACACTGTACACACAGCCTACCTTGATCTGGTCAAAGCATTTGGCATCATAGCCAATGATATCTTATTAATAAACTAAATGACATCCTCCCCCATGCTAAATCATTAATAAACTAAATGTGTTTTAAATAGATAACTATATGGTAAGATGGATAGCAAATTGCCTTAGCATGTAGATACACCACTATCACACCCAAGTAATTTGGCATAATGGTGAAGGTGTTTACCCTACAGACACAATGTGCATAGTTTGATTCTAATGTGGGTAAACTGGCTAGCCTTAAAATGGCACCAAGGGGAGCTTGCCTAGTACTACTTTTTATGGTCAGTTTTTGCTAACTAAGATCTTGAGTTTAGGCAAGATCATTTACATTGGGTTTCTCTAGTATTATATTGGGTACACCTGGCTAGGCTTATAATGACCTTCGAGTAAATAGTCTAGTAATCATCTATGAACCTATGGACATCTGTGCTAGTGTGAGTGGCAGGGGCAGCATCAAAAAACATGACGTTGACCAATGATATTACATAGGGCACAGTGCTGACACCACTTCTGTGTGATATTTATGTTTGCCATCTTCAGACTAACAACCAGGACCTATGACTAACCAAGTATGTAGATAACTGCAACCTCTGAAATTGAGTTCACTTACAGATAATGCAGTGTGATACACAATTGTTCCTCAAATAAGACTTGAACTGGATAGGCATGGGTTTTTATAAATTAACTCTAGGCTTGCCTGGCCTAGACCTCCTAGGGGACATGCAGTCTTGGGTGGGAATTTGTAAGGTGTAATGGTCACAAGACTCAGTAACCTTGAACTTCCTATGATAGAGATAAAGATCTAAACCTCAGCACAAATATGAATAGGACATGCTGGAGGGACAGATTCATAACCCAGAGGCTTCCCGCACTCTGGAACAGGATACCTGTCCATGTTAGGCAGCGCTCCTCACTGACTCTCTTCAAGAGAAATCTGGACGAATGGATGGGTGATCATAGGTTTACCCCGGGGGTCATCTCTGTGTCATTGCTAGATAGAGACACAGTAAACTAAATTTAATTTAAATTGTACACTTTTGTATCATTACATGGGGTGGCGAAAGCCACATACACTTTGGCTAGGCTTATAAATGCCCTAGGGCAGATAGCCTAGTACTATACTATGAAACTATGAAACTATTCCAATTATTCCTCAACCATAACGACTGTAGATTGTGCTTTCCTGTAGCCTACTAATGCTATTAGTGTATTAAACAAATGTCTTGCAATCATCATACCCACGGACTTCAGCTACTCTGGTGCAGTATCAGTTGTTTATCTACTGACTTTTAAGTGATAGTGGTCTATCTTCATAAAGGTAAGGAAACTCACTAGAAGGTGTTTTTCAAACAAGGCTACAGAATAATCCTTTGTGTAACATAAAATTAAGATCCAGATTCAGATTTAGTAATGTACTTAAAATTAAGTGCACAATCATGAAAATTAAATATAAATCTGGAAAAAATATCAGATAATTAGAGATACAGGGAGAATGGAAAATATAGGTTTTAAGAGCCTCTTTAAAGAAGACACTGGAAATTGCTGTATCACATGAGACAGATAGTTTCAAAACTGTGCTACAGGGTCCAAAAAGCACAACAATCCTGAGAGATACAAGCAATGCACATTCCTACAAAAGGCATATATTTAAATTGTGTGACCAGGGTGTCAGTTTTGAAAATTATTAGGCAAAGTTAATTCTGTATAGCAGATACTGCTGCAGACTATACCTTACTCGTTGCTAACTGTTCGGCTTTGAATAGAAAACACTTAGATGCCAAATGAATGTTGTGCTGTACAGTCACTATTCACCATCATTGTCATCATCATCAAGTCCTGCTCCTGAGATATTATATATCACTGGGCATTCAGAGCATCTGGGAGAACAGAAGATGTTAATCAGCCTCTAGGGTAGATCTTCAAAGAGGCATACACACTCACATGCAAACACACAGTCACACCCACACTCTCCCCCACCACACACCCAACCATGTACCCATACACACACACACACACACACACACACACACACACACACACACACACACACACACACACACACACACACACACACACACACAAACAAACACACACACGACCTGCTGGGGAGAAGATACATCTCTCAGAGTTTGCCTCTCCTCTGGAATTGGCTTCTTCTAATCCAGGTCAAGCAGAGTATCTCCATGACCCTGTTTAAGAGCAACCTGGATGACTGGATGGGAAACCATAAATTTCTGCCAGGGATTTCCTCTGCTTCTCTACTGGATATGGGCCTTCCTTACTAGAAGAATCTTGGGCATAGACAATATCTCTCATCTAGTATTATATAGGGATTTAACGACTAGGTTTGTAAAGACCCTTGGGTCAATATCCTAGTAACATCCTGTGAACCTATGAACCCCACATACACACCTCACATACATCCCCACACACACACAACCCCCCACACACAAACACACACCCTGTATATTATTAACACAATGCCTGAGAAATTATCCTCCCTCATAACTAAATTTAGCAATGAGGTAAAATGCAGAGGAATGTCTTATTCTGTTGCAGAATATGATGTAGGAGTAACACTGAGGGTGAAGCAGCATAAACTGTGAATTATAAGAAAAGAAAAGACAGCCAGATATGATGTTGCATGTTCTGATTATGGCATATGTCTCCTGATGACTCAAGAAATGCAGTAAAGTCAGTCTCACTTAATGAGCATATTCTACAGAATGCGCAAAACAAATAATCATACTTTATCAGAAATTATGCCTTGTTCTTTTATGGATTTAATACTAAACTCAGTTCTGTGTGTGTTAATAGTGCTGAACTGAAAATATCAGTGATGATGTCCCTGGATGAAACATATGATTTATACTCTGCACAGCATCATCTATCTTTAGATGGGAAAGGAAGGCAATAACTCATGAATTGTTCTGCTAAGTTAGTGTTAAATTCACTTTAATCCTCACAGGTGATCATAAATGTGTTATTTAGAGAAGGTACAATCTTTTTCTTTTTGTTTGTTGCAGATATTGCAAGTTTTAAGACTGAAGTATGTAAGAATAGTGATTTTTTTAATTTTATTTACTGACTCAGTACTAAGTACATTTTAAGCATACATTGAACACTTTCCCTCAAAGATTATATTAAAATTCTGTGATGATTTTAGTGGCCTCTGTAAAGTGATTATAAATGGCCAGTACACTATATTTCTAAGGAAGTATAAAGGTGCCCTCAGAAGAAAAGAGATTTTTCCTTTATTCTGCTACTATTATATTGTACTTAAACTTGACTTTATTGTAAATTGTGACCCACAAAACATGTCACAGACTAAGATTTTCATTACGATTTTCTGAAATTGAGGAGTTGATAAGGTGGGGCCAGTTTATGTGATTAGGTCTATTTTCTGAATAACTCTGCACCTCTTCAGTGACTAGAATTGTTATTAGGGTTGAAACTATAGTGAGACAAACCAGGAAGCTGCCTTGGGTACACATTAATAATAGGTACAGTCTGCAGCTGCAGATGAGGTGAAAGTGTAGAACCATGGGCCATAGGTGATATCATGGCTTCTTAAATGAATGTACTTAGTTTAACCTGTTGCAGTTTTAGTCTATGCGTTCATGTTGTTCCTTAACTTTGGGTTGAGAGGGATGTCAGTCTGACAGCTACCCAGGCCACCAGATGACCCAGATCTCCTTAATGAAACTTCAGGCAGAAAAACAAACAATAATATAAATATAAAATGAAAATTGGTTCACAACCATTTTGTGGAAGGGGGTAAAGGTCTGGAAGAAATCCTGAGTGCTGGGTGTGTGCCACTACCTAGGACTGTGCTTTAATGTGTGTACAAAATTAATATCTCAAACTTCTAAAATGTATCAGCAGTTGTTCTCAGCTTACTATATTTAAATAAAATAACTGTATCTGTTATTATTTTAGAATTGCACACTTCATGAAGGGGATGCGTGAACAATGGGAACAGTGCTTGGGAATTCATATATGCTAATACATTGATAAGCATCATTTGGTGGCCCTCCATCTTACCAACAATATTTAACTTTAAAGTAACTCTTGCTTTATTTTATCTTATAGGGTATGGTATCAGGGTGAAGGAAGGCCTTTATCTATTTCATGATGACCATTCAGGTAGCTGCCAAAATACAGTGAAAAACAACAGGGCAACCTCAATTAAAGACATATGTAAACAAAAAAAATTGAATCACCAGATATTATTATTATTATGATAATTATTATTATCATTCATCACCTATCTTTTCACCATTTTACATGGGCATGGGCTTTTACATTAACTATTGCCACTTATTCAGTTCAAAGCTACTCATTTGTCTTCTTTGACAATCATGGCCAGCTGTCACAGGTCTACTCAAGTGTAATAAAGCCATCACTTAGCTGGATGTCCTTACCTCCCTTTGGCTTCTTCTAGCTTCTCCCAATTTTACTTTAGCAAATCATTTTTGCCTGCTCACACCATGTGGCTAAATTGTGCAATTTGTTCTCCTTCAACCTCTCTGCAATTTAGTCTGTTTTGACTAAAGCTCTAATGTATTGTTTTTCTACTCCACTGTGTGCATCCTACTGCCAATTACAAATACTTGTTCTCCACCTTCTCATGCTTCTACTGCTCTGCCTTTACTTCCCAGGTTTATGTGCTATACAGAAGCACTGGCTCAGCCTCATTATTGTACAGCTTACTATTCAGCATTGATACACCACCCCTGATGCCAGTTGGCTGGATTACCTTTATTCTAATGCTGACTTGCTCATCATTTACATTTCCCAGATGCTTGAAACTGTTAACTGTTCCATTATTTTTCCTTCCATTTTAATTTTTAGACTCTTCTGATCTCCCCATTTGCTGCCATAGCCGCTGTCTGCTCTGTACTTGGCTTCATTTTATTTGACTTCAGTTTTACATTTCAGTGTCTTATCCAGGACTGGCAAAAATGGGTGTGGAACACATGTTACTGGACAGGATGTTGAGGATGGGATTACTGGAAGGATGGATGTTGTCTGTGGTCATATCCTCCTATCCCATAGATATGGAATGGTTGCATGCCCATCTTCTGGTGTTACTTGGATGCCAACAGGGAGCAGTCCTTGAGAATTCATATGGCATGGTATAGTTCTACTTTACGACATCAACCTGCAGTGCTTTTTCTGGTGATAGAATAGACTCACCTTTAGTGGCAGGGAAGGCATACTGCTTTGTCAGCTCGACCAGAATTATGTTTGCTGTTCATGTTGCAGTGTTCTAGTCTGGAATGTAGGTATTCAGCATCTGTGGTTTGTTTACAGGCAGATTAGCTAATACTCAGGCTGAATGATAAAGCTGTCATTAGATATTACTTGAAAGCCTCCACCATCTGACTTCTGCCTTGCAATGTATTTTCTGTGGTTGGATGTTCTCTGTTTCTGTGATATTATGCTTAATCATGACAGGATATAGCACTGTATTTAGTACACTCTTTATGCATGAAAAAATGTTTTCCATTAAACGTGGCTCATTCATTATGCCCACTCGCATTCTGTCAGAGTTTATATGCACCCTTGCTTAAAAAGCTTGGTAACTTCATTGCATCTTTCCTAGATGTAGGTTTGTATCACTTTCAAGCAAATACTGCATTAGCTGCTTCAGCACCAATGTCCTCTTCCTTGTTCTCACTATGATGAAATTTAAACATCTTTAACCAAAACTGAAGATGCTCACATTTTCTAGTTATTGTGAAATATGTCTTGACTATGTGTTTGAGAAACTGGAGGTGATGATAACTTTGTGATGATAACTTTTCTCATGTAATTCATTTCTCTAATTTCACCCTTACCTCTAGTGTTAGTAACCCCAGATCTGCATATTTTAACAATTTTAAGGCAATGTAAACCTAGAAGTAGGGTTTTAGGTAGATTCTGCTTAGTGTATACAGGAGAATGATTTAGTCTGAACAGAGAAGCAACATAGACTATTTGCATGAGTAAATTTGACACATGGAACCATCAGTCTTTGATTATACATTGCCCCATATGATTAATGCGTATAAAATAAGGCTATTTTTAAAATGTTCATTTCCATCTTTAAATTCCAGATCATCAAGCATCTTGTTTGGTAGCATACTTCTTAACTGTCCAATATTTTAGGTAAATCCATGATTTTGGCTGAAAATTTTGCTCAAGTCCTCTTGTAATTGAACCTTTTTTTAAGAAATGGTAATAGATTAAAGTGGATTAAAGCCAGTGAAGAATGCCAATATTACATTCACAGACTTCTTTTACCACAAAAAATACATGTTAATTAATTTCTCTTTTAATATCAGCTTTTCTTGTTAGTGATATTAGACTTTAAAAAGTGTCCCTAATTTGGGGCATTCACCCAATTCCTTTTTGCTGTATCTTTAATTCTGGAGGCAAACTGTTGTGAACTATGTTCAGTCCCATAGCTAACCAGGATTCATATGGCACATTTTTTTAAATAGTAGCTTCTCAAAAACCTAACTCCTCAAAAATAATGCCCCATTTCTACCCAGATGCTAAAATGCTATAACGATAATCATAACAGATAGTGGGCTAAAACCTAAGAATATATAACAAACCAAAGGTAACCTATGTTCCCTTTAGATTGTTTTATTATCCATATCGTCCTGAGAGGAATCCAAAGCTTCTTAATCAGCCATGTGGGCAGCATGGCTTGCAGCTGTCCTCATTCCTGGTCAATGTGATAAAAATACTTATTAACTTAAAACTAATTATATTCATTTTTGTGTGTTCTAGGGAAGTGAAATGCTTCTATGAAAACAATACATCTTATTTCCATTTTTCAAGGAGACAAACAATGCTTGGTTTTGATGTGTTTTAAATCCAATAATTTTTTCCTACCCAGTAATCATTGACTATATTTATGTAACACACCTAAGTTCTAATAAGTAAGAGGATGATAAATTGATCCAGAAGACTCCAGGTTCCAAATTTATTTAATCTACATATCACTATCTTTGTAATTCTGTTGTTTACTTGGGAAGAATATTTTAAATAAGTTGTTTAGCCAAGCACTTCTCAGTGTAAAGCTGGTGTAAGAGTGTTAGTAACAATCATAGCTATAACTCTTCTGTGTATCACATTTACAATTTCTTTATTTATTGTTTGTTGGCCAGGTTAGTCCCACTAGGCTGGTTGTTTTTTTCAGGGGACATCTGATGTGATATACTACTAGGCAAAACTTGGCCAGGGCTTTGGTGAATTCCACTTCTCTTTTAGATGGGTGCCATGGACTCTCTTATATCTGTATGAGCTACCATCAGTTTAATGTCTCATCTGAAGAATGACACACTCAGGAGTACAGCACTTCCCTTATGCTGTACTGGAGTGTCATCAATCGATCTACTTGGTGTGGGAATAGAACCCACAGCTTTCTCCACCAAAGGTGAGTATGCTACATGCTGAACCATTAACGATGCCTTCTTTAATCGTTTCATATAAAGTAGTTGCCTCCATGTATTACCAGCTTGTATATACTCTATGCATGCAGGTCTGCTATGCACTTGAAATATCAACTGACCTGATAGCCTATTTGTATGTGAACTAAAGCCTCAGTTTACACATACTATATTTCAAGGGTTAGAAAAATTATTTGACTGAATATTTCTATTGCAGAATTAGTACAATACAAGCAGAGTCATAGTTAATAAGCACAGGAACACTTTCTTACACATTAGTAGTAATTTATCTAGTTTTAGTGACTTGGATATGAATTTCACACTTTATTTTATAATAGTTCCTGTTTACCTATCTGACAACATTCTAATGAGCTCCCCTGTCATATCATTTATTTCTGTATACCACTTTGCCTGGATATCGACTGAAAAGAGTCTTTTTATCTCTTCTTTTACCAGGTTAGCAAATGCTAATAAAATAAAATAAAATGTCTACACTAAAAAAAATGGCAATGACATATATCATCATATGCAGTAATTTTGTATTTTTAGTATAAGATTAAAAATCTCCTCTGTCACTCTATTGCCAAAGACATATATGTCTCATGTCTCATCTTAGCCAACTTAAACCTAGGTCAGTGCCACGACTTTTACTTATCTTTTCTATTTTTTGAAACATACTAAAATGCTGCCAGATTTGTGCTTGATACACTAATGATCAACTGCCATAAGACTGAGCATTAATGTGTGAAGGCTAGCTTTGGTTTTTGGTATCACATGGTTTTCTCCTTTACTAAAGAAGTTGTGACCTCAGAGCTGGTACATGTAAGAAGCAGGGCTGCTTTGTCAGCCGTCTCCACATCAGGAGGTACAGGAGTGCTAACCTCGCCTGCAAAAATGCCTTGCATTAGGCATGGTATTTTGGCATATAACACAATCTGTTACTTTTTCTTTCTCTTTTTATTTAACACATTGTTAAATGGGTAAGTCAGCTATTCCAGGAACCATGTTCAGGTATGACCCAGGTGTAATAACAGCATACATTTTGTGGCAATTACATTGTATACTATACTGATCAAACATCTTTCACTAAACATACTTCAATATCTATGGATTATAAATATTTTTCACTACAAATATTGTTTGCATTCAATTGATTTCACTTTGTTCTGATTGCAGATTTATAGATAAGTACAGGGAAGCTGAAGTCTTATCATGAGGTATGATGAGGCATGTCCCTTTGCTCAGTTACCTAAGATACAGCCAGATATCATCCCTCATTGCTTTGTCTTGCAACCATTCTCAGTCTTTGAATTCTTCCAATACATGCACTGATGATAAATCCCTACTATTCTTACAGCAAACTTATTTTAATGTAGTCAGGTAATTCACATATAAATTAAATATATGAAATGCCAATGTGCTGCAATGAGTAAGGTGTACCAGTAATTTAATTCATGATATTCTGGCATAAAAAACCTCTGATGTGTAGAGCTCCAAAGCTACACTGAAAACTGAGCAAATCATAGTGACCTCGGGCTTTATAACCCAGGTCGTAATACTGATTTCAGTGATGTATACCAGTTCTAAAGAAATGCTCATATTTTTTATAACCAAACAATGCAGATCATTTCCACACTTAAGTATTCAACAATGCAAATATGATCCATCAATGTTTCTTGCACAATGTCAGGCTGCTAACCAACTACCCCTCCTCTAATATATCAACAAACTCACACACAAACACATACACACACACACGCACACACGCACACACACACACACACACACACACACACACACACACGCACACACACACACACACACACACACACACACACACACACACGTATGATATGGAAGCATTTCAATATGTCAGCTGTGTTTAGTCAACATGTTTTGTCGACACACATTAATTAACATCTGGGGAGATCACAATATTACGAGGGTTAGGGAATATGCCCTTTCTTGGTATTGTGTGATCTTGTAGTTCATCATCATCATCATTACCCCCAGCTTTTTTCCATTTTCTACACGGGGTCAGGGTGTCATGTCACTTGTCACCAACTCTCCATATTTAATGTCATTCTCCTACCTTCTTTGACATTCATGCCTGACTGTCAAAGGTCTTCTCTCACACAATCCATCCACATCTTTCCTAGATGTCCTCATTTCCTCTCACCTTCTTCCTGTCTATCTCAAATCTTCTTTAACAGACTGTCTTCTACTTTCCTGCACATGTACCCAAACCACCTTAATCTGTTCTTGTTGACCTTTTCTGTAAATGGAGCTACTTTGGCTTATGCTCTTATGTCCTCATTTCTTCACTTGTCCCACAGTGTGCATCCTACATCTAATCTCAGGGACTCAAGCATTAGGAATGTGTAATTGCTACGGAGTGTAGGGGTTGCAGATGGTTCAGAGAAGCCCCCCACCAAAAAAAAAAGAAAACATAATTTTTTCAGTGGTATGCCTGGTTCTTTTCATTTTCTTTGTTGTTGCTTTGTGCAAATGCTTGGATGCTTCAAAATTTTAAATGCACCAATATGTTTTTATACAGACACACACACACACATATATATATATATATATATATATATATATATATATATATATATATATATATATATATATATATATATATATATATATATATATATATGTATATAGATAGATATATAGATATATAGGTCAATAGCAGTTAATCAAGTTTTCAGAAACTTGAAATTCATATGATCGAGTTTTTGAAAACTTGAAGCTTTTGAATTGAGATCACATAACAGTGCGGATCAGAACATTTATGGGGGCTGCAGGAGGATTTGGTCCTCTCCAAGAATGTAAAAAAAAGGTAGTTTTTTTGTTTTTCTGTGTTTTTTTTTTTTTTTTTTGATGTTTGAGTTGTCGGAAATTTGATCACACTGTCTTGACCATATGAATTTCGAGTTTCTGAAATATATATATATAGATAGATAGATATATAGATATAGATACATACATATGTGTGTGTGTATTCATATACACACAGGCCATGCATCTTTATATCTATATACATATATCTATATATATATATATATATATATATATATATATATATATATATATATATATATATATATGCTTGCAGATGACATTGTGATCTGTAGTGAGAGTAGGGAACAGGTGGAGGAGACCCTGGAGAGGTGGAGATATGCTCTAGAGAGAAGAGGAATGAAGGTCAGCAGGACTAAGACAGAATATATGTATGTGAATGAGAGGGAGGATAGAGGAATGGTGAGGATGCAGGGAGTAGAGGTGGCGAAGGTAGATGAGTTTAAATACTTGGGATCAACAGTTCAGAGTAATGGTGAGTGAGGAAGCGAGGTGAAGAAGAGAGTACAGGTAGGATGGAGTTGGTGTCAGGAGTGATTTGTGACAGACGAGTACCAGTAAGAATGAAAGGGAAGGTCTACAAGAGGATAGTGAGACCAGCTATGTTATATGGGTTGGAGACAGTGGCACTGACAAAAAGGCAGGTGTCAGAGCTTGATATGGCAGAGTTGAAGATGTTAAGATTTGCACTGGGTGTGACAAGGATGGACAGGATTAGGAATAAGTATATTAGAGGGTCAGCACAGGTTGGAAGGTTTGGAGACAAAGCCAGAGAGACAAGATTACATTGGTTTGGACATGTGCTGAGGAGGGATGCAGAGTATATTGGGAAAAAGATGCTAAGGATGAAGCTGCCAGGTAACAGGAAAAGAGGAAGGCCTAAGACAAGGTTTATGGATGTGGTGAGAGAGGACATGCAGGTGGTTGGTGTGACAGAGCAAGATGCAGTGGACAGGAAGAAATGGAAACAGTTGATCTGCTGTGGTGACGCCTAACGAGAGCAGCCGAAAGAAGATATATATATATATATATATATATATATATATATATATATATATATATATATATATGTATATATATATATATATATATATATACATATATATATGTGTGTGTGTTTGTGTGTGTATGACTCTGTATATATATATATATATATATATATATATATATATATATATATATATATATATATATATATATATATGGTTCCACTTCATATCATCGAATTATCATTTCATCGAATTTCAAATCATCGAGACCAAAACGTCGAATCTCAAATCATTGAAAACTATGAAGCAACTACAAATAACATCCCAGACACTGTTTACTATGTTTATGCAGGGGGGCAACCCCCCCTGCACCCCCACACCCCCTGTAATTAAATATACCAACTCCAAGGTCGCACTACAGTGGGGTTAGGAAATTACCTTTTTCCCCCACGCGGTGCCCCCACATGGGAGGTGCAGGGGGGCTTGCCCCCCTGCATAAATGTAGTAAAAACTTTGTGGAATGTTATTTGTAGTTGCTTCATAGTTTTCAATGATTTGAGATTCGATGAAATGAGTTTTCGATGAAATGAGTTTTCGACGATTTGGT
This sequence comes from Protopterus annectens, assembly GCF_019279795.1. Classification (NCBI taxonomy): domain Eukaryota; kingdom Metazoa; phylum Chordata; order Ceratodontiformes; family Protopteridae; genus Protopterus; species Protopterus annectens. Next base: position 1,461,648,630 of record NC_056737.1, read on the forward strand.
CTCGATGATTTTAAATTCGATCAAATGATAATTCGATGATATGAAGTGAAACCATATGCATATATATATATATATATATATACATATATATATAGAGAGAGAGAGAGAGAGAGAGAGAGATGTGTGTGTGTGTGTGTGTGTGTGTGTGTGTGTGTGTGTGTGTGTGTGTGTGTGTGCGTGTGTGTGAATGTGAGCAGTGGATGAACACACAAAAGAGCGACCATTAAATTACCCCAAAAAATTACAAGGTCTAGACTTCACATCTAAAAAAACCTGAAACACGTAACCTAAAATATTTCCAATAAATACTTTGGTAGCAATGATATAGATGACCTAAAAACAGCTTAAACTTAAATATTTGCAGAGGCAAGCATCTTTTCACTCCCCCATATCTCCTGTTCATTATGTAAATTAAATCTGAAATCACACAACAAGGAAAGGGTATATTCTCACTCTCCACTGTATCACAGTCCTGCACATCTCATTCAGTGTTCCCTTCCCAAGTAAAACACAGCACTAGACCTACTTACCAGATACTATCCATGGCTGTCTATTTACTGTCAGCAAACTATAACACACCCATTGCTGTTTTACATTCAATAGCCACATTACCTGCATTATAAAAAAAGAATAATAAATACCTGTATAGCCAAAACCCGCTATGCTAATCGAAGGAAGGACACTGAGCAAACTCAGATCTGTAATATATAACATTAAGTATCCAGTTTTATTGCTTATTTTTTCAAGTTATCTATTGCACTTTGTGTACTGTTTCTCCAGGGGCTCCTTTAGCTGTTTAAAACTTTCATTTAAAGGCTCACTGCTGCTTTTCTGCTGTGAGAAACATTTCTGCAGTTTGTTTCGCACCCTCCCTCCCTATTGGTATGGAGTTCTTATAGTTGGTGGCTTTGCAGTTGCCCGCCCCTACTGTAAATTTGATCTGGGACCCTCCTCCCAGTCTAGTGTCATTACCTCATTCTACCCAATACAGGGAGAACATTTGAGAAGGCCAATCAGCTTAGTTTCTGCTACTCCTTTCTCTCTTTCCACTAAAAAAAAAAAAAAAAATTCTAAGCTTGTTTCCTGCCTTTCCTGTGGGTAGTCTAGTCTGGATATAGATTTGCTGTGTCCAGGACTATTTGTAGGCTTCTAGGGCCCCCAAGCCTTTCTGTGTTGGAGGGAAGCCTTCTAGCTTAATTTTGTTTCTTAGAACTAGCCAGTTTTTTTGTTTCAGCACTCGTCTGTTTCTTTGAGCTCAGCACTTGTTCAGAACTTATTGTAAGCACTAAATAAGCTACAAATCACTACAGCACTCAACTTTCTTCACTGTCTAGAGGAAAACAGTTTCTAGTACTTAACAAATAAGCAGCTATCCAGGCATGTCTAAGGGTCAGCTCATGGTGTTTTCTCCTGTCTACCTGATGAATCTGGGCATCTTGGGGCAATGCAGTAATTGCCTCATGTACACTGACAGCCCTCTCTTCCTACCACCCAACACTACAACCTGTGAGAGATGCACTTATATAGCCAAACTGGAAGCAAAGCTCTCTTCACCCAAGACTGGACTAGACAGTCAAGAGGAGAAGGTAAACACTTGCACCACACCACACTCAGCACATAGTCCCTCAAAACCTACACGACCAAAATTACACACATAGAAACACAAAACACACACCTATGTTCACGGAGGCTCTCAGTAAACACCTGCCCAAGCAACAGGGACCTCCAAAGCAGAAACACAAGCAATCTCCACCCCCCAACACAACCCAAATGACACATAGCCCACAAACTCAGTCTGCCACTCAACCATAGCCCATAAGGCATAACAACGTACCCAACACTCTAGTCATAGGTGACTCTATAGTCAGGCACACTGATGTTCCACTCACCAGGCTAAACAAGGAGAAAGTTACTGTCAGCTACCTGTCACGTGGCAGGATCCACCACATAGGTTCATAGGTTCATAGGTAGATACTAGGCTATCTGCCCTAGGGCATTTATAAGACTAGCCAGAGTGTATTTGGCTTTTGCCTTCCTATTAGATTAGCCGACTGTGCCTCTGTAAAGTAGGTCAAAGAAGGTACCCTTTTAAGATTAGTTTACTGTGCCTCTGTCTAGCCGGGACACAGGAGAGATTCCAGGGGTGAATTTGCGATTTCCCATCCACGCATCCAAATTTTAATAATGCATGCACTCAGGTCACTCCACAACAAGTACAAATATGACTCTGTCATTGTCCATGTTGATGTGAATGACCTGAGACGTACCTTCTTGGACTACATGAAAAGGGACTTGGAGGAGCTGTCTGATCTTGTAGCCCAGGCAGGCATGACCCTAGCCCTGAGTAGCATCCTGCCATCACCCAGAATAATACCACAGTACAAAGACAAAATGATTGACTTCAACAATTGGCTAAGCTTCTGGTGTCATTCTAAGGGGATCCAGTATCTGTCTGCCTGGGATGACATGATCGACAAACCACAATGCTTTGCCAGAGATGGCCTGTACCTGTCGCCCCTGGGATTCCAGATACTGACTAAGGCTCTAGCCACCCCTATAGTGCCTTTTTAAGGCAAGGTTCAAATGACAAATTCACCACCCTAACAGGTACAGGCAAGAAGAATCTGAGGGTATTGCTACTCAATGCTAGAAGTCTAAACCTCAAATTGCACTCACTCGAGGCACTCCTTAAAATGGAGAACATCGACATCTGTGCAGTGACAGAGACCTGGTTCAAGGCTCCGGAGAGTACCCCTGCATTACCAGGCTATAATTCATAACACACCTTTCGGCTACCTAACCTGGACCGAAACACTAAAGGTGGAGGTTTGTCCATATTCATTAAGGATATCCACACCTCCAGGCTAGTTGCTCAGCATAATGCATCCGAGATTATCCAAGTGCAACTAACTCTGGGCAGGACCGCAATCCAAATTGTAGCTTGCTACAGATCCTCCACCATGCCCCAGGATTCCCACTCCTCATTTCTTAATACACTGGAAAATATTAGGGAACAACCTAGCACCCTAATAATGGGCGATTTCAAATACCCTACCATTAACTGGGAAAACTACTCATGTACCAACTCTTGTGCTCAATGTTTTCTGAAATTCATAAATTCCAATGCCATGGATCAACTTATCCGCACCCCCACCAGGGGCAGCAATATCCTAGACCTGGTTATTACCAACATGGGCAACCGGTGCTCCACACCAGAGGTCAATTCCTCGTTGGTCAGATCCGACCACAAGCTAATCACCCTAGACATCCACATCCCTCCCCTACCCCCCATTAAGGAAACCACAGTAAAAGATGTCTCCAAAGCCAACTTCACGCTTCTTAAGACAGAAGTGGCAAACTTCACGACACCCATGCTGACGGATAATAGAGGTATGACTGCTGAATCCTACACAAATGCACTTTATAAGCACTTACATGAGTGCATGGATCGTGCAATCCCTAACAGAACCAAGATGCTATCCTCCAAAAAAAGGAAGCCAATCTGATGGTCCCCTGCCATAAACAAACTCTACAACAGAAGAAAGAAACTGTTGAAAAAAAGAGTAAATTCCCATTGGAGAAACTCCCTGGTCAGCCTCAGTAAGAAGCTGAGATCCCTCATAAAATCCTCCAAAGCTAGTTATGAAAACAAAATCGCCATTGCCTCTAAAGACAACCACAAAGCATTTTACAGCTATGTCAAGAATCTCAATGGCAACACTCAGATCTGCTCTGAGTTACAGCACAATGGCACTAAATATAGAGAACCAACTGATATTGCCAACATCCTGGCAGATAGGTTCAGCACTAACTTTACCTCCCTGTCATCCCCTATAGGGCCCATCTCTATACCAGAAGAATGCAAAGTTCCTGTAATCATGGCTGCACAGGTAAGAAACACACTATCCAAAGCCAAGAACACAGCATCCATTGGACCTGACAACATCCCAGGCTGCCTTCTACATGAACTACAGAATGAACTGGCACCCCACCTAAGTACCATGTTCAATCATAGCCTCACCTCAGGCTATGTGCCCACTGAATGGCACACAGTGACAGTTATCCCACTCCACAAAGGGGGAGCAACCACAGACCCCGGAAACTACTGCCCCATTAGCCTAACGAGCCTGGTCTGCAAGGCTATGGAACATATCATCATGGAATCTATAAACAATGACATTGGTAATCTCCAAACTCAGGACCCCACCCAGTTCGGGTTTGTAAAAGGCAGATCATGTCTCCTAAACCTGATAGACTTCTTTGAAGCAGTCACCAAAGCCGTAGATGAGGGTAAGGTGGTACACACAGCCTATCTAGATCTCGCCAAGGCTTTCGACACTATCCCCCACTCTGGAATTATAGATAAACTCACTAAACTAGGTATAAATCCCTATGTCACAAGATGGGTTGGCAACTGGCTCACTGACAGAACCCACACTGTGAAAGTAGCAGACTCCAAATCCAACTTCAGACCAGTGACAAGTGGAGTAACACAGGGTTCAGTCCTGGGTCTTCTCCTGTTTCGTATCTACTTCTCTGAAGTACAGGCCAACACAGAAGGTCTTTGGCTAACGAAGTTTGCAGATGACTGCAAACTAGGAGCCATAATCAAAACTCCAAAAGATGTAGACATCCTACAAAAGGGCCTCGCTGAGACAGATACCTGGTGTCAAAGCCATGGCCTCAAGCTCAATGCCAAAAAGTGCATTGTCATCCCTTTTGGTAAAAACTCAGTACCCATGAACTACCACATAGGCAGTAGTCTACTTAACACTGAAAGTATGATAAGAGACCTTGGGACACAGGTGGACAGTAGTCTCTCTTTTGATAATCACATCACCACAGTAGTCAGGAAATCCTTCTACGTGGCACACCTCAGCACAAAAGGATTCTCATCCAGGAAAAAAGAGGTCATTGTTCCCCTCTACTCGTCACTCATTAGACCCATTATAGAGTACAATGCCTCTTTTGGTATGTACCTCACAAGACATCTACAACAACTGGAAGGGCCACAGAAATACCTCACAAAGAGGATTACCGGCCTCAAACAGATGCTCTATGCAGACCGTCTCAAAAAACTGCAGCTTTACTCCATTGCATATTGCCTACTCAGAGGCGATCTCTGCCTAACACACAAAACTATGTCAAACCCAGAGCTTTTAGACATGCTCCACTTAAAGAAATCCCAATCCCTACGAGCTACATGGTCTAAGGACCTAAACCTTGTCATCACAATAAACAGAACATGCTGGAGGGATAGATTCCTGTCCCAGAGACTTCCCATACTCTGGAACAAACTACCTATCTATATCAAACAAAGCTCCTCATTAGCGCTCTTCAATAAAAATCTAGATGATTGGATGGGAGATAGGAAATTCACCCCGGGATTACTTCTGTGGCTCTGCTCGACAGTGGCACAGGAAAATAATTTTCTTGGGTGGCGAAAGCCAGGGTGCCTTTTGCTAGGCTTATATAGGCCCTAGGGCCAATAGCTAGTACCTACCTATGAACCTATGAATACCATTGCCGCCAGACACACTTAAAAATTTAAACAAAGAGCAGACTCTTTCACTGTATTAACAACAACTAAGACATGCCCATTATATAAATATCACATATTCAGATATGTACACATTCCATCTTTGTTACAAACAGGCAACCAAATGTGTAGTTGATCATTAATACTACAACTCTATAAATGTAAATACACATATATATATATACATATATATATAGATATACATACATATATATATATATATATACATATATATATATATTTATATATATATATATATACATATATATATATATATATATATATATATATATATATACACACACACACACACACACACACACTTATAAATTCAGTATTACAGTATCTATCTATATATATATATATATATATATATATATATATATATATTTATATATGTGTGTGTGTGTGTACATATAAACAGATAAATGCAGACAACTAGATAGTTAAATATCTATATCTATTTATCTAGTTAGCTATCTACCTATCTAAATATGGACAGATAGATAGATAGATAGATAGATAGATAGATAGATAGATAGATAGATAGACTGTTAGATATACATATAGATATCTGTTCATGTGAGAACATAAAACCCAGTCCTTCACTGAATGTAATGACACGCAAATAGTACATTTCTTAAAAATTCAAGTGTTCAGATTTATCACCCAACCATGAATCATTTTAAAGTCTACTGATTATAACTTGCATTGTGCATAGTATTTTGGTATATAACACAATCTGCTTTATTTCTTTTTTATTTAGCAAGTTGTTGGCTAGGAAAGTGAGCTGTTCCTGGGACCATTTTCTAGTATGACTGAGCTGTAATACCAACCATTTTGTAGCAATTACCTTGTGTACTATACTGATCAAACATCTTTCAGTGAAAAGAATTCAATATCCTTGAATCACAAAGCACGCACTTCAAACAGTAGATTAAACAAACATATTTATATGGGAATATGACAGAAACTTCACATTGTAGAGAAAATTAATTTTACAGTAGCAACAAGACAGAGTAGACACCAATATTCAATAACAGTGATACATTTAGTAATGATTGTGATTAATAAGTGGGGCAAGTAGTGTTGGGAACTGTCTCTGACATCATTCTCATTTTTTGAGCTGCTCTGTAGTAACTAAAACTCCTGCCATCCATATCTTTAGCCTTTTCCTAGGTAAATAGCTCTATTCTAGTTTCTATTATCAAATCACTGTACATATGTGTATTTGGTGGCAATATTAATTGCCCTCACAGCATTTCTCATTCCAAATCTAGATCTGCAGTCACGAGCTATTTTACTGGAATCTTAAAAATAGCACTGGAGCAAATGAGATGCTGCATTTATTTCTTAAAAAGTAGAAAGAATGGCTCAAAGTAAGTTATTTTGTTATGACTGGCAGTTAGTGCAATGGATTAGGTCTATGAGCTGGTAATAAGCCACTTCCTGTTGTCCAGGGTTTGATTCCCTCAGTTTCTATTTACCTACAGTGTAATTCAAAGGAATCCAGTTAAAAAATTGGTCCATGGTCTTCCATGATCTCCTGGACCACATGTCTAGTAAATACCTATCAACTGTGAAAATTATCTGTCCCTGATGTTGCAGTGAAGTCTCTGCCAGGCAGACATAAGGCTTTCTGTTTTCTTACAGATAGATACAAATCATGCTTTTTTGATGTGCAGTTATAAATTATATCTAGGATTCATGCCATATTGATCTAAATTTCTCTAACATTTCAGCCAAGCTTAAAGAAACTCCAACATGTTGTTGACTTTGGACTCTTCTTTTCCTTCAGATTTTCTCAGTTTGAAGCAATAAGATTTATTTTCTTTGCTATCTATTTTTGAACAAGGATTGGGTTAGTTTATTTAAAAGTCATTCTGAAATTTAAATTCTTTTATCCTTATCTCATGAGCTTGCATCACCACTAGGGCATCTCCAGTTTTCCCGGTGATGCTTATCCAAAGCTTTTGTATTTCTTGGTGATACTCAAATGTGAGGGTTTTCATCTCTAACAATGCTTTTAATTTCTTTGCTTTCAGGCTGTTTTGGTATCAGTGTTGTCAAGGAGGCTAATATGTATACATATATAATATGTATGTATATAGATAGATAGATGGATAAATAGATATGTATCACTTTCTACTTGGAGAACTATGGCTAGTTTCAACTCCTTAAAGAACTTTTATGATGATGATGGCTGGGTGCTTTCACTAGCTGGGGCATTTATTGTATATGTGATGACAGTGATAATGACTAGAGATGTTATTTCACTAATTTAGTCAATCAACTTAAGTTTTTTCCCTGGATCCCCTCACTTCAGACGAGAAACAGGAAATATAAAAATATATCCTTATCTTTATGAATACAATGACTTAAGACTACTAATTGACTCTCTAAAAGTCATCTCAATAATCAGATTGAAGAATTAAACCTAAAATGCTTTATATCGACATTGCATGATTTTACAGTTAATAACCTTTTACTAGTTACCAATATTTTCTTATCAGTTCTATGATAATGAAACATCGGCCGCTAAACTACTTCCATTATTTTTTTTTTATTTGGCATATATTCTGCACTAGAAATTTTGAATTCTAAAGTCATTTATGTGAATGAAAACATGACAGAGAAGGTAAGACCTTTCTTTATATGTTTAATCAACGTCCAAAAGGGAAAGACAGATTTTAAGTTCATATCTTAAACCCTTTAACCAAACAGTCTTTTTTCACATGGATCTAAAAACTACAATCAGCCTTACTTACTCTTTTGATGTGTACAATTCAGTTGACTAAAACCTAGTTTCCATTATATTACTGAGCATTTCATAGACATCACTTTGGCAAATATTAACAGAATTGCTATCTTGAAAGAAGAGTTGTGGAAATGGTTATCTGTTAATATTAGGTCCCAGAGTGTTTCTGTAGCTCTCAAATTCAACTGAGTTTAGTACTGTTTTAAGTTTAAGCTGCTAACTAATTTGATAACTTTTGTTACTGGTACTTTGAATTGAAGATGGGATACCAATGCCTACTTTAGAAAGTGCAGAGACAGGAGAATAGAAAACATTGAAGGTTTTGTTAAATGCTTCTGCATTGAATTTGTTGCCAGATACATACCCTCAGCACTTTATAGACTGAAATCTAATCAAATGCTGAGTGGATTAAGCTAAATAATGTTTTTTTTTTTTTTTTTTTTTTTTTTTTCTGGGATAAAACAAGGTTGATCATTCATTATATCTGCTCCTAATATGTGGTATCAGACTACCTGAACATAACCCCCCCCCCCCCCAAAAAAAAAATGTTGCCACTCTTTAGAAGATCATCAAACTTTTATTTTAGGAGAAATATTTGAATAGTCACAATGGGTGAGTCTGGCTCTTGATATTCAGATTTATTTATAGCGGTGCAGTTGTTTTAAGTAATTAAATGAACGCCTAAACTGTAGCACACTCCAGAGTATTTCCCTGTATGCTGGATTTCATGTGCAGCACATTAACAGTGATAAAGTACTTTTCCAGTTTATGTCAGCAGCTCACATGGCTAACAAAGTACTGAGCATATATTCTTCCTCTATAATCAGTGAAAGAAGAAATATTTTTTTTATTGATTTTTAATTACATGCTAGAGAATATGTATACGTTAGCAATATATGCTGTAATTTTTTTTTTTCTGTTACATGTTAGTACTGTACATTTATGATGTAGGTTTATGGCATTACGTAGTTTCTTCATCAAAATGTTGGAAAAAGAAGAATTTAGTGATAAGAGGGGAGGGGCAGAAGGAAAAGATAGGCTAGGGGACATATTTAGGGAAAATGACATAATAACCTTTAAAAGCCAAATTACAGTTTTACAGACTTCAGTCTGTTTCATTTGATGGCATCTATAAAGGGGGTTAAACATTATTAAATGAAAGCCAGGAGAACATGAAGCAATTTTGTGTCACTTCAATGTCTTCCATTCTGGGAAATGTCTTGCTTTTACTGACAAGAAAAAGAAGGGTTCTGTTTGCTGAAGCAGAGAAAGAGGTAATGAGAAATGTGAGGACAGATTCATTTTTTCACAATTAGACATGTTGTCATTTTGTGGGTGTGAGATATTCTGTGTTTTTTTTTTAGTTGGCAGCAGTGAAGATGCTGAAGGACGTATTTCTTTCTCTAAAACATTTATAAAGATGGCATTGCAAAAAAGAAGTCATCTGTGCTGACATTTGACCGTCTTCTGTAATGAGAAGGAAAACACCTGAATAATGCTGTGTCTTACATTAATCATACATTACGGTATGGTCATATAACGTTAAATGACAGTTACTGCAGGAAAAGTTTACTTGATTCTCTGGCAGAAAAGTCAGTGTAACTGCAATGGTTTGAGCAGAAAAAATGAACTATTATGTCTAAATTCACATTTAGACCTGAAAGCTGAAAAAAAAGAAAAAAATTAACCTATATGTACAGATTATAATAATCTTTGCCTCATCAGCTAGCTCAAATAATGTGTTCTTTCCCTGCATTGCACCATCATTTATTTCTTTACTGGTGCATGTATGTGTGTGATTATGCATGCACGTGTGTGTGTAGTGTGTGTGTGTGTGTGTGTGTGTGTGTGTGTGTGTGTGTGTGTGTGTGTGAGTGTGTGTGTGTGTGTGTGTGTGTGTGTGTGTGTGTGTGTGTATGTTTAGGTCAGAGCTGGGGAAGTACTGAGCTCTTTGCTTTTGTATTCCACTGGTTTTATAGTCCTAGTTAATTTTTGTACAGCATCATAAAGATGGCACATGATAACTCCTTATTTGTAGCAAGTCAGCTATAAACACACTGCATCAAAGGTTCATAGGTTCATAGGTTGGTACTAGGCTATCAGCCCTAGGGCCTATACAAGCCTAGCCATAACAATTCCCTGGCTATTTCTTCCCACAGTATTTACTTCCATGGACCTCTGTCTAGCAGGAAGACTGACGTGATCCCCGGGGTGAAATTTCCTATCTCCCATCCAATCATCAAGGTTCCTTCTGAAGAGGGCCAAAGAGCCACTCTGCTTGACATATATGGGCAAGTCTATTCCAGAGTCTGGGGAGTCTCTGGATCAGGAACCTATTCCTCCAGCATGTTTTGTTCATTGTTATGACAAGGTTTAGATCCCTGGAGCATGTGTCTCTGAGGGATTGGGATTTCTTTAAGTGTAGCATGTCCAACAGCTCTGGGTTTGACATGGCCTTGTATGTTAAGCAGAGATCCCTTCTGAGTAGACGATATGCGACAGAGTATAGGTGGAGTTTTTTTAGATGGTCAGCATAAGGTATCTGCTTTAGGCCTGTGATTCTTTTAGTGAGGTAATTCTGCAGCCTTTCCAGTTGTTGCAGATGTCTTGAGAGGTACATACCAAATGGGGCATTGTATTCTATAATGGGTCTAATGAGGGATGAGTACAGTGGGACAATAACCTCATTTTTTCTGCATGAAAAGCCCACAGTGATGAGGTGTGCCACATAGAAGGATTTCCTGACTGTTGTGGTGATGTGGTTATTGAAGGTGAGACCACTGTCCACTTGTGTCCCTAAGTCTCTTACCACACTTTCAGTGTTTAATGTACTGCCACCTATGTGGTAATTCATGGATACATGTTTTTTTCCCAAAAAGGATAACTATACATTTCTTGGCATTGATCTTGAGTCCATGGCTCTGGCACCAAGCATCTGTTTCTGTAAGGCCCTTTTGTAGAATATCCACATCATTTGGGGATTCAATAATGGCTCCCAGTTTGCAGTCATCTGCGAACGTTGTTAGCCAGAGTCCCTTAGTGTTGGCCTGTACTTCAGAGAAGTAGATGCCAAACAAGAGCGGTCCCAGAGCTGAACTCTGAGGTACTCCACTTGTCACTTGTCTGGAGCTGGATTTGGAGTCGGCTACTTTTACAGTGTGGGTTCTGTCAGTAAGCCAGTTGGCAACCCATCGAGTGATGTATGGATTAATGTCCAGCTTAGTAAGTTTATCCATGATTCCAGAGTGGGGGATGGTGTTGAAGGCCTTGGCGAGGTCCAGATAGGCTGTGTGGACCACCTTACCTTTGTCCATGGCTCTGGAGACTAATTTGAAGAAGTCAATCAGGTTCAGGAGACAAGATCGCCCTTCACGAACCCAAACTGCATGGAGTCCAGTGTTTGAAGGTTGCTAATGTCTTTGTTTATAAGTTCCATGATAATACGTTCCATGGCCTTGCAGATCAGGCTTGTCAGACTGATGGGGCAGTAGTTCCCAGGATCCAAGGTGTATTCCCCCTTGTGGAGAGGGATAACTGTAGCTGTACGCCACTCACTGGGCATGAAGCCTGAGGTGAGGCTATGATTAAACATGACACTTAGGTGAGGTGCCAGTTCATTTTGTAGTTCATGTAGTACACAGCCTGGGATGTCATCTGGTCCCATGGATGCTGTATTCTTAGCTTTGGAGAGTGCAATTGTTTTTACCTGTGTGGCCATTATTACCCAAATTTGGCAATCTTTTGGTATTGAGATGGGCCCTTTAGGGGGTGAGAGGGGGGTGATGTTTGCACTGAATCGATCTGCCAGGATATTGGCAATATCCTTGGGATCAGTATATTTAATGACATTCTGTTGTAGCTCAGAGCAGATCTGAGCATTGTCATTTAGATTCTTGACATAGCTATAGAATGCCTTGTGGTTGTCTTTGGAATCTTTGGCAATTTTATTTTCATAACTAGCTTTGGAGGATTTTATGAGGTATCTAAGCTTCTTACTGAGGCTGGTAAGGGAGTTTTTTGCATCCTGGGATTTTCCTCTTTTCTGCAACAGTTTCTTCCTTTTGTTGTAAAGTTTGTTTATAGCAAGGGACCACCAGATTGGCTTCCTTTTTTGGAGGAGGTGTTGGTAATAAACAGACTTTGTTAATGAAACTGTTAACTTATAAGTTAATTTTTACTGCATTTAACATTTTTAAGGAACCTAATGGTAACAATATCAAGATAGCATAATACAATTTCCAGTCTGTGATGGTACTTTTGTAGCTGTCATTGTAGAGTGCTAAATGTGGAAACTATAAAAGTGGAGAATGATCTATTTGTTGTTTCCAATTTATTTTCTGCATTGACAATTCATACACAATGTGGTATACATATGCAACAGAAGGGAACAATGAACCTGTATTGGCATATTATATGTAAAACACCATCCCTGGCATTCAAAGAGATGCTCCAACACTAATTGGCTTACATGCATCAGCTAATTACCTCATTAGCTGCCTATGTCTCTGAATGAATTGAAGACTTCAATCTCAGACATGACCACTCTAGTGTCCCCCCTATCATCCCACACATTGTGGTTGCAAAAGTACCTCTTAATGCACACACACACACACACACACACACACACACACACACACACACACACACACACACACACACACACACACACACACACACACACACACACACACACACGCACACACACGCACACACACGCACACACACACGCACACACACGCACACACACGCACACACACGCACACACACACACACACACACACACACACACCATATTTCATTTATCTGGCATTACTTTGCTCCTAGGTGTGACTCTATATACTATTGAACTGCTAACATTCTGTTACAAGTCTTAGTGATCAGAAGTTACCTCACATCACAGTATCTGTTGCACTGGGGTTTGTGCAAACATTATGGTACTGAAGTCTCTGACAAATTCTGAAAACATGGGCCACAAGGCATTGTAGAAAATGATGAAGATTATATCACATGGGATCACCTGTTACCAAATGTTCAAAAAATGGATGCAAGAAAACCAGATATAGTAGTCTGTGAAAAGAAGAGAAAGGTAGCATTGATCATTGAAATTGCTACACCCAGTGACTACTGTGTCTTACGTACAGAGAGACACAAAGTCTTAAAATACCAAGATTTGCAAGCAGAAAGAAGGGAAATGTGGAAGGATACCCAGACAGTTCCAGTAGTAGTAGAAATAACAGGTCTTATAAAAAAGAATGTACAGTCATACTTAGATATGTTACCAATACATGTAACTCCATGCGAATTGTAGAAGGAGTCATTATTGGGCACATTGCGGGTGCTGCGAATAGTACTTCTGGCTACATCACCGATTCAAATTATACTAATTTCATGAACCTTAATCATACTTTGACTTAGGAATGGGGTCCATTCCCATCATGTTATTAGAAACCCAAAAGTCTAGGAGAAATTAAAAAAGAGAGGAAAAGTATATGCTTAATCCTAAGATTGAATATCAAAGAGTTATTTCTTGTAATTATATTTGTTGGTAACCCAATGTCAGAAAGTGAAGCAAAACAAAACATAGTACCTCTTCAGAAATTTTCAAATTATGCCAGGTCTTATCTTTCAAGACAGTAACTAAGGTGGAATAGAAAACCAGATGGTTAGTCTAACCAATTTGAGTTGAAAACACTATTGAACACACAGCAGTAACAACTGACTTCTATGGGAGTTTTAGTAGCTAACACAGTGAGCCATACAAGAGGCATAAAGCTCCAGTTAATACTATGTGAGTTATTTCATACATGCAATTACTTGGGTGTTTTGACAGTCTAGGCTTTCAGTCTTTGTGGCTGGACATTTGTGCATAAAAGCAGGAATCCTTTTCTGTCAGATCAGTGTTTTCTGTGGCATACTACTGCTTTTCAAACAGACTGCGGACTGACTACATCAGTTGCCAAATAATCAATAAAATAATCTTATTGATAATGTAGCAGTCACATAAGCTAGTATTGCTCCAATTTGTACTGTATACTCCTGTTATACTCTAGTTAGATGTGATTTGTATATTTACATTTTGCTTGCTTTCTAAAGTAAAACAAATTAATCTCAATAATTTATTGTATTTATTTATTTGTATTTATTTTACATTTGTTGACTGGGCTATTCCAACTGGATATATATCCATTTTCAGTGGAGGCCCGGGGAGAAAAGCTCCACACTTCAGAATAGAATCACAGTAACATAAGTACATTACTAAGATTTAGCAAATTGTACTAGCATGTTACATTTTAGCTTAAAAGTAAGGAAAAAAACCTTCCAAGCTACATAACACATATGGATATACATACAACAAAATATAAGGTAAGTGAAATCGAGCAGTATTTGAACTTTAAAAAGGTTATACAAACATTAATGTTAGTAAAAAAGAATAACTAGTTTGTGTGAGTGAGAAGATTAGTGTTTGGAGACAGTGGAGGTAGTTAGACTGGGTTTGTACAGGGGCATAGCCAGTGCGATTTAAGATATGGTTTGAGTTTGGATTTATATAGGGTAGTTGAAGTTAAGAAGGTTAGATCAGTAGGGAGGGAGTTCCAGGTTTTACCCACTGTGTCAGAGAATAGAGAGTCTCCAGCCAGATTGTTGGTTTTACTTATTTTTACCATTAATTTATTTGATGAGCACAGGGTCTTCAGGTTATTGTAGGGGATGATTAGGTTAGTTAGTATTGGAGTAGTTGTAGGATGATACAGTATCTTATGGGCAATAGTTAGCTGGTTTGATAGAATAAGATTTGGCAATTCTAACCATCCTAGTTGATTAAGATTGTTAAAATGATGGGTTCTATAGGTAGACCCAGTTGCAAATTCTGGAAATATTATTGTAGGAGCTAGCCAACTTGTTCAAATTGCTTTTGCATAGTTTGGTATAGATAGGGGATGCATATAGTAGGGTTGAGATTAGGTGGGCCCAGGCAATGGTGGTCCTGGCTAGTGGGGTAAGAAAGGGTTTGATCCTATAGAGGGAATCTAGTTTCTTGGTTACTGTTTTTATAGTGTTGTTAATTTGTGGCTCAAAGGTGAGGTTGTTATCGATTAATACTCCAAGTAGTTTTGTAGTAGAGTTGGGAGATATGATTGTACTATTGCTAGATGTGACTGTGAAATGCAGTGAGGGAGCTCTGCGGGTGGGAGTAAATAGTAGCATTTTTGTTTTTTTTTGGGTTCAGGATGAGACATCGGTGAAGAAGCTAATTCTCTACTGTGCTAAATGTGTCTTGGGTTAGGGATTGAAGTTGTGATATTAAAAAGGCTGAGCATATTAGTGTGAAATCATCTGCATATTGGATACAGGTAGCTTGAGGTAACACAGAGTGTAGGTCATTAGTAAAAATAGAAAAGAGAAGAGGACCCAATATGAAGCCTTGAGGGACACCAAGGGCAACTGGTAGGTGGGAAGACAAGTTATTCTCCCATAGTACAGCCTGTTGCCTGCTATTTAGATATGATTGGAACCATTGTATAGCAAATGGATCCAGTGAGAAGTTTCTAAGTATGTTTATGAGTAGCTGGTGGTTGACCATGTCGAAGGGTTTTGACAGATCAATGACGAGGGCTGAGGATAGAGTATTGATATTACGGTTTTTATTAATGACATCGGTGAAGGAAAGAAGAGCAGACGAGGCGCTGTGAAATGGTCTGAATCCATGTTGGCAGGTAGCTAGTAGGTTGTTTTCTAGGAGGTGGTTTAATAGTTGTTTATGAATGCACTTCTCCATAATTTTGCCAGAGGGGATAATATGGCTATAGGCCTATAGTTAGAAAAATCTTTGGAATTACCACCTTTATGCAGGGGGATGACATGTGAGATTTTCCAGATTGATGGAATAGTTCCTTCAGAAATAGTTCTGTTAATGAGTATGTATATGGGGTAGGCTATAGCTTTGGCTGCTTTTGCAGGTATTCTGCAGGTAGTAGATCTGCAGAGAGGGTGGTGGGTTTAAGTTTCTTAATAAGGGTGCAGACAAAGGATGTAGGAATAGGTTGGAATTGAAATATTGGGAGGACTGTTAGGGATAATATTGGAAGGAGATGCAGTATCAGGGGATAGCTGATTGGCCAAAGATTGAATGGTGTATGTGAAGAAAGTGTTAAAAGAATTGGCAATTTGGTTAGGGCTGTGGAGATTGGAGCCTGAGGGGGTGGGTGTGATTGAGCGACCTGGGTGCAAAGGTTTATTTATTCCTGACCAGAATTGTTGAGGTTTATTTTGGTGGGTTTGTTGGAGGTGGCAGTAAAAGTTTCTTTTATCTGACAATATGGCTTTTTTAGTTTCGTTTCTTAATTGTCTAAATTTTAGTTGATCCACCAGGTTTTTGGTTGTATGCCAGCTAGCCCAGAGTTTGTTTCTATGGAGGATTTTTTGTTTGGTAGTTTTGGAGAGCCAAGGGGCTGGTTTTGACCTAATTCTTACTATACGAGTTGGGGCATGGTAGTCTAGAATGGTTAAAAATTTAGAGTTAAAGTATTTAATGGCTTTTTCTAATGGCAGGTGTTTCAGGGGTGACCAGTCGCAAGCTACGAGTTCTTTTTGAAAGCTGTCAGGGTTAAAATTTTTATTACATCTTATTTTCTTATATATGGTTAGGTTTTGGGTATCAGTCTTATACCTGATTAAGAAGGTGAGTGAGTGATCACTTATATCTTCTGGGAGGGTCCCTATTTTGTAAGATTGGTTTTGACTGTTTGTGAGACTCCAATCTAGGGTGCTGTCATTATTATTATGTTTATTGGTTCTAGTGGTGGCTGTAATGGTTTGTGTAAAAAAATGTAGGTTGATGTGGGTAGAAGGCTGTTCTGATGTGCAAGACATCCAGTTTATATTAAAGTCACCAAGATTCTTGTGGGTAGGTGGTGGACAGCCAACTTAGGATAGCCTCTAAGGTGTTGATATTGTTGCCTGGGGAAGGTAAATACAGATTATATAAATGGATTTACATTTGTTAAGTTGAACTTTGGAGATAAGAATTTATGCATTGCTATTTAGGGGAGGTTTAGAGTCAATGGAGGTGACTTGTAATTCAGATTTATATAAGATTGCTACTCCTCCACCTTTCTTAGAGTTACGGTCAAGTCTCAGGATACTGTAACCAGGGGAAATAACTGTAGTATCTTGTATGGTTGTCTTGAGCCATGTTTCAGAGAGGCAGAGGATGTCAAATGAATGTACATCCATGAGGGCGTGTAGGTGAGCAACTTTATTGTTTATGCTTCGAATATTGAGATGGGCTATCAGGAGAGAGTTGGGGGGTCTGTTGACCAAATGTGCGTTAGTAGAATTTGGGGTTCTAAGCTTGATGGTAGTGGTAGAATTTGGGCCAAGGTTTGGGTGTATGTCACCATCAATTAGGGAGTGGACTTGTATTGTCAGAATGAGTATTAAACCTTTACATATTAGGTTCTGGGGTTTTCTAGCTCTAGGGTTTTAGTATGTGATGTGAGTGAGCCGATGAGATTTGGATGATAAATACTTTGATGGATAGGATGTGTAATTGTGGCTATGAGGGATGACGAGTGTTGGTATGGTGGTTTGTTTCTTGGGGTTATGAAAGTGTAGATAGTTGAGGTGTTCATAGAACGTAAGTAGATAGGGTATAACTAAAATAGGTAGGAGTGATAGTAGGAGTAAGGGTTTAAAGTGTATATAGGTAGTGTTAGGTGACATTCTAGAAGTATTGTGTGTAGGTAAGTATACAGGGATGGGTGCTGATAGATATTGAATAGTGGGAGGTAGGTTGTAGCACTTTAAGGGATTGGTCTATGTGATTGCTTGTATTGATAGGGAATGTGGTTAGTGTGTATAAATGTAGAAGCACTGAGGGTGGGTGAGATTTGGGGGCAGGGTATGGGAGCGGAGTGAGCCCACAGGGCGAATGGAGCAGGTAGAGCACAGAAGGAGTGAGCCCTAGGAAAACAATCAGTGGGAAGCTGTTTGTTAAGGTAAGTGAAAGGTGGAGAAAGGTGGGAGATGTTAGCCTTGATAGTAGGGATAGAGGGAGTATAGCTAAATGATACAGTGTAAGAAGATATTGGGATAGAGTATGACTATAAATCTATGAGCTGGAGATACTATGTTCCTGAGAGAAGAATTTCAAGACAGAATGATAGTTTTAGGACAAAGGCGTCACCTAGTGGCCAATGTCGATTTAGCTACAATAGTTCCCTTTAGGAGGTAGTAGGTATTGGAATTGGAATTTGAGGAGGAGGGAAGAATATTATGTATTTACAAGGGTATAGGAGAGAATGTGGGCTAGGAAGGAGGAAAGGACAGTAGTGGCTGCTGGACACCCTAGCAGGGGAGTATACTTTAAGAGCTACAATAAATTAAACAGTGTTACTTCTGCTGTCAGAATTTGCATACCACATACTTTCTTCAATTGTATTGTCCTTGAGGGTCTGTTTCATAGGGCAAGAGAAGAGGCAAATCTTTGGTTTGCGGTGAAGATGGCAGTTAGTGGTAAAAGGTTGCTGGCTAACAGGACAGGGCAGTTCCACAGTTTTAGTGCCTTACAAGCAGGTAGGGCATCTGATTGCATGAAGGGAGAGAGAAACAAAGAGGTTAGATAAGTAGGATGTTAAGCACAGATATTAGGTAACAAAACAGGATGTTAAGCACAGATATTAGGTAACAAAACAGGATGTTGAGCACAGATATTAGGTAACAAAACATTTAAGGTAAAGCACATATTAGTACAAACACGAGGTGTTATTGGTAGCTATTCTTCAATATATTGAGGTTCAAGTAAAAATACAAGGTTGGGTAGATTCATTTACATAGCAAACACATTCCAGTTGCAACTAGCATTGTCATGAAGCCAACACAGTAAGATTCTAAAAACCTGGGCACACAGGTAGTATACATTAGTTATAAGGTCAGGAGCAAGGTGTACAGTATGTGTGTGGGCAAAGGGAGGCTCAACTCAAACATGGGACATTCTTATTCAAGAAAACATTTGTAACATTTGTATTGCCAATGTGAGTACACCAACACAGCTGATAACATTACCATTTACAGTCTTTTAAATTCAGAATGCCTTATATTTAGGGTGAGAATAGTTAGAGCGCTATGTTACTACTGCTTTTCTGATGTAAAGAGGAAACTATTCAGCATTCACCAGTTTTATCATGTACAATAAAGTCCAGAATGCACCCTAATGTCAGTCTATGGCTGAACAGTACACACACTACTAAATCGTGACATTTATTACATGAAACTCTGTTTTATACAAAATAAGTCCAAAACGCACTCTAATGTGATTGTAAGGCTAAACAGTGCACGCACTACTGAATCATGGCGTTTACTACATGCAACTCTGATATCTGACCCAATAAAGTACCCACTTGAGCATTTAACAGGTAGCTACGGATTTACAAATCCATACCACATGCTGCATGCAGCCACAGTTAGCCAGTACCAGCGGTAATATCACCAGAACACTCTTGGATCCATAAGGTGATGCTTGCCAATAAATGTATGCGTTATCAGGTAATGCAATAGTAAAAATGTTGTTGTAAGTCCTAAAAGTATGGCTTTCAAACAACAAAAATGTCACTGGAACACTCTAAGTGATGCTTGCCACTAATAGTGTCCTTTATCAAATGGTTTAACAGTAAAGTAGTTGTTACGACTCCTACACACATGCCTTTCAAACAACAAAATATTCCAGGGTAACTGGCATTCAAATCACTAAGAACATGTTGGAGTCTCTTAAATAGTTAGCCGGTACTGGCAGATGATAATGCCTATAAACTTTTGGGAGGTGTATTTGTTATATCTAGCAGGAAAGATACACCTTCAGATACTCTTGCTAGTGAGAAACATGACTAGCAGCGGAGATATGTAAAATACATTCCTCAGTAACATAACAAGCAGCAGACGGTCATAAAATAGAGTCGTTAGTTGCTAACTATACAGATAACTACATATTAAACTTTACCAACACAAGCATAAGGCTTGTTTGGTAGTACAACATACAAAAAAATTACCAACACTGTATATAGCCTAAGGCGTGTTTGGTAGAGCAAAATACAAGCATGTGCTGCAAACGCTAACACAGTTAGCTGGTAACAGTGATAAGTACCAGCAGCATATGTTGAGATGATTACAGTATCACCTTTAACTGTGGGATGCCTTATCCTATAACTGAGTAGGCAGTCATGTTATCTTAGCAAACAGAGTAAAAAAAAAAAAAACAATAGGCGCTACTTACATAAAATTTGTACACCGGAGCTGGGGACGCACAGCATCCAAGGGATAGGCCGGGGTATAAAGAGGAGAGGTATATGTATAAGGTAGGTGTGGTCCTAAGAAATGAAGGGGAAGGTAGGGATAGGTGGGGTCAAGTAGTGACTGGAAGTGATGAGTGTAACACAGTAAATTCAGTAAATAAATTCATCTTTTGTATTCACCAGTTTCATGGACTTATATCTTATTTTTAAATCAAGTCATCTAAGTCCAAGGAAGTTATTGTTATACTATAGTCGGCATTCATCAGACCTATCATTGAGTACAATGCACCCTTTGGTATGTACCTAACCAGGCATATCCAACAACTGGAGCGTCCATAAAGATTCCTCACTAAAAGAATACATGGCGTAAGTAATATGTCCTATGCAGACCATCTCAGGGCCCTATCTCTTTATTCTGTCTCCTATAGGCTTTTGAGAGGAGATCTACGCCTGGCATACAGGCAATTGTCAGACCCCACTCTGATGGACCTCCTGCATATCCACAAAACAAACAGTACCAGAATTACCCATTCTAAAGACTTAAACCTTGCCTGTAATATAAATAGGACCTGCTGGAGATATAGGTATATATCCCAGAGACTACCCCATCTATGGAACAGGCTCCCCATCCATGTGAAGCAGAGTTCCTCCCTAACCCAACTCAAGTGCAACTTGGACAATTGGATGGGAAAATGGAAATTCATCCCTGGTTTTGCACCTATGTCTTTAAAGCAAATAGGTAACCTGTAAATGGTTCATCTCCCAGGCCCATGCTTACACTTATCAAGGGTATCAGAACTTGTCAGAGATTTGGGATTCATAGCTAGGCTTAAAAAGACCCTTGTGGTTGTTAGCCTAGTAAACACCTATGAACCTATGTACCCCAAGTGTAATACCCTGCTGACTTTGCTTTTCTTAGGTCATATTTAATTAAAGATATACCAAGTACATTTTTAAAGTTCTGTGTTTTGCATTTTATTGACTCATGTATTTGCTTTTTTAATTATGATATTATCCCCTGTGTATTGGTACTATTGTCTGAGTTAGCAGAAATTATATTTATTTATTTTTTTTATTTATTTTACATTTGTTAACCGGGTTAGTCTGGCTGAGCTTTTGGCCCATTTTCAGCAGAGACCCAGGGAGAAAAACTCCTCAGGACTAGAAAACAGTTTATTAAATTTTATTTAAATGTTTGACTTTTATAAGTAATTCTTTTGTACATATTTCTCTATATATTGTAACTTAGTTCTGTACAGTAGTTCACTATGGTCAAAACAACAGCAGACAAATATTAATAAATAGTCAATTAATGAAAAAATACATAAGTAAATGAAAAATCAATGAGATATAGAGAGACAGAAATAAATAGGCAAATAGACTGGTTTCACTCAGGATGTGAATTTATGAGTCATTCATTATATTACTGGAGTGACAACATTTATTAACATTTATTTTTTAACTTACTTATTAAATTTTATTAGCTGGTTGTCCCTACATTACACAGTTCATTTAGAGACACAGTCTACTCAGAAATTATGTCTTCCATCCAACAATTTTTATATAGCTATGAATTAGCAAACTTTAAGGGGAATTCTTGCATAACTATTTTTCCATGTTACAAAAAACAAGTAGCAGTATCTGATATTACACAGAGAATGCAATATTATAATGGTATAATAATTGCACTTTAGGTGTGTCATTTTAATGACGATATGTTCAGCAGAGCAAGAATGATTTGTTTAAAACTGCCTGTTCCTTTGTTATGTACAAACATGTTTTTATAGGTTCATAGGTTTATACTAGGCTAACTGTCCTAATGGGTCATTTTAAGCCTAGCTAATTACCCCATGTGAAAATCAAACCCTGCACTATGTGAGTAAGGTAAATACCTTAACAATTATACCAACCTCCCACCCCTTTTGGATAAATTCAAATGAAGGATTATCATATTACAAATAATATCACAGTAATAATTAGATGTTTTTAAATAATAGGGTAAAATTGACAATATTCTCTCACAATTGTTATTGCTTAACTATTATGTTATTGAGTATGGCTCTTCATGACCTTAAGAAATTTAACAAACCAGGTCTGCCTATCCACCGCTGCTTCTTTCAGTTCTCATAAATAAACTTTTATTACTTCAGAAATGCTGCCTGTCCATCTTAGCCTTTGCCATCCAGCTCTTCTTTTGACTTTGATCATTGCCGGCATCAGTGCCATCTTCAGTGCATACAGTTATTGGATTATGTGACAAAAGTATTTGAATTTTAGTTTTTCATCTTCCAATGAGTGCTATGCTTCATCTGGTATTAACTGAACCTCTTGCACTTCATAGAATTTTCTACTTATAGAGTCATAGATTAATACTAGGCTAACTGCCCTCATGGACCATTTTGAGACTAGCCAATTACCCCCTATGAGAATCAAACTCTGCACGTTGTGCTGCTAAGGTAAACACCTTAACCATTACACCACCCTCTCATTTCTCCAGCCTCAGGTCAAAAACATTAATTTCCAGTGCAAAGCCTTGCTTGTAGTCCATCTCTTATAACCACATGAAATAGCTTTGAAAACCATAGGTTTTTAATATACTGAACTTTGTTGACAATATGATGTTTTTGCTCTTCAAAATCTTATCCAGATTTGTCATAGTTTTCCTATCAATAAACAAATTTATTTTAAATTCATGGCTGCATTTACCTTTTTGCTGGAATCTTTGAGCCTAGGAAAAGAAAATCTGTCACTTTGTCAACATTTTCCCCATCTATTTAACAATAATTCATCATACTAGATGATATAATACTTTTTTCACTTGTATCTTCATCAACAGAAGTTTCAGCACCCCCTCCCCCCGAGCACTTCAGTCACCAGAGTGGTATTATATGGATATCTCAGACTTAATATTTTATGGGCAATTTTGATTCCAACATCTGATTATTCTGTTTGTATGGTATATTCATCAGATAAACTAAATATGTAAGGTGACAATATACAGCCTTGCCAAAATCCTTCCTTTGTATTAAACAGATCAGTTATTCCATTTTATTTCTAATTGTGGCTTATGTTTCAGAGTATGGATTATTCAGAAGGCAATTAAGGTATTCCTGTTTACCTATTTCTCTAAGAATTTGATGCAGTTTATTATGGTTCTGATAATCAAGTACTTTAAAATAGGCAATAAAGGAAAACCAAAAACTTTCTGTATTATCCAGTGGAAGTTGACCGTTTGATCTGTTGTGCTTCTGTTTCTTCTTAAACCAGTTTCAGTTTGTACAACTGACATTTCTCACTCTACATATTGCTGGAGTCTAGCTTGATAAATCTTAAGCATTTCTTTGCCATTATGTAAAATAAGTGTAGTTATTCAATAATTTTAGCACTCTTCAGCATTGTCTTGTTTTAGGTTTTGAATATAAACTGAACTTTTTTAATGAAATGGCTGTTGTTGTGTATTCCAAACTTGCTGACAAATTGCAAACAACACTGTGACAGCTTCAGGGTGCAGGATTTTAAACCATTAAGTTAGAATTCCATTATGGCCTGCACCATTATTCGCTTGACTTTCTAGGGCACATTTGAATTCCCAGGCCAGGATGGCTAGCTTTAAATCAGAAAATATGCCATCACTTATGGTGGGTGCTTCTTACACAGTATATATTCCTGTTGCTTGTTATCGGTATATTTTTCTTCTGCTAGGTCCCTCCCATCATTGCCATGCCTTTATTAACACTATTGAAATATGGGCACTAACATGCTGGGAAAAAAAATGAAAACACAGGAGAACAGCGAATCTTGAGCATTTCCCTTCTCCTTGAAACTTTTTTTTTTTTTTTTTTTTTTTTTGCAGAGGGCAGGCCTCCAAGCACAAAATGAACTTACCAACTCTGAGTTCATCATACCTCAGACAAAAGGGAACATTCTTAGAAATGGCCATCTTAGACTTAATATATGTTAGTCCATTTTTTCAACCATTCAGTTTCCATATTTCAGGACTTGCTTTTGTTGGTCTTGATATTTCAAATTGTTACCAAGTGCCTTGAAGGTATCTATAATTGTTGCCACCTCTCCACTAAAAAAAAGTGCATTAAATTTTCCATTTAAAAAATGAGTCAGATCAGTCTTTGCATCACTGCCACCTTTTCTCTTTTGTTTTTCTCCCTATAAGTAAACATGAAGATTTCTTTTTTGTCTCTACTTTATACAAATTACATTCTATAGACTTCTAGCCTCCAATACTCCACTGTGTATTAATCACATCTTAACCTACTTATTAAAATCACATCCACCAGTCTTTATCACACTGTTAATACAACCTTTTACTATAAACACTGCAGAGAGATCATTGTTTAAAACTTTCGCTGCCATTTGACATTCCATATCCACTGACAGTCAAAATCCCACAAGTCATTTCTTTCTTTAAGAAATCTGTACCGAAAAATCTCATGTAACTCAAACACCAAACTACAGCTGTTTTAAACTCAAGCCACTGCAGCTTCCTCATGCTTATTTTCATTTCCCCCTTCTGACAGCTTTTGCTCTTAAGTTCCTTTATTCCCTTATTTATTCCGTTTTCATTCGCTTTATTTCAGTAAAATTATTAGAGCATAGCAATACAATGTTATTCGGCTTCATGCATTTCCCATGGTTCCTCTGATATTTGACACTGGAATACACTATTATAAGCTGTTGTACATTGCTGCAGGCTGCTGAACCTTACCAAGTTATATAAACTATGGGCGGTATTCATGGTCCTGCCCTTCATCGGTGTGCAGTGGCACTACGAGGATATGCAAATGTAGTCGGTGTATGTGATTCACACTGACTATGGAAACACAGATGTGCTTTGGTAAACATGCTTCCATAAAACAAAAGTGAAACATACTCAAGACATATGTATTAGGGGAAGAGTTGCTATGAGGATAAGGTGTCTTACACTATAGCATAATAATCTGATTAAAAGAGATAAATATAAAAGGGCCATATTTGCATATAAAACGCATAAAGGACCTTGAACTTACACAAGTAATGTATAACAGCACCATGGACAGGTAGATTTACAGAGAGCAACGGACATTACAATGAAACAGTTCAAGTAAGGTAAAAATAATTCATTTTGGTGTCAGCTGAGTTATTGTGCATACATGGACAAACTACTGAAGAGAATGCTAGGGGAATAATTAATTTTGGTGTCACTGAAGTGCTTGTGCATACATGGTCCATAGATTGGAAAACAGATGCAAGATGTGTGGCAACACTTTTTACAAGGGATGTATGTACATTGTGAGCATGTGACTATGACTCACAAGAAAACTTCAGCAGCATATGCTGCTTTAAACAATTTCTCATTTACATCTTATTATACTTAGTTTGCTTGCACAAAGCAGACAGTGTGTGCTAATGTAAATAGCGTCTATGCATTGCCTCCTAGCTACGCTCACTCGTGAAATTGAGGATAATCCTACGAGTACTCTGCAATGACTTTGAATACCATTGTCTACCTAGACTACTTTTAAACTTATATCACTCTGCTGTAACACAAACCCAGTTGTTAACTTTTAGTTTTATAATTGTTGATGAATTCTAATTATGCATACTTACTGTAATATTCGCTTCTGGCTTGGATTGTGGAAAAAAAAACATTATTGACACTAGCTGACTTACCTGTTTAACAAATAAATGAATAAACAAACAAAGAAACAAATAAATACAACTTTGACTTGTATTGCTTGCTTACTTAGGTTGTTTTGAAATGTGATTTTTCCAGTTTTGCCTGTAGATTGCTTGCATGCACACTATTCATTCTTCAAACCATGTGATTTATCGAACTCCAGCCAATTACCCCCATTTCTGTTGCTAGGTAAATGTGGTCTAGACAAGGCTATACCATCATCATGTTCCTTGTGCTACATTTAAATAGACTTTTGAGGTGTTGTTCCCACCAAACATTTCCTTATCCCTAGAGGAACAGAAATATATATAATCCGCAAACTGTTGTAAACAACATTATGTTTGGCAAAGAAGAATGTTCTTGCTACTTCTTTTTAGTTTCAAACTGTAATTCTAATGTACCATGTGCATATTCATACAATTATTCATTCATTCATTCATTCATTCATTCATTCATTCATTCACTCATTCATTCATTCATTCATTCACTCATTCATTCACTCATTCATTCCCTGATTATCCATATAATTCAGTTAATGGTCTCAGGATGAAACAATATCCATGTACTCAATGGGTGTAAGGTAGAGAAGTGAAGGAAAACCAGTATTGAAGGCCATTCTATCAAAGGAGATACACATATACAGTAGAGAGTCAATTATCCAAATTAACTGGGACCTAGGGTAGTTCAGATAATTAAACTGTTTGAATAATCAAACACATAATTGGACCAGATAAAAAACTTCTAAAATCTTGTATTTTGCACGTAGGAAATATACTTTCAACCATTCCACAATTCCAGTAGCCAGTAAAGAATATTTTCACACACAAGCAGGCTACAAGCTCAAAACATGCACAAATGAATGCATTTAATGTTTACATATTCAAACATTATGATTTTTCCTACCCCAAAACTTTGGAAGGCTGCGTTCTGATAATTGACACTTCAGATAACTGACGTTTGGATAATTGATTCTGCACTGAACACACATAGACATGAAAAAAATACACACACACACACACACACACACACACACACACACACACACACACACACACACACACACACACACACAACACTGCATATATCCACTGCAGTCATCTTTTATATACTAATGTCAATACTGACATTTCGAATCACTCTAAAGTTTTGCTACATATCTGCAAAATGTTCTTGTTTTAAATATTAGAATTTAGTGAATATTTACTTTCATTTGGATGACTTCTTTTCCTGCAGCCATTGTAGATATGGCCAGCATGTATCACACCTTGGTGAAAAGTTGAATTTCTCTCACTCTGAGATGGAAAAAAGAAGGGGATCTTACCAAGGCAGGTTCTTAGTGGATGCCTACTAATGCATATTTGCTTTCATGACTGAGACAGAACTCACAGTAACATGTTTGCCTGCTGACTCTAGACATCATAGAACCAGTCTTATCCAAAACTATGAACTTCACATTTTCTGCATGTGACTCACACTGTATTTGTCCTGATCCACTTCAATAAAAACACCACACACCACATGGCATTTGATGACCTTTTATTAAACATTCATTAACATTTCAATTTATTAATCACATGAATATCCGTATAACCATTCAACAGAGCAGTTTATCCCTGCTCTCCCAAAATAAGCAATGTCACCACCACCGCTCACTTATTCTGATTTATCAAAGCAGCATCCTACCACTCACTTTCATCCCCCAAACTCCAGGCATCAGAGGGGGAGCATAAGAGGGACAAGCCTGCCCCTCTTTTCCACCCACCAGCCAGAACCAGACTGTCCCCCTCATCTACTGCAGAGCTGTCACTAAATCCTTAAAAAAACTAACATAAGTGTACATTAAACAGATCCAAACCAAACTCATTCAGGTGCACTCTGCCTTCTCTGAAACAAACGGCGTCCCTGTCATCAAAGTCCCTATGTTCTATTGAATGAATACCCAGAATAATCAGTGGCCATGCCAACCTACAATTAACAAATCACCAAGCATATTCTAAAGCCATAAAGTACCAACATTCCTCCAAAATAACCATGATACTATTTCAGACCACACAACACACATATCCAGATATAACCAATTCATTGTAACCAAATCCTGTCTTATCTTATATACCAACTGCCACTTTGAAATTATTCTCAAATCATTACCTGCCAGATGTACTACCAATACTCAAGGGAACCCCATCCGTGACTAAGTAAATGCAAACTCATCAATGAGTTGATTCCACCTGAGAACTCTGATACCATGCCATATGACTGCCCTCCTGAAGTGATGCAAACCCAAATCACTGCCAGCTGGCCTAACTGCAGGCCTTTTTGCTGCTCAATGGATATACAAATGACCCAGAATTACAATCTCCTACCTAAAGAGACAAAAGGAAAAACATTATACTAAACCGTATACTTTAACCAATTGTCTAATGTAAGACAAAAAGGCATTTGAAGGGGTGTGGCCAAGATGCAGAGGAGCTAGAAGCAGAATTCTTCAGCTCTGTTGTATTTGTCATATTTTTGACAGGACATTTTATTTCTAAGTTATTGTATCTTTTTATTTTTGGAAAAAGTAATAAATGACACTTTTCTCTATGATAATATATAAAAATTATTTAAATATTCCTATTTTTCCTGTCAACTATCTGAAATATATTTACACTGAAAAGATAAGTTACTCTAAAGCAAACTCTGAAGACACTTCACTTCACTTCACTTCAAGAAGGAGCTTCAAATGGTTTTGACTAATATCCAGAAATTTTCATAAAAAATGGATAAAATGGATATTGAGATAGGCAACTTCAAAGATAAGTGTACAAAACAAATGGAACTAATTCAGGAAACTCTTAATCACCAGAAATTGCAAATATCAGGAATAGAAGATGCTCTGAATCATGTGGAAAAAAAGACTGTCAGAAGAGGAAAATAACACTATCTATTAAAGCAGAATACACTTTTGTTGAACAAAATTGATGATCTGGAAAACAGATCTTGAAGAAATAATATCTGCATTTTTGGTCTACTGGAGAAAATTGAAGGTAATAATTTGACAAGTTTTTTGACATCTTGACTCTCTAGTACACTTAAACTGCCTGAAGCTATGTCATATGGGATTGAGAGAGCACATAAGTCTCTTGCTATTGCTTAATCTGATAAAAATACTGCTCTGAAGTCTGTTATAGTTAGATTTTTCTCATCACAAGATAAAGAGCTAATTTTTAAAACTGCATGGGCAAAATCTCCCATCAAACTGGACGAAAGGATAATACTATTTGACAATGATTATTCTTTAATATAGTTTGAAAATGAAAATGTTTTTTGCCATTAATCAAAGAACTGCAGAAGAAACAGATTAGAGTCCATTTGCTTTTTCCAGCAAGACTTAAAATATTTCTTCCTGATAAGATAAAAATCTCCGTGGACTTAGACTCTGCATTAACCTTTATAAAAATAAAAAAATATATATTGATCAGCCTGAAGAAATGGACTGGAATATCAGGTCCTTGAACAGAATGGCTGAAAGAAATGGCTGGAAAAATGTTGAAAAGAAGAATAAATTAAAAGAAAAATTACTTTTCATCTATATGATATATTTGTATTGTTTTACAAGATTCATTCCAATTATATATAATACAGTCTTAACATTATAGGCAAAAAAATTAAAACATTCTTACACTTGAAGGAAGACCAAGATGTATGTTAAAAGCTAACTTCATTTACCTTACTTACTTTTTATTTTAGTATGTCTAATACCAAATTACACTATGCTTACTAATAACTGAATGTTTGCTTATTTCTTACCTAGGGATTTGGGCTTGGTGACATCCTTTAGACACTTGGTTCACTTAAATAATGAAAGAGAGGTCACTGTGGTTATTAACTCGAATTTATATATGAATAGTTTATAAAACTAGTTATATATAAATTAAGTGAAAATTGTTGCTCTTATTTTATACAGAACTACTGTGGTCTAATATGCTACTAGTTATTAATGTCCCCACACATCGAATAAATCTGAACAAAATGGTGAACACATGAGATTTGGCTTTGTGTTTTACATCTCCGTTTCTGCTATGCTTGCTTTTCTCTTGCATGTGTCAAATTGTATGTCAAATTTCTTGGGCTAGTTTGTAATACTGACTTATTTATTATGTAATAAGCAAAAAGTAGAAATGGAGCTTCCTGTCATCAGTATCAGCTGGATTGGCTGTCCGCTTTACTTGATTTGACAAGTAGTACACTGACTGCATGGTCACAATCATTGCAGACAGTAAAACACAGTCTATGAGATGATTTTAAGGAATCTTGTATGTATTGCCATGCTGAGCCATTATGGCTGTATGCCCTGATCTCGTCAGTTAATATGAGACTTTCTTGACAGAGGATACTTTCTTTTGGTTGATCTTGTGATCGGTCAAGACAATGATCAGTAGTGTTTACACATATTTCTATTACTTGAAAGATGAGGTGAGTGGATGTATTTGACACTACATATGGATGGTATCCGTGTTTACTATATATACTATTTTAATATTTTTATTCAAATATGAAAATTGCTGAAGCTCTCTGGCTACATTTGATGTACATTTATATGTTGTGCTTCTTACTTTTAGCAGGGCATGAGTTTTGTGCTGCTAGTGAGGACCTGATTTCTTGCAGCCTCTGACTAATTTGGTGCTTGACGTAATGAACCGTGAATGGTGGCTTGCACTGGCACTGAAGTGGGGTGTTTTCTTTCTTTGTATTTGTCATTGACATGCTAATACTTATTTGGACAGCCATACATTTATATTGTTTCAGATATCAGTTCTGACAGGCTATGATGTAGTTTGACAGTGACAGGAGTTCCTATTGGGATTTCCAGATTCTGTTTGGGGGTTGAGGGATTGAAGAAGTGTGGAGAACTGGTTTGAAAGCAGAAAAAAACAATGTCACTGCTCGACAGAGGCACAGCAAAATAATGGGTATAGTTCCCCATACTAAAGGGGTGCCGTAAGCCACAAAACTATGGGCTAGGCTTGTAAATGCCCTCGGGCAGATAGCCTAGTATGAACCTATGAACCTATGAACCTATTACAATACAGAGTGTTAGTTGTATAGAAAGGCAGCACTGACATTGATTACATAAGCACGTGCAGATGCAGTCCCTGAGTGAAGATTTTTGAACTGCTCGTGCTATCACTGCATTCACTTTTCCCACCATAAATAAAAGCATTGTGATGCTGCAATCTCTCTGTTATTTGCATATCAGCAAATTTTTACCCAACATGAAGCAGGATAAATGGAAATAAATTCATATAAGCATAGAAAACAAATTGAAAGTTTCATTGGTTGTGACACTTGTTTAGAGTTTGTGTTTGAAACAATGACATATATGATTGTTAACTGAAGTAATGACTGTATTAAAAGAGACTTCCACTTACTATGTCTCATATTACAGGACACATGGTCATCTGTAAATATTCTAATTAACTTTCAATAACCAAAAAGGAAATATGAGATGACTACATATATTAACTGTTGATGTTTACAAATATTAAGGATGTTACATAATAAAATGAAGGGTCTATATTAGAAGAGCGAAAGCTGAAAACAGCAAATGCTCTTATGTCAAACTGCAAAAAACAAAACCGCAAAATGTCATATGCACAGAACAGCGATATTTTTTCCCAGAGAAAAAATCGCTGCTCCAAAAAAAAAATGTACAAACTACAGTGGAGGGCTTTGCCCCACACACCCCCCAACTTAAATATACCAACTCTGAGATCACACCACAGTGGTGGAAATGGCAAAGTCTCAAGAATGGCCCAGCATTTTTTTTTCCTGGGAAAGAAATCGCTGTTCCGGCTATTCGCCTTTTTAAGTTCAACATAAGAGCATTTGTTGTTTTCAGCTTTTGCTCATCTAATAAAGACCCTAAAATGAACAATAACAGAGTTGCATATAATCTTATAATTATAATTATATTGCTTAGGGTTTATTTAACTTCTTAAAGAGCTGTGAAGATATTTGTTTATGCTAAGAGTTATACATGTTTAAATACAGTGAATATTCCTAGATGGTAAAACTATGTAAAAATACAATTGTATATCTGCTATAAGGTTTACTGAGGATTCTTAACATTCAGACCTTAAGTCAGTAGATATGTGAGTTATGTTCAGTCTTTGAAGGCATTGGCTGAACAAATTATATTGATCAGACAGAACCACTAGGACAACTGCCATTGGATGACTAACTGATGGATTCATGTTGTAGGCAGGAAATGTAAAACTGAACAAAAGACACTTGTCAAGTGAGTCTGTGATTAACTGCAGACAGGTAAATCTAATAGAACAGTGCAAGAAAAATACCTAGCCTCTAAGCTAAAAATAATATTGCTTATTTACAGAAAATATTACAGGCATTGCAGTTTAAAATCAAGTTTAAAACATTACCCTCACATGAATAAACAATAAAGGGTATAACAATATTAGTTCTGGCAATTTGAAAACATGAATAGTGCATACTGCAAGATGTGCCAAATACCAGACTGTATAATAGCAGTTTGCATTTAAAGGGTACAAAAGATAAGGGGTGGGATTTGGAAAACTGCTGCAGCTAAGAATAACGTCACTGCACTTAGAGCAGAAGTGTGCAAGTAAATGAATTTCTGAAAAAAATGTAAACAAATGCAATAATTTAAGCAAATGTCACTAAGTTTTACATTAATTATTCAGACTGTAGGCATTGTGGAATATTTTCAAAGTACCAACTTGCAATTAAAAGATATCTGGATATGCAGTGTACACAAATATGAGAGAAACATAAACATTTTTTTCATTTTTTCTTAGAGGAATCTGATAAAATGGATAAATAATAAATATACAGAGCTTGTTTTTATAAGATTTTTATAATATTTTTATTCTGTTATATCAATCTCCTAGCATACAATATTAAGGATTGTATAGTGAAAACATGCATTTCACTCCTGCATAAAGAAATCACAACTTTTAGTTATTCAAGCATAAATATCAGCAGCCTACTAGAATTTTATCTAACAAAAAAAAAAAAAAAAAAAGGAAAGAAAAATGTATGTTTCTTTAATGTAGAATTGCTACCATTTTGGATGAACGTTGAATAATCTCTGAGCAGAATTGTCACAATAAGAAGTGCTCGGGTAGGCATTTTAACAACATTTTCTTCAAGTTTCTGGATTGCTTTCCAGATTGGTAGTTATTGAATAAGCTTGCATTTAGAGTCTCAATCTTTAGAGATTGATTAAATTAATTAAAATAATATATGTTAATTTTCAATGTTAATATTAATCTGCCTATTGTAAATGAAGAGTAACACTAAATAGTTAGAACCTATTTGAATCACTGGTTATTTATAAGCACTCTCATATATCAAGATACATATATTGCTGTCTCAACTTACAAATCAAATTAATAAGCTAAAACTTAATAAACATCCAGGGTACAATAGTATAATACCTGGACTTTATAAATTAATGCCCAAAATTGCTTTAAACATATTACTTCATACTTTTCAGACAGTCAAAAATGTAGTAAACGTTCCACTCTCTTGGAAGTACACACTTATTTCCCCTTATTGAAATCAGATAAGGATCCTTCAGAATGTACTTCTCCATAATTTTGCCAGAGGGGATAATATGGCTATAGGCCTATAGTTAGAAAAATCTTTGGAATTACCACCTTTATGCAGGGGATGACATGTGAGATTTTCCAGATTGATGGAATAGTTCCTTCAGAAATAGTTCTGTTGATGAGGATGGATATGGGGTAGGCTATAGCTTTGGCTGCTTTTGCAGGTATTCTGCAGGTAGTAGATCTGCAGAGAGGGTGGTGGGTTTAAGTTCCTTAATAAGGGTGCAGACAAAGGATGTAGGAACAGGTTGGAATTGAAATATTGGGAGGACTGTTAGGGATAATATTGGAAGGAGATGCAGTATCAGGGGATAGCTGATTGGCCAAAGATTGAATGGTGTATGTGAAGAAAGTGTTAAAAGAATTGGCAATTTGGTTAGGGCTGTGGAGATTGGAGCCTGAGGGGGTGGGTGTGATTGAGCGACCTGGGTGCAAAGGTTTATTTATTCCTGACCAGAATTGTTGAGGTTTATTTTGGTGGGTTTGTTGGAGGTGGCAGTAAAAGTTTCTTTTATCTGACAATATGGCTTTTTTAGTTTCGTTTCTTAATTGTCTAAATTTTAGTTGATCCACCAGGTTTTTGGTTGTATGCCAGCTAGCCCAGAGTTTGTTTCTATGGAGGATTTTTTGTTTGGTAGTTTTGGAGAGCCAAGGGGCTGGTTTTGACCTAATTCTTACTGTACGAGTTGGGGCATGGTAGTCTAGAATGGTTAAAAATTTAGAGTTAAAGTATTTAATGGCTTTTTCTAATGGCAGGTGTTTCAGGGGTGACCAGTCGCAAGCTACGAGTTCTTTTTGAAAGCTGTCAGGGTTAAAATTTTTATTACATCTTATTTTCTTATATATGGTTAGGTTTTGGGTATCAGTCATATACCTGATTAAGAAGGTGAGGGAGTGATCACTTATATCTTCTGGGAGGGTCCCTATTTTGTAAGATTGGTTTTGACTGTTTGTGAGACTCCAATCTAGGGTGCTGTCATTATTATTATGTTTATTGGTTCTAGTGGTGGCTGTAATGGTTTGTGTAAAAAAATGTAGGCTGATGTGGGTAGAAGGCTGTTCTGATGTGCAAGACATCCAGTTTATATTAAAGTCACCAAGATTCTTGTGGGTAGGTGGTGGACAGCCAACTTAGGATAGCCTCTAAGGTGTTGATATTGTTGCCTGGGGAAGGTAAATACAGATTATATAAATGGATTTACATTTGTTAAGTTGAACTTTGGAGATAAGAATTTATGCATTGCTAGTTAGGGGAGGTTTAGAGTCAATGGAGGTGACTTGTAATTCAGATTTATATAAGATTGCTACTCCTCCACCTTTCTTAGAGTTACGGTCAAGTCTCAGGATACTGTAACCAGGGGAAATAACTGTAGTATCTTGTATGGTTGTCTTGAGCCATGTTTCAGAGAGGCAGAGGATGTCAAATGAATGTACATCCATGAGGGTGTGTAGGTGAGCAACTTTATTGTTTATGCTTCGAATATTGAGATGGGCTATCAGGAGAGAGTTGGGGGGTCTGTTGACCAAATGTGCGTTAGTAGAATTTGGGGTTCTAGGCTTGATGGTAGTGGTAGAATTTGGGCCAAGGTTTGGGTGTATGTCACCATCAATTAGGGAGTGGACTTGTATTGTCAGAATGAGTATTAAACCTTTACATATTAGGTTCTGGGGTTTTCTAGCTCTAGGGTTTTAGTATGTGATGTGAGTGAGCCGATGAGATTTGGATGATAAATACTTTGATGGATAGGATGTGTAATTGTGGCTATGAGGGATGACGAGTGTTGGTATGGTGGTTTGTTTCTTGGGGTTATGAAAGTGTAGATAGTTGAGGTGTTCATAGAACATAAGTAGATAGGGTATAACTAAAATAGGTAGGAGTGATAGTAGGAGTAAGGGTTTAAAGTGTATATAGGTAGTGTTAGGTGACATTCTAGAAGTATTGTGTGTAGGTAAGTATACAGGGATGGGTGCTGATAGATATTGAATAGTGGGAGGTAGGTTGTAGCACTTTAAGGGATTGGTCTATGTGATTGCTTGCATTGATAGGGGGTGTGGTTAGTGTGTATAAATGTAGAAGCACTGAGGGTGGGTGAGATTTGGGGGCAGGGTAGGGGAGCGGAGTGAGCCCACAGGGTGAATGGAGCAGGTAGAGCCACAGAAGGAGTGAGCCCTAGGAAAACAATCAGTGGGAAGCTGTTTGTTAAGGTAAGTGAAAGGTGGAGAAAGGTGGGAGATGTTAGCCTTGATAGTAGGGATAGAGGGAGTATAGCTAAATGATACAGTGTAAGAAGATATTGGGATAGAGTAGGACTATAAATCTATGAGCTGGAGATACTATGTTCCTGAGAGAAGAATTTCAAGACAGAATGATAGTTTTAGGACAAAGGCGTCACCTAGTGGCCAATGTCGATTTAGCTACAATAGTTCCCTTTAGGAGGTAGTAGGTATTGGAATTGGAATTTGAGGAGGAGGGAAGAATATTATGTATTTACAAGGGTATAGGAGAGAATGTGGGCTAGGAAGGAGGAAAGGACGGTAGTGGCTGCTGGACACCCTAGCAGGGGAGTATACTTTAAGAACTACAATAAATTATACAGTGTTACTTCTGCTGTCAGAATTTGCATACCACATACTTTCTTCAATTGTATTGTCCTTGAGGGTCTGTTTCATAGGGCAAGAGAAGAGGCAAATCTTTGGTTTGCGGTGAAGATGGCAGTTAGTGGTAAAAGGTTGCTGGCTAACAGGACAGGGCAGTTCCACAGTTTTAGTGCCTTACAAGCAGGTAGGGCATCTGGTTGCATGAAGGGAGAGAGAAACAAAGAGGTTAGATAAGTAGGATGTTAAGCACAGATATTAGGTAACAAAACAGGATGTTAAGCACAGATATTAGGTAACAAAACAGGATGTTGAGCACAGATATTAGGTAACAAAACATTTAAGGTAAAGCACATATTAGTACAAACACGAGGTGTTATTGGTAGCTATTCTTCAATATATTGAGGTTCAAGTAAAAATACAAGGTTGGGTAGATTAATTTACATAGCAAACACATTCCAGTTGCAACTAGCATTGTCATGAAGCCAACACAGTAAGATTCTAAAAACCTGGGCACACAGGTAGTATACATTAGTTATAAGGTCAGGAGCAAGGTGTACAGCATGTGTGTGGGCAAAGGGAGGCTCAACTCAAACATGGGACATTCTTATTCAAGAAAACATTTGTAACATTTGTATTGCCAATGTGAGTACGCCAACACAGCTGATAACATTACCATTTACAGTCTTTTAAATTCAGAATGCCTTATATTTAGGGTGAGAATAGTTAGAGCGCTATGTTACTACTGCTTTTCTGATGTAAAGAGGAAACTATTCAGCATTCACCAGTTTTATCATATACAATAAAGTCCAGAATGCACCCTAATGTGAGTCTATGGCTGAACAGTACACACACTACTAAATCATGACATTTACTACATGAAACTTTGTTTTATACAAAATAAGTCCAAAACGCACTCTAATGTGATTGTAAGGCTAAACAGTACACGCACTACTGAATCATGGCGTTTACTACATGCAACTCTGATATCTGACCCAATAAAGTACCCACTTGAGCATTTAACAGGTAGCTACGGATTTACAAATCCGTACCACATGCTGCATGCAGCCACAGTTAGCCAGTACCAGCGGTAATATCACCAGAACACTCTTGGATCCATAAGGTGATGCTTGCCAATAAATGTATGCGTTATCAGGTAATGCAATAGTAAAAATGTTGTTGTAAGTCCTAAAAGTATGGCTTTCAAACAACAAAAATGTCACTGGAACACTCTAAGTGATGCTTGCCACTAATAGTGTCCTTTATCAAATGGTTTAACAGTAAAGTAGTTGTTACGACTCCTACACACATGCCTTTCAAACAACAAAATATTCCAGGGTAACTGGCATTCAAATCACTAAGAACATGTTGGAGTCTCTTAAATAGTTAGCCGGTACTGGCAGATGATAATGCCTATAAACTTTTGGGAGGTGTATTTGTAATATCTAGCAGGAAAGATACACCTTCAGATACTCTTGCTAGTGAGAAACATGACTAGCAGCGGAGATATGTAAAATACATTCCTCAGTAACATAACAAGCAGCAGACGGTCATAAAACAGAGTCGTTAGTTGCTAACTATACAGATAACTACATATTAAACTTTACCAACACAAGCATAAGGCTTGTTTGGTAGTACAACATACAAAAAAATTACCAACACTGTATATAGCCTAAGGCATGTTTGGTAGAGCAAAGTACAAGCATGTGCTGCAAACGCTAACACAGTTAGCTGGTAACAGTGATAAGTACCAGCAGCATATGTTGAGATGATTACAGTATCACCTTTAACTGTGGGATGCCTTATCCTATAACTGAGTAGGCAGTCATGTTATCTTAGCAAACAGAGTAAAAAAAAAAAAACAATAGGCGCTACTTACATAAAATTTGTACACCGGAGCTGGGGACGCACAGCATCCAAGGGATAGGCCGGGGTATAAAGAGGAGAGGTATATGTATGAGGTAGGTGTGGTCCTAAGAAATGAAGGGGAAGGTAGGGATAGGTGGGGTCAAGTAGTGACTGGAAGTGATGAGTGTAACACAGTAAATTCAGTAAATAAATTAATCTTTTGTATTCACCAGTTTCATGGACTTATATCTTATTTTTATATCAAGTCACCTAAGTCCAAGGAAGTTATTGTTATACTATAGTCGGCATTCGTCAGACCTATCATTGAGTACAATGCACCCTTTGGTATGTACCTAACCAGGCATATCCAACAACTGGAGCGTCCATAAAGATTCCTCACTAAAAGAATACATGGCGTAAGTAATATGTCCTATGCAGACCATCTCAGGGCCCTATCTCTTTATTCTGTCTCCTATAGGCTTTTGAGAAGAGATCTACACCTGGCATATAGGCAATTGTCAGACCCCACTCTGATGGACCTCCTGCATATCCACAAAACAAACAGTACCAGAATTACCCATTCTAAAGACTTAAACCTTGCCTGTAATATAAATAGGACCTGCTGGAGATATAGGTATGTATCCCAGAGACTACCCCATCTATGGAACAGGCTCCCCATCCATGTGAAGCAGAGTTCCTCCCTAACCCAACTCAAGTGCAACTTGGACAATTGGATGGGAAAATGGAAATTCATCCCTGGTTTTGCACCTATGTCTTTAAAGCAAATAGGTAACCTGTAAATGGTTCATCTCCCAGGCCCATGCTTACACTTATCAAGGGTATCAGAACTTGTCAGAGATTTGGGATTCATAGCTAGGCTTAAAAAGACCCTTGTGGTTGTTAGCCTAGTAAACACCTATGAACCTATGTACCCCAAGTGTAATACCCTGCTGACTTTGATATACCAAGTACATTTTTAAAGTTCTGTGTTTTGCATTTTATTGACTCATGTATTTGCTTTTTTAATTATGATATTATCCCCTGTGTATTGGTACTATTGTCTGAGTTAGCAGAAATTATATTTATTTATTTATTTTATTTATTTTACATTTGTTAACCGGGTTAGTCTGGCTGAGCTTTTGGCCCATTGTCAGCAGAGACCCAGGGAGAAAAACTCCTCAGGACTAGAAAACAATTTATTAAATTTTATTTAAATGTTTGACTTTTATAAGTAATTATTTTGTACATATTTCTCTATATATTGTAACTTAGTTCTGTACAGTAGTTCACTATGGTCAAAACAACAGCAGACAAATATTAATAAATAGTCAATTAATGAAAAAATACATAAGTAAATGAAAAATCAATGAGATATAGAGAGACAGAAATAAATAGGCAAATAGACTGTTTTCACTCAGGATGTGAATTTATGGGTCATTCATTATATTACTGGAGTGACAACATTTATTAACATTTATTTTTTAACTTACTTATTAAATTTTATTAGCTGGTTGTCCCTACATTACACAGTTCATTTAGAGACACAGTCTACTCAGAAATTATGTCTTCCATCCAGCAATTTTTATATAGCTATGAATTAGCAAACTTTAAGGGGAATTCTTGCATAACTATTTTTCCATGTTACAAAAAACAAGTAGCAGTATCTGATATTACACAGAGAATGCAATATTATAACGGTATGATAATTGCACTTTAGGTGTGTCATTTTAATGACAACATGTTCAGCAGAGCAAGAAAGATTTGTTTATGTCAGAAAAACTGCCTTTTCCTTTGTTATGTACAAACATGTTTTTATAGGTTCATAGGTTTATACTAGGCTAACTGTCCTAATGGGTCATTTTAAGCCTAGCTAATTACCCCATGTGAAAATCAAACCCTGCACTATGTGAGTAAGGTAAATACCTTAACAATTATACCAACCTCCCACCCCTTTTGGATAAATTCAAATGAAGGATTATCATATTACAAATAATATCACAGTAATAATTAGATGTTTTTAAATAATAGGGTAAAATTGACAATATTCTCTCACAATTGTTATTGCTTAACTATTATGTTATTGAGTATGGCTCTTCATGACCTTAAGAAATTTAACAAACCAGGTCTGCCTATCCACCGCTGCTTCTTTCAGTTCTCATAAATAAACTTTTATTACTTCAGAAATGCTGCCTGTCCATCTTAGCCTTTGCTATCCAGCTCTTCTTTTGACTTTGATCATTGCCGGCATCAGTGCCATCTTCAGTGGATACAGTTATTGGATTATGTGACAAAAGTATTTGAATTTTAGTTTTTCATCTTCCAATGAGTGCTATGCTTCATCTGGTATTAACTGAACCTCTTACAC
Organism: Protopterus annectens; assembly: GCF_019279795.1. Taxonomy (NCBI): domain Eukaryota; kingdom Metazoa; phylum Chordata; order Ceratodontiformes; family Protopteridae; genus Protopterus; species Protopterus annectens. Next base: position 1,461,689,333 of record NC_056737.1, read on the forward strand.
TTCATAGAATTTTCTACTTATAGAGTCATAGATTAATACTAGGCTAACTGCCCTCATGGACCATTTTGAGACTAGCCAATTACCCCCTATGAGAATCAAACTCTGCACGTTGTGCTGCTAAGGTAAACACCTTAACCATTACACCACCCTCTCATTTCTCCAGCCTCAGGTCAAAAACATTAATTTCCAGTGCAAAGCCTTGCTTGTAGTCCAACTCTTATAACCACATGAAATAGCTTTGAAAACCATAGGTTTTTAATATACTGAACTTTGTTGACAATATGATGTTTTTGCTCTTCAAAATCTTATCCAGATTTGTCATAGTTTTCCTATCAAGAAACAAATTTATTTTAAATTCATGGCTGCATTTACCTTTTTGCTGGAATCTTTGAGCCTAGGAAAAAGAAAATCTGTCACTTTGTCAACATTTTCCCCATCTATTTAACAATAATTCATCATACTAGATGATATAATACTTTTTTCACTTGTATCTTCATCAACAGAAGTTTCAGCACCCCCTCCCCCCGAGCACTTCAGTCACCAGAGTGGTATTATATGGATATCTCAGACTTAATATTTTATGGGCAATTTTGATTCCAACATCTGATTATTCTGTTTGTATGGTATATTCATCAGATAAACTAAATATGTAAGGTGACAATATACAGCCTTGCCAAAATCCTTACTTTGTATTAAACAGATCAGTTATTCCATTTTATTTCTAATTGTGGCTTATGTTTCAGAGTATGGATTATTCAGAAGGCAATTAAGGTAATCCTGTTTACCTATTTCTCTAAGAATTTGATGCAGTTTATTATGGTTCTGATAATCAAGTAATTTAAAACAGGCAATAAAGGAAAACCAAAAACTTTCTGTATTATCCAGTGGAAGTTGACCGTTTGATCTGTTGTGCCTCTGTTTCTTCTTAAACCAGTTTCAGTTTGTACAACTGACATTTCTCACTCTACATATTGCTGGAGTCTAGCTTGATAAATCTTAAGCATTTCTTTGCCATTATGAAAAATAAGTGTAGTTATTCAATAATTTTAGCACTCTTCAGCATTGTCTTGTTTTAGGTTTTGAATATAAACTGAACTTTTTTAATGAAATAGCTGTTGTTGTGTATTCCAAACTTGCTGACAAATTGCAAACAACACTGTGACAGCTTCAGGGTGCAGGATTTTAAACCATTAAGTTAGAATTCCATTATGGCCTGCACCATTATTCGCTTGACTTTCTAGGGCACATTTGAATTCCCAGGCCAGGATGGCTAGCTTTAAATCAGAAAATATGCCATCACTTATGGTGGGTGCTTCTTACACAGTATATATTCTTGTTGCTTGTTATCGGTATATTTTTCTTCTGCTAGGTCCCTCCCATCATTGCCATGCCTTTATTAACACTATTGAAATATGGGCACTAACATGCTGGGAAAAAAAATGAAAACGCAGGAGAACAGCGAATCTTGAGCATTTCCCTTCTCCTTGAAACTTTTTTTTTTTTTTTTTTTTGCAGAGGGCAGGCCTCCAAGCACAAAATGAACTTACCAACTCTGAGTTCATCATACCTCAGACAAAAGGGAACATTCTTAGAAATGTCCATTTTAGACTTAATATATGTTAGTCCATTTTTTTCAGCCATTCATTTTCCATATTTCAGGACTTGCTTTTGTTGGTCTTGATATTTCAAATTGTTACCAAGTGCCTTGAAGGTATCTATAATTGTTGCCACCTCTCCACTAAAAAAAAGTGCATTAAATTTTCCATTTAAAAAATGAGTCAGATCAGTCTCTGCATCACTGCCACCTTTTCTCTTTTGTTTTTCTCCCTATAAGTAAACATGAAGCTTTCTTTTTTGTCTCTACTTTATACAAATTACATTCTATAGACTTCTAGCCTCCAATACTCCACTGTGTATTAATCACATCTTAACCTACTTATTAAAATCACATCCACCAGTCTTTATCACACTGTTAATACAACCTTTTACTATAAACACTGCAGAGAGATCATTGTTTAAAACTTTCGCTGCCATTTGACATTCCATATCCACTGACAGTCAAAATCCCACAAGTCATTTCTTTCTTTAAGAAATCTGTACCAAAAAATCTCATGTAACTCAAACACCAAACTACAGCTGTTTTAAACTCAAGCCACTGCAGCTTCCTCATGCTTATTTTCATTTCCCCCTTCTGACAGCTTTTGCTCTTAAGTTCCTTTATTCCCTTATTTATTCTGTTTTCATTCGCTTTATTTCAGTACAATTATTAGAGCATAGCAATACAATGTTATTCAGCTTCATGCATTTCCCATGGTTCCTGTGATATTTGACACTGGAATACACTATTATAAACTGTTGTACATTGCTGCAGGCTGCTGAACCTTACCAAGTTATAGAAACTATGGGCGGTATTCATGGTCCTGCCCTTCATCAGTGTGCAGTGGCACTATGAGGATATGCAAATGTAGTCGGTGTATATGATTCACACTGACTATGGAAACACAGATGTGCTTTGGTAAACATGCTTCCATAAAACAAAAGTGAAACATACTCAAGACATATGTATTAGGGGAAGAGTTGCTATGAGGATAAGGTGTCTTACACTATAGCATAATAATCTGATTAAAAGAGATAAATATAAAAGGGCCAGATTTGCATATAAAACGCATAAAGGACCTTGAACTTACACAAGTAATGTATAACAGCACCATGGACAGGTAGATTTACAGAGAGCAACGGACATTACAATGAAGCAGTTCAAGTAAGGTAAAAATAATTCATTTTGGTGTCAGCTGAATTATTGTGCATACATGGACAAACTACTGAAGAGAATGCTAGGGGAATAATTAATTTTGGTGTCACTGAAGTGCTTGTGCATACATGGTCCATAGATTGGAAAACAGATGCAAGATGTGTGGCAACACTTTTTACAAGGGATGTATGTACATTGTGAGCATGTGACTATGACTCACAAGAAAACTTCAGTAGCATATGCTGCTTTAAACAATTTCTCATTTACATCTTATTATACTTAGTTTGCTTGCACAAAGCAGACAGTGTGTGCTAATGTAAATAGCGTCTATGCATTGCCTCCTAGCTACGCTCACTCGTGAAATTGAGGATAATCCTACGAGTACTCTGCAATGACTTTGAATACCATTGTCTACCTAGACTACTTTTAAACTTATATCACTCTGCTGTAACACAAACCCAGTTGTTAACTTTTAGTTTTATAATTGTTGATGAATTCTAATTATGCATACTTACTGTAATATTCACTTCTGGCTTGGATTGTGGAAAAAAAAAACATTACTGACACTAGCTGACTTACCTGTTTAACAAATAAATGAATAAACAAACAAAGAAACAAATAAATACAACTTTGACTTGTATTGCTTGCTTACTTAGGTTGTTTTGAAATGTGATCTTTCCAGTTTTGCCTGTAGATTGCTTGCATGCACACTATTCATTCTTCAAACCATGTGATTTATCGAACTCCAGCCAATTACCCCCATTTCTGTTGCTAGGTAAATGTGGTCTAGACAAGGCTATACCATCATCATATTACTTGTGCTACATTTAAATAGACTTTTGAGGTGTTGTTCCCACCAAACATTTCCTTATCCCTAGAGGAACAGAAATATATATAATCCGCAAACTGTTGTAAACAATATTATGTTTGGCAAAGAAGAATGTTCTTGCTACTTCTTTTTAGTTTCAAACTGTAATTCTAATGTACCATGTGCATATTCATACAATTATTCATTCATTCATTCATTCATTCATTCATTCATTCATTCACTCATTCATTCATTCATTCATTCACTCATTCATTCACTCATTCATTCCCTGATTATCCATATAATTCAGTTAATGGTCTCAGGATGAAACAATATCCATGTACTCAATGGGTGTAAGGTAGAGAAGTGAAGGAAAACCAGTATTGAAGGCCATTCTATCAAAGGAGATACACATATACAGTAGAGAGTCAATTATCCAAATTAACTGGGACCTAGGGTAGTTCAGATAATTAAACTGTTTGAATAATCAAACACATAATTGGACCAGATAAAAAACTTCTAAAATCTTGTATTTTGCACGTAGGAAATACACTTTTCAACCATTCCACAATTCCAGTAGCCAGTAAAGAATATTTTCACACACAAGCAGGCTACAAGCTCAAAACATGCACAAATGAATACATTTAATGTTTACATATTCAAACATTATGATTTTTCCTACCCCAAAACTTTGGAAGGCTGCGTTCTGATAATTGACGCTTCAGATAACTGGCGTTTGGATAATTGATTCTGCACTGAACACACATAGACATGAAAAAAATACACACACACACACACACACACACACACACACACACACAACACTGCATATATCCACTGCAGTCATCTTTTATATACTAATGTCAATACTGACATTTCGAATCACTCTAAAGTTTTGCTACATACCTGCAAAATGTTCTTGTTTTAAATATTAGAATTTAGTGAATATTTACTTTCATTTGGACGACTTCTTTTCCTGCAGCCATTGTAGATATGGCCAGCATGTATCACACCTTGGTGAAAAGTTGAATTTCTCTCACTCTGAGATGGAAAAAAGAAGGGGATCTTACCAAGGCAGGTTCTTAGTGGATGCCTACTAATGCATATTTGCTTTCATGACTGAGACAGAACTCACAGTAACATGTTTGCCTGCTGACTCTAGACATCATAGAACCAGTCTTATCCAAAACTATGAACTTCACATTTTCTGCATGTGACTCACACTGTATTTGTCCTGATCCACTTCAATAAAAACACCACACACCACATGGCATTTGATGACCTTTTATTAAACATTCATTAACATTTCAATTTATTAATCACATGAATATCCTTATAACCATTCACCAGAGCAGTTTATCCCTGCTCTCCCAAAATAAGCAATGTCACCACCACCGCTCACTTATTCTGATTTATCAAAGCAGCATCCTACCACTCACTTTCATCCCCCAAACTCCAGGCATCAGAGGGGGAGCATAAGAGGGACAAGCCTGCCCCTCTTTTCCACCCACCAGCCAGAACCAGACTGTCCCCCTCATCTACTGCAGAGCTGTCACTAAATCCTTAAAAAAACTAACATAAGTGTACATTAAACAGATCCAAACCAAACTCATTCAGGTACACTCTGCCTTCTCTGAAACAAACTGCGTCCCTGTCATCAAAGTCCCTATGTTCTATTGAATGAATACCCAGAATACCCAGTGGCCCTGCCAACCTACAATTAACAAATCACCAAGCACATTCTAAAGCCATAAAGTACCAACATTCCTCCAAAATAACCATGATACTATTTCAGACCACACAACACACATATCCAGATATAACCAATTCATTGTAACCAAATCCTGTCTTATCTTATATACCAACTGCCACTTTGAAATTATTCTCAAATCATTACCTGCCAGATGTACCACCAATACTCAAGGGAACCCCATCCGTGACTAAGTAAATGCAAACTCATCAATAAGTTGATTCCACCTGAGAACTCTGATACCATGCCATATGACTGCCCTCCTGAAGTGATGCAAACCCAAATCACTGCCAGCTGGCCTAACTGCAGGCCTTTTTGCTGCTCAATGGATATACAAATGACCCAGAATTACAATCTCCTACCTAAAGAGACAAAAGGAAAAACATTATACTAAACCATATACTTTAACCAATTGTCTAATGTAAGACAAAAAGGCATTTGAAGGGGTGTGGCCAAGATGCAGAGGAGCTAGAAGCAGAATTCTTCAGCTCTGTTGTATTTGTCATATTTTTGACAGGACATTTTATTTCTAAGTTATTGTATCTTTTTATTTTTTGGAAAAAGTAATAAATGACACTTTTCTCTATGATAATATATAAAAATTATTTAAATATTCCTATTTTTCCTGTCAACTATCTGAAAGATATTTACACTGAAAAGATAAGTTACTCTAAAGCAAACTCTGAAGACACTTCACTTCAAGAAGGAGCTTCAAATGGTTTTGACTAATATCCAGAAATTTTCATCAAAAATGGATAAAATGGATATTGAGATAGACAACTTCAAAGACAAGTGTACAAAACAAATGGAACTAATTCAGGAAACTCTTAATCACCAGAAATTGCAAATATCAGGAATAGAAGATGCTCTGAATCATGTGGAAAAAAGACTGTCAGAAGAGGAAAATAACACTATCTATTAAAGCAGAATACACTTTTGTTGAACAAAATTGATGATCTGGAAAACAGATCTTGAAGAAATAATATCTGCATTTTTGGTCTACTGGAGAAAATTGAAGGTAATAATTTGACAAGTTTTTTGACATCTTGACTCTCTAGTACACTTAAACTGCCTGAAGCTATGTCATATGGGATTGAGAGAGCACATAAGTCTCTTGCTATTGCTTAATCTGATAAAAATACTGCTCTGAAGTCTGTTATAGTTAGATTTTTCTCATCACAAGATAAAGAGCTAATTTTTAAAACTGCATGGGCAAAATCTCCCATCAAACTGGACGAAAGGATAATACTATTTGACAATGATTATTCTTTAATATAATTTGAAAATGAAAATGTTTTTTGCCATTAATCAAAGAACTGCAGAAGAAACAGATTAGAGTCCATTTGCTTTTTCCAGCAAGACTTAAAATATTTCTTCCTGATAAGATAAAAATCTATGTGGACTTAGACTCTGCATTAACCTTTATACAAATAAAAAAATATATATTGATCAGCCTGAAGAAATGGACTGGAATATCAGGTCCTTGAACAGAATGGCTGAAAGAAATGGCTGGAAAAATGTTGAAAAGAAGAATAAATTAAAAGAAAAATTACTTTTCATCTATATGATATATTTGTGTTGTTTTACAAGATTCATTCCAATTATATATAATACAGTCTTAACATTATAGGCAAAAAAATTAAAACATTCTTACACTAGAAGGAAGACCAAGATGTATGTTAAAAGCTAACTTCATTTGCCTTACTTACTTTTTATTTTAGTATGTCTACATACCAAATTACACTATGCTTACTAATAACTGAATGTTTGCTTATTTCTTACCTAGGGATTTGGGCTTGGTGACATCCTTTAGACACTTGGTTCACTTAAATAATGAAAGAGAGGTCACCGTGGTTATTAACTCGAATTTATATATGAATAGTTTATAAAACTAGTTATATATAAATTAAGTGAAAATTGTTGCTCTTATTTTATACAGAACTACTGTGGCCTAATATGCTACTAGTTATTAATGTCCCCACACATCGAATAAATCTGAACAAAATGGTGAACACATGAGATTTGGCTTTGTGTTTTACATCTCCGTTTCTGCTATGCTTGCTTTTCTCTTGCATGTGTCAAATTGTACGTCAAATTTCTTGGGCTAGTTTGTAATACTGACTTATTTATTATGTAATAAGCAAACAGTAGAAATGGAGCTTCCTGTCATCAGTATCAGCTGGACTGGCTGTCCGCTTTACTTGATTTGGGAAGTAGTACACTGACTGCATGGTCACAATCATTGCAGACAGTAAAACACAGTCTATGAGATGATTTTAAGGAATCTTGTATGTATTGCCATGTTGAGCCATTATGGCTGTATGCCCTGATCTCGTCAGTTAATATGAGACTTTCTTGACAGAGGATACTTTCTTTTGGTTGATCTTGTGATCGGTCAAGACAATGATCAGTAGTGTTTACACATATTTCTAATACTTGAAAGATGAGGTGAGTGGATGTATTTGACACTACATATGGATGGTATCCGTGTTTACTATATATACTATTTTAATATTTTTATTCAAATATGAAAATTGCTGAAGCTCTCTGGCTACATTTGATGTACATTTATATGTTGTGCTTCTTACTTTTAGCAGGGCATGAGTTTTGTGCTGCTAGTGAGGACCTGATTTCTTGCAGCCTCTGACTAATTTGGTGCTTGACGTAATGAACCGGGAATGGTGGCTTGCACTGGCACTGAAGTGGGGTGTTTTCTTTCTTTGTATGTGTCATTGACATGCTAATACTTATTTGGACAGCCATACATTTATGTTGATTCAGATATCAGTTCTGACAGGCTATGATGTAGTTTGGCAGTGACAGGAGTTCCTAATGGGATTTCCAGATTCTGTTTGGGGGTTGAGGGATTGAAGAAGTGTGGAGAACTGGTTTGAAAGCAGATAAAAACAATGTCCATTACAATACAGAGTGTTAGTTGTATAGAAAGGCAGCACTGACATTGATTACATAAGCACGTGCAGATGTAGTCCCTGAGTGAAGATTTTTGAACTGCTCGTGCTATCACTGCATTCACTTTTCCCACCATAAATAAAAGCATTGTGATGCTGAAATCTCTCTGTTATTTGCATATCAGCAAATTTTTACCCAACAAGAAGCAGGATAAATGGAAATAAATTCATATAAGCATAGAAAACAAATTGAAAGTTTCATTCGTTGTGACACTTGTTTAGAGTTTGTGTTTGAAACAATGACATATATGATTGTTAACTGAAGTAATGACTGTATTAAAAGAGACTTCCACTTACTATGTCTCATATTACAGGACACATGGTCATCTGTAAATATTCTAATTAACTTTCAATAACCAAAAAGGAAATATGAGATGACTACATATATTAACTGTTGATGTTTACAAATATTAAGGATGTTACATAATAAAATGAAGGGTCTATATTAGAAGAGCGAAAGCTGAAAACAGCAAATGCTCTTATGTCAAACTGCAAAAAACAAAACCGCAAAATGTCATATGCACAGAACAGCGATATTTTTTCCCAGAGAAAAAAATCGCTGCTCCAAAAAAAAAATGTACAAACTACAGTGGAGGGCTTTGCCCCACACACCCCCCAACTTAAATATACCAACTCTGAGATCACACCACAGTGGTGGAAATGGCAAAGTCTCAAGAATGGCCCAGCATTTTTTTTTTCCTGGGAAAGAAATCGCTGTTCCGGCTATTCGCCTTTTTAAGTTCAACATAAGAGCATTTGTTGTTTTCAGCTTTTGCTCATCTAATAAAGACCCTAAAATGAACAATAACAGAGTTGCATATAATCTTATAATTATAATTATATTGCTTAGAGTTTATTTAACTTCTTAAAGAGCTGTGAAGATATTTGTTTATGCTAAGAGTTATACATGTTTAAATACAGTGAATATTCCTAGATGGTAAAACTATGTAAAAATACAATTGTATATCTGCTATAAGGTTTACTGAGGATTCTTAACATTCAGACCTTAAGTCAGTAGATATGTGAGTTATGTTCAGTCTTTGAAGGCATTGGCTGAACAAATTATATTGATCAGACAGAACCACTAGGACAACTGCCATTGGATGACTAACTGATGGATTCATGTTGTAGGCAGGAAATGTAAAACTGAACAAAAGACACTTGTCAAGTGAGTCTGTGATTAACTGCAGACAGGTAAATCTAATAGAACAGTGCAAGAAAAATACCTAGCCTCTAAGCTAAAAATAATATTGCTTATTTACAGAAAATATTACAGGCATTGCAGTTTAAAATCAAGTTTAAAACATTACCCTCACATGAATAAACAATAAAGGGTATAACAATATTAGTTCTGGCAATTTGAAAACATGAATAGTGCATACTGCAAGATGTGCCAAATACCAGACTGTATAATAGCAGTTTGCATTTAAAGGGTACAAAAGATAAGGGGTGGGATTTGGAAAACTGCTGCAGCTAAGAATAACGTCACTGCACTTAGAGCAGAAGTGTGCAAGTAAATGAATTTCTGAAAAAAATGTAAACAAATGCAATAATTTAAGCAAATGTCACTAAGTTTTACATTAATTATTCATACTGTAGGCATTGTGGAATATTTTCAAAGTACCAACTTGCAATTAAAAGATATCTGGATATGCAGTGTACACAAATATGAGAGAAATATAAACATTTTTTTCATTTTTTCTTAGAGGAATCTGATAAAATGGATAAATAATAAATATACAGAGCTTGTTTTTATAAGATTTTTATAATATTTTTATTCTGTTATATCAATCTCCTAGCATACAATATTAAGGATTGTATAGTGAAAACATGCATTTCACTCCTGCATAAAGAAATCGTGACTTTTAGTTATTCAAGCATAAATATCAGCAGCCTACTAGAATTTTATCTAACAAAAAAAAAAAAAAAAAAAAAAAAAAAAGGAAAGAAAAATGTATGTTTCTTTAATGTAGAATTGCTACCATTTTGGATGAATGTTGAATAATCTCTGAGCAGAATTGTCACAATAAGAAGTGCTCGGGTAGGCATTTTAACAACATTTTCTTCAAGTTTCTGGATTGCTTTCCAGATTGGTAGTTATTGAATAAGCTTGCATTTAGAGTCTCAATCTTTAGAGATTGATTAAATTAATTAAAATAATATATGTTAATTTTCAATGTTAATATTAATCTGCCTATTGTAAATGAAGAGTAACACTAAATAGTTCGAACCTATTTGAATCACTGGTTATTTATAAGCACTCTCATATATCAAGATACATATATTGCTGTCTCAACTTACAAATCAAATTAATAAGCTAAAACTTAATAAACATCCAGGGTACAATAGTATAATACCTGGACTTTATAAATTAATGCCCAAAATTACTTTAAACATATTACTTCATACTTTTCAGACAGTCAAAAATGTAGTAAAAGTTCCACTCTCTTGGAAGTACACACTTGTTTCCCCTTATTGAAATCAGATAAGGATCCTTCAGAATGTACCTCTTACAAACTAATTTTATTACTAAATGTTGATTACAAATTATTTATGTCTATAATAGCAAATATAATCAACAATTCATACCTAGCTTAATCCATAATCTCAAACTGATTTTATAAGAAATAGAAACACTTATGATAATATCAAAAGAATTTTAACCACAATCGACTATACCAACAAAATAATCGTTAATTTAACCTTAGTAAGTCTAGACATTCGTAGTGCTTTTGACACAGTAAATTGGAATTATCTTTTGTTAATATTACAATAATATAATTTTTCAAAGGATTTTCAACAAATTGTAAGAAATCTTTATGATAACTCTTTAGCTTATATAAAATAAGTTCTTATGTTTCACAATCAATACAGATCACCAAAGGAATGAACAAGGTTGTCTGTTGTCCCCCTCATTATTTACTCTGGTCATAGATCCCTTTGCAATTATTTAAGATCAAACACAGACATAGTAGGAGTATAATTTGATCATAATCTAAATTCAAAAATGCTTTTATTTGCTGATGATATTTTATTGGCATTGAAAGATAAAAAAAAATCTCTTTATTGCCTTTTTAAGTCTATCAAAAAAATCCAATCTAAATTAGGTCTCTCATTTAATGAAGATAAAACAAAAATCCTATATATAAATACTAATATCTCAGATATGTCAAAAATGGTTCTAAATATATAGTCAAAGATCATTAAATAACGTATCTTGGAATTATATTAGCTAAGAATATAAAAAAAAAAACAATTAACATAAACTGCAACACTTGTCTAGATAAAATTAAAATTCTTATCAATAAATGGAATAAATTTCTATTTACAATGGACGAATACTATAGGTAATACAGTCATTAGCTCTACTCATTCCAAAACAATACATAAGAGAATTCATTGCTTTGATGCTTAGATTTATATAGCATCTCAACAAACCCAGATTAGCACTTAATCATCATTTAAGATGCTAGTCATATGGTGGAATAGATTTACCTAATATATAATTATATTCAAGTTCAACTATTATAAAGACAGTTATTTGCTAAGCAAACAATAATTATTCTGCTAAGTGAAAAGACATACGTGAAAGTATTTACTTAAAAAATAATCATAGAAAGTATGATTGTCACAAAAATATAATCTATAATAATTTTCTCTGAATCTTAAAAGACTTTATCTTAGAACACCAAAACATAGTGATAAACTCATACTTTATTCTCACAACAATGAACAATTTCAGAAATTTTGTATACAAAGATCCAGAGTACAAAGCTTGGCTATTTCTGAAATTTCCCATAGCATACACACAAAACAATATTAATATAGTTAATACATTCACAATGAATACTTTTAATGATAAACAATTAATATATTGGCATCAGTTTATGAATAAAGAAAAAACTAAATACTCTAGATTATATTTTAAATAAATTTAATCTACATAATGAAATGTGGTTAGATATACAAAATTGCAGGTTCTGCATAGAGAAAAAATAAATCTGATGAATATATCAATTAAAAAGAGATACCTAAATTCGTAGAACTTTTAATTTTACTGATGCATCAGGGTATCACTGTAAAAGGACTCTTATCTAAAATCTATAAGATCAATAAAGTTAAGACAAATGATTGTAACAATTATTGGGGTTATTTCAGAGCTACTAATAACTATCACCTTAGTAGTAGTTAGAAAATGATGATATTCTCATCTTAAACTCAAACTACAATCCCCTGGATTCAACAAGCCCTGCACTGTGTGTAGGAACAGTGCAGGAGATCTAGGAAGCAATATGGCTGCCGTGCGATCCAGGAATAAGCTGCAGGGGCATGCATGAGCGCTCCTGCACTATTTCTGCACGGACACATCTCCTGCATGCAAATTTCCCTATTTTCAGGTAAAAACCATGCAAATGAGGTTTATTTGTGATCCATGAAGCTATCAGTCAGCCGTGCAGGACTAGTGTACTGTGCAGAAATGTACTCGGTTAGTAACCAAGTACATTTCTGCAAACTACAAAACGGATTCATGACAGTCCCAAATAAAGTGTGTATATAACATGTAAAGCATGCCGATGGCCAAATATATGGCCATTGACATGGAAAACAGTTAAAAAAAATAAATAACTTTTATTTTTTTACCAGATTTTGCTGTTTAAGCATAGGGCAGTGGTGTGCAAACAGAATCGGCCAAAAAAAAAAAAAACCTGAAATAAGCATTCTAACCAAAATCACTATTTTGCCATTATACTCAATGGCAGGCAGAAGACAACATGGCCAGTGAATAGTGACTGCTAAGGGGGAAGGCTCAATGTGGGGCCTGTAACTATGCATCAGCAGGCAATCCTATGCAAATGAGGGGAATGATACTGAATCCCAGATTTCCCCTCAATGCTAGTCAGCACCCAACAGTGTAAGTGCAGGAATAGCTTAGTGCAAGCCTAGGAGTTATCTGACATCATAGGGGTGTGTCAGGCATACTGTAAGTGGATTGGAGCCCTGTGGCTTGGGTTTTCCCTTAGCTTAGCAGAGCTAAGAAAGTTGTGTGTCTGAGGCTGCCTAGCACTCTTTACATTGCCTAAGCGGGTGTGCGTGCCCCGCACCAGGTTTTAAAGGGAAAAAAAAGTAAACCAGGAAATAGCAGCTCTGTACACATTTGAGCACTGTGTTTGTGCGGTGCATCCCCGGGCTTAAACAGGAAGGCAATGGGAATGGAAAACAGCAGTAAGAAGGTAATCAGGGAGAACTATCATAGCTGCCAGGTGAAATGTATCAGAATCAGCCAATTACACAGGCAGCAGACCAGACCAGCCCAAAACACTACTAGAAATTATGCAAACACCTTTCCCCTCTGGATTTTCCCATGTACTCTACACCACCGGTGTATACAAGTGGGGGAATTTTAACAAACAAAAACAACAAAATGATAGGGGCTGCAGTAGCTATCATACATCAACATGTGGAAGAGGCTGAGGATGGTGTGGATGAGAATGCTGTTGACCAACCCACAGTGAGGAGACGAAGAAGAGTGCACAGACCCAGGGTAACCTACCAGGGGCTACATGAGCTGGAGATAGTGGAGTGCTATAGGGTGGACAGGGACCTCCTACAGCAAATTGTTGAGATGTGCCGGCCACGTCTGACACACAGAACTAACAGAGGGGAACCCATCCCAGTGGATACCAAGGTATGTGTAGGCCTACGAATACTAGCCACAGATACCTTCCAAAGGCCAACTGGGGATATCATGGGGATCTTACAGGCATCAGCATCCAGGGTACTCCACCAGTTCCTGGATGTCATGTCAGCACATGGCAGTGAGCACGTATACTTCCCCAACACCCGTGAGGAGTTGGACAGCAATATGTGTATCTTTCACTAAATAGCAGAATATCCTGAGGTAGTTTGTGCTATAGAATGCGTGCACATATGCATCAAAGCACTACCCGGTGAGTGGTATAGGGTCTACATCAACCACAAGGGCTTCCCCTCCATCAACTTCCAGGTCATGTGCAATGCCCAGGGCATAATAATGAATGTGTGTGCTGGCTGCCATGGAAGCTATCAGAATTCCCACAGCTGGCATCTGATGCAGCTGTACCAGAGATTTGCCAATGGGGACATCCCCCACAGTCACCAAGTGGGGGATACTGGTTGCGCACTGGAGCCATGGCTGATGACACCCATCAGAAATGCACACACACTCAAACAAGAACTCCATAATGTGGCACACACACAGACCAGAATTATAATAGAGCATGTGTTTGGGATGCTCAAGTTATGGTTCCGGTGCCTGGACACATCCAGTGGAGCCTTGCAGTACTCCCCAGCTACATGTACTCAAATTGTCATCATATGTGCCATGCTACACAATATGACCCTGCAGAAACAGCTGCAGCAGGAAAAGCACGGGGCAGGGCCACACAGCCCCCCACCATTGCCAAGGTCTGCACAGGCACAGAGTGACTCAGAGGAGGAACAACCTGAGCCTACCCCAGTAGGCAGAAGGAGGCATGCCCAGTATGCCCTGGCCTTAGCAAAGAGGCAATGCATTGCACATACACTGACACAGGAGAGACCCAGGGAATGACACCTCTCTCTGACTCACACATACAGAAAACGAGATGCCAAACCTGACACTACCTGTGCTCAACCATGTATAGGGAGTGTACTATCTGCACCCAACATAGGCAGCCCTCCAGTACCATCCTCAATACTGGCACATCCACAAGGTAAGTCACTATTCTTACCAATTGCCAAATGGAGCAGTATGTGTTGTTACTTGTATCTATGGTATGGATGTAAGCATGCAAGGGAATCGGGTGGCTGAATGGGATGCCAGCAGATCGTAGACACCTACAGTGGCAACATGTGATCTGTAACAAATACAGGTTTCACCATAGTAGCCAGTACTACACATCATGACAAAACCCACTGCAGGAAGTGTGCTTGCTGGGCCACATGTGTGTCCATATGACACACACATGCCAGTCAGGGAGGTTCACATGCCCAATAACAGTCTCAGCCAGCAGGACAGGTGTAGACAAACAGAAACAGAGACCATGCTAAGGCATCTGAATGATGGCTATGGGTAACCCCACCCCAGGCCTACACAGACAGACTACATCATGCCAGGCAGTTGGATGTTCTGAAGGGTAAGAAGTCAGAAACTGATATGTAGGTCAATCAAACCTAAGACCTGTAGTACACTGAAATGCCTCTAGTCAGCATGATAGGTTACAATACAGAATGAAATGGAGTACCTGAACTACCAGTACATTCATAGCAAATGTGTACAAGTTTCTGGTGTGCCCCCCCCCCCCCAATCCTATGTAGAAATGCAGAAACAGTCAGGTGTGCCCCCAATACTGTGTAGAAATGTAGAAAAAGTCAGGTGTGCCCCCCCCCCCAATTCTATGTAGAAATGTAGAAACAGTCAGGTGTTCCTCACCCCCAATCCTATGTAGAAATGTAGTAATAGTCTGGTGTGTCCCCCCAGTATGATGTAGACACATTGTAGCAGTCAGGTGTGCCCTCCCCAATCCTTAGTAGAAATGTAGTAGCAGTCAGGTGTGCATCCCTGCAATCCTATGTAGAAATGTAGAAACAGTCAGGTGTGTCCCCCAATCCTATTTAGAAATGTAGTAACAGTCTGGTTTGCCCCCCAAGCCGATGTAGACATGTTGTGACAGTCAAGTGTCCCCACAATCCTGTGTAGAAATGTAGTAACAGTCAGGTGTGCCCCCCTCCAATCCAATGTAGACATGTAGTAACATATATGTGTAGTTATAATACAAGTGGAGCACAGATGACCTGAGGTGGCCAAGGTAGCAGGATAGATGGTAGCATTTGTACAATATGCAGGTATGTGTGCGTTAGGTTGGTATGTGTTTCATATTGTGTGACAGTGGTCAGTATGTATGCATGTTGAGGTTTGACCTGGTGGTCATTGCCCACTATTGCCGATGACAGGGCCAAGTCCTCACAACTGCAGTGCCAAAGACAATGCTCCCTATTATAACACTTTCTAGCAGTAAGCCATTATAAATGTATGGTGGTAGTATGTGTCACCATCTGAAAGATGAACATGGCATGACTGTTTGGCTAGATATGCAAGCAGTACACAGGGAAAAGTACCCCAGACACACAATGTATAATGTGTAACCATGAAATGGACACAACCTTGGAATTGTACATACAGGTATGCATGACATTATCTGGGCTTGTAGTAGGAAATACTGATCTCATCTGGCCGAACACTTGCAGATCACAAAGGTGATAGGACGGATGTACTGAGAAACAGCTGATGTCCCTGCACAAGCCAGCATCACTGGAATGCCCTATGCATATCTGCGAGTCAGATGCAAGTAGTGTCCATAGCACACATGCACCCAGCTCACCCAACCACCACCCACAGGTACCTCTCCGGTCTTATCTCTTCTGTTGGGAATGGGTACAATATGACCCCCACCTGTGTACAGCAATAGCAAAAGAATGCAGCATGCAGTGCAGGTGTCCCATATAGGTGTGTCCCTAGCTGTAAGCAGCACCCTGCCAGCATTCACACCACCTGATCAATACAGATAGAAAGTATTGGCATGAACACCTAGCACACCTACCCTGTCATGCCAGGGGAATATACTGTATGGTAGTCTGGTACTGTAGTACTGACAGAATACAATGGCCTGCTACAGTTGGCCTGCATCACCACCAAATGCCCTACAGGCCTCTGCCAAAGGCCTGCAACTCACCCATACTGCCAATGTATGTTATGTCATGGATACCCAAATAACAACATAGCACACTCCACATAACTCATATGCAAGGCCATGTGGACAAACCACAGTAACATGTCCACTATGTCCCACTGCATGAACTGTGGACCAACACCAAAAGACAGCTGTGATGAGGTGCTAACTATAGAGAAAGTATCACAGAATGTTTGCATAATGAATGGAAGAGGATAGAATAATAGAGGAGAGGTGAGAGCATGGGCAGCATGGAATATGCAAAGTCCAAAACACAAACGTGTGCACATACTGTCCCTGGCTGCAAACACAAAAATAGGTGGATACAAACCTGCCTGTACACCACAATAGGGGTAATGCCCTGACTTATGACCCCTGCCTCTGGGTAACCTGTGTGAATCTGTACAGCTGTGAGGTATTGCCACATCAAGATAATGTCATACTGTCACGTCAATGGATGTAAAAGTATGGAATCCTCTGCCATCACTGTAACAAGGTGCTGAACTGGTTACACAGACCCAGCAGCAAGTGTCTGCAGCTCCCCCTCCAGAATGGCATAACGTACCAGGAATATGTAGGCATTTCACCACAATACTGGACACAGCTGCATTCACCCTGTGTTCCCTAGGACATCACTGTGAGCAAAAATGTCTACCTGGCAGTACCTGAGCACATAAAACATCACAGTGTATAACAGTACACATGTCTACATATCTCTGCTAACACCAGTACCATGTAGTAGAAGCAGCACAGACACAATCATGTACAGTATCCACTATCTCTTGCACAGTTTGACCCCATATTGCCAACTGATCTACATATACCCTGCAGAAATAGTTTGCTAGCTGCAGGTGTAAAACACAAAAGTCTACACTGGAGTACAATCTACCTGGAATGAATCCACACAATTAATACAGAAGGGCACACTGGGCATGCTCACACACTTAAAGAAATGAAGGCAATGTCAGACAACATACTGAAAGGTCATACTGGGCATGCTCACCCAAACAAGTGAAGCTCATGTCTGCCAACAACAGTGGACCATAGATATCTTACAGTTGCAGATGTTAGTCCATACACTCTTCAGTATGCACTAGTCATGCTTTGCACAGGCATTGGATAGCAATACACACATATATCCAAGGACAACACACTATAATATGCCAAAAATTGACAAAGACCCTTCCATCGTGAGGCCTGTACGACCCAACACACAGCCAAAGGGCTACAACCACATGATGCATAAATATTGCTCAGTCTAGAAATTAGCCAGTGGTATCCCTCAGCATCAAAGACTCTGTGGTGCTAGTGCTAGCTGTGCAACATGACTATAAAAGGTAGTAGTCATCTAGTAGTTGTTTACACATAGCTGAGGAATATAAACCTGTGTGTGCCTGAGTGTGGTGTGCCTGCCTCTAGATGAATGGGTTATGGACCAGGCACACACAATTCCCTCTCCATAGCCCTACTATGGCAACCCTGCTGATATCAGTCACTGTGAAATAAAACATTGGGGAATGGATAGCCCAATAATCTCTGTGGCATGTCTTATAACTGTGTAATGCTGTAGTGTGATAAACTAGTTAAGTAGGAGTTCTAATCCCAGGCATAGCAATTGTGGGTGTGTGTTTGTGTGTGTGTGTGTGTGTGTGTGTGTGTGTGTGTGTGTGTGTGTGTGTGTGTGTGTGTGTGTGTGTGTGTGTGTGTGTCTGTGTAGGGAGCAATGCTTTTTAGGCTAGTCACACTCGCTACAATTCAAATGCCCTACTATGGCAAGCCTGCTGATGTCATTCACTTTGAAATACACCTTTGGGAAATAAGTAGCCCAGTAATCTCTGTGGCACATTCTATAACTGCTTAATGCTGTAGTGTGACAAACTTGTTAGGTAGGAGTTCTAATCCCAGACATGGCAAGTGTGTGTGTTTGTGTAGGGAGCAATGCTTTTTAGGCTAGTCACACTCATTACAATTCAAATGCCCTATTTTGGCAAGCCTGCTGATGTCATTCACTTTGAAATACACCTTTGGGGAAGGAGTACTCCAGTAATCTCCACGGCGCGTTCTATAACAGCATAATGCTGTAGTGTGGTAGGGGTTCTATTTCCAGACGTGTGTTTGTCTGTGTAGGGTGCAAGGCTTTTGAGGCCATTCAAAGTCACTACAACCTCCATTGACCTACTTTGGCAAGCCTGCTGATGTCATTCTCAGTGAAATACACCTTTGGGGAAGGAGTACTCCAGTAATATCCATGGTGCATCCTATAACAGCGTAATGCTATAGTGTGATATGGTAGTTTAGTAGGGGTACTATTCCCAGACATGACAAGTGTGTGTTTGTCATTTGTATCTTGTGTGGAGGTGGCTGTGAGTGTGTAACAACTGGACTGATTGTGGAGTGGGTTTTGTAAATTTCTTATATGGTGGCCCTATTATATGTCACAATGTCCATCTTGCAAGGATAACAGATGTCAAATAGCTGAGAGGCTTGGGTGCCAATCCATACCGCTACATGTGACATCAAGGCCTGGCAAACAAAGTAAGCAACCCTTGTATTACCCAGAGAACATTCTCAACCCATGTCTCATACACAAACACACTTGCCTAGGCAACAACCGCTATGCTGATAGTACCCTGCATATTACCCACATATAGTAACCATGGTGTGATTGCAATGTACTACAGAGGGCATGGCACCCTGTCCATCAGTAAAATAGGCACATAATTGCAGACAATGCACCTTCACTATGTTCCCCACTGGACGCCTGCAACAACTGTGATGCCATCAAATGTGACCCACCAAGGACATACCATGTCTTAAACACATGCCCTGTATGGACAGATGCCACTGACACTAGGGAATACCTGTATCATGCTATCAATGTAGGTGCAGGGTTAACCTGGTGTCCATTACCAATTTCCACCACATGTGGCCAGAACTGACACATCTGATGATAACAATCTGTGTACACAACATGGGCCAGACACCCCAGGTACAGTTCCACATGCCACTGTACATGCATGTGGAATGTGTGCACATCCCAGACACCGTCCATGTCATAGACTATAGAACACACATATGGCAAGCATTGCACAGCACTGGCCACACACAATAGTAACCCAGGTGACTGGATGGTGAATACAATACTCACCTGTGTGGGCCAATCCAGACACTACACCCCTGAGCCACACTACAGACCATTGTCATGTGGCCTGATGCCAAGGTATACCCTTCACCTAGCCTTGTATCGCCTTCTGGCACAGTCAACCACTATACACCCGTGAAACAATGCACCCATGCATGTCAGTACTGGCACCCTGTGTCTATGTGTGTGGTGTATGAAGCTTTTGACCACATTCACACTCACTACAACTGCCATTAGCCTACTGAAGCATGCTGTCTGATGTCAGACATCTTCATATACCCTTTGCAAATATAACCTCCGGATAACCCCAGTGCTGCATGTGATACCTGTGCATTACTGTATTGTGGCAAACTAACTAGTTAGGAAGTCTATTCCTGACCCTGTGACATGTGTCAATGTGTGTGAGTCACTCAGAGAGTATGGCTGTGTTGATGTTGACACCTGTTCATGTGGACAGGCATGTGTAGTACACATACAGTATTGCAACTATATCACTGTTGCAGATGTCACTCACCATCACATATACCTTTGGACAACCCCTCAGCATGTAAGCTATGTGAAGTATGCAATAACTGCATAGACATGTGATAGCAATACATAGCCACTCAGGGTTTTGAAACCCCATGCCAGTAGGTGTCTGACACAAACATGTTTAGGTTTTACTCTCTCACCCCATTCCTGACTCACTTTGTCTCTGACTCTCTCACTCCCTCCCTGATGGATGGGGAGAAGTACACCTGCTTTGCTTAGGCAGCAGCTTGTGTTTTGTAAGTGATGCACAGGATCAGCTGATGGCCTCTGCATGAATTGCAGTCCTCCTTTAGCTGATTGCATTTGGCACAGCTGTGGTAACATTCCCATAGTTGATTGCATGGAAACACACTCCAATATCTAGGAACATCATGTTGGTGTTGGACCTTTTCATTCATTGTGAGCAGGACCTAGATCTGGTGTTTGGCAAACAGCATCACAGATAGTTTTGGGATTTACCTCTAACAGCATACCCTGTGGAAAGACGCCAACAGACAGGAGGGTGATGGGCCAGACATGACTACAGAATGCAAGTGTTGCTATTCTGCATTAGGAGTAATGTCGATTTAATAGGGTGTGTGTGGATATAGCTGGTCTACATGTTTTAATACCTGTCATGACAGTGTTAAGTTTTTGAGGAAATTCCCATCTGTAGGGTCATCTACAGACTGGGCAGTGTGTGGAGCCTTATGTTTCTTCTGTTACTCACAGAACATCTGAGAAATGCAGAAGCATAGTGTGAGGATTGCAGTCAGTACATGGTGACAGCCATGAGAGTTACTGACTTTATATCCCTCATAGGACATATGTCACAACAAACCCTTGTATGATAGTAAATGTATGAGGTTATCACAGCAACATGCCAATATTGGGCCAGTGTTCATAGTGTAGTGTGATAAACTAGTTAGGTAGGAGTTCTAATCCCAGACATGGCAACTGTGAGTGCGTGTGTGTCTCTGTCTGTGTAGGGAGCAATGTTTTTTTAGGCTAGTCACACTCACTACAAATCAAATGCCCTACTTTGGCAAGCCTGCTGATGTCATTCACTTTGAAATACACCTTTGGGGAAGGAGTAGTCCAGCAATCTCCATGGCACTTTCTATAACAGCGTAATGCGGTAGTGTGGTAGGGGTTCTATTCCCAGACATGGCAAGAGTGGATGTTTGTATGTGTGTTTGTCTGTGTAGGGTGCAATGCTTTTGAGGTCATTCACAGTCATTACAACCTCCATTGACTTACTTTGGCAAGCCTGCTGAGGTCATTCCCAGTGAAATACACCTTTGGGGAAGGAGTACTCCAATAATATCCGTGGCACGTCCTATAACAGCATAATGCTGTAGGGTGATATAGTAGTTTGGTAGGGGTTCTATTCCCAGACATGGCAAGTGTGTGTGTGTCTGTGTTTGTCATTCATATCTTGTGTGGAGGTTGCTGTGAGTGTGTAACAACTGGACTCATTGTGGACTGGGTTTTGCAAATTGCTTATATGGTGGCCTTATTATATGTTACAATGTCCACCTTACAAGGATAACAGATGTCAAATAGCCAAGAGGCTGGGGTGCCAATCCATACCCTTACATGTGATATCAAGGCCTGGCAAACAAAGTAAACAACCCTTGTATTACACAGAGAACATTCTCAACCCATGTCTCATACACAAACACACTTGCCTAGGCAACAACCGCTACGTTGGTAGTACCCTGCATATTGCCCACAGATAGTAACCATGGTGTGATTGCAGTGTACTACAGAGGGTATGACACCCTGTCCATCAGTACAATAGGTATGTAATTGCAGATAGTGTACCTTCACTATGTTCCCCACTGGATGCCTGCAACAACTGTGGTGCCATCAAATGTGACCCACAAAGGACATACCATGCCTTAAACACATGCCCTGTATGGACAGATGCCACTGACACCAGGAAATACCTGTATCACACTATCAGTGTAGGTGCAGGGTTAACCTGGTGTCCATTACCAATTCCCGCCACATGAGGCCAGGACTGGCACATCTGATGATAACAATCTGTGTACACAACATGGGCCAGACACCCCAGGTACAGTTCCACATGTCACTGTACATGCACGTGGGATGTGTGCACATCCCAGATACCGTTCATGTCATGGACTATAGAACACATACATGGCAAGCATTGCACAGCACTGGCCACACACAATAGTAACCCAGGTGACTGGATGATGAATACAATACCCACCTGTGTGGGCCAATCCAGACACTACCCCCTGAGCCACACTGCAGATGATTGTCATGTGGCCTGATGCCAAGGTATACCCTTCACCTAGCCTTGTATAGCCTTCTGGCACAGTCAACCACTACACACCCGTGAAGCAATGCACCCATGCATGCCAGTACTGGCACCCTGTGTCTATGTGTGTGGTGTATGATGCTTTCGACCACATTCACACTCATTACAACTCCCATTGGCCTACTGAAGCATGCTGTCTGATGTCAGACACCTTCACATACCCTTTGCAAACATAACCTCCAGATAACCCCTGTGGTGCATGCGATACCTGCACATTACTGTATTGTGGCAAACTAACTAGTTAGAAAATCTATTCCTAACCCTGCCAAGTGTGTCAATGTGTGTGAGTGCCTGAACGAGTATGGCTGTGTTGACATTGACACCTGTTCATGTGGACAGGCATGTGTAGTACACCTACTGTATCGCTACTATATCCCTGTTGCAGATGTTACTCATCATCACATATACCTTTGGACAACTCCCCAGCATATAAGCTATGTAGTGTATGCAGTAACTGCATAGACATGTGATAGCAATACATAGGCAGTCAGAGGTTTGAAACCCCATGCCGGTAGGTGTGTTACACAAACATGCTTAGGTTTTACTCTCCCACCCCCTTCCTGACTCACTTTGTCTCTGTCTCTCTCACTCCCTCTCTGGTAGATGTGGAGAAGTACACCTGCTTTGCTTAGGCAGCAGCTTGTGTTTTGTAAGTGATGCTCATGATCAGCTGATGGCCTCTGCATGAATTGCAGTCCTCCTCTAGCTGATTGCATGTGGAACAGCTGTGGTAACATTCCCATAGCCAGTTGCATGGAAACACACTCCAATATCTAGGAACATCATGTTGGTATTAGCCCTTTTCATTTACTGTGAGCAGGACCCAGATCTGGTGTTTGGCAAACAGCATCACAGATGGTTTTGGGATTTACCTCTAACAACATACCCTGTGGAAACATGTCAACAGACAGGAGGGGGATGGGCCAGACATGATTACAGAATGTAAGTGTTGCTATTCTGCATTTGGAGTAATGTCGGTTTAACAGGGTGTGTGTGAATATGGCTGGTCTACATGTTTTAATACCTGCCATGACAGTGTTAAGTTTTTGAGGAAACTTCCCTCTGTAGGGTCATCTACAGACTGGGCAGTGTGTGGATCCTTTTGTTTCTTTTGTTACTCACAGAACATCTGAGAAATGCAGAAGCATAGTGTGAGGATTGCAGTCAGTACATGGTGACAGCAATGAGAGTTACTGACTTCATACCCCTCATAGGACATATGTCACAACAAACCCTGGTATGAAAGTAAATGTATGAGGTTATCTCAGCAACATGCCAATATTGGGTCAGTGTTCGGACCTCCAGCCAGAAGTCTGTCAACCTTTGTACATATGTCATGCAGTAAGGGTTTCTAAGCCTTTTAGTTTAAGCATTTTGGCTTCAGACCAGTCGTTTTACATTAAGAAGGTTTGTGGTCTGCACTGTAGTGGCAGAACAGGTAGCTTACATCCTTCTAAGTTGGGAACTGCTGATTGAGGGCTCAGTGTCTGTTATTCTAAAAGTGTATTAATTCTGGTTTAAGCACTTGGGCTTCAGGCCAGTTATTTTACATTAAGAGGGTTCGTGGTCTGCACTCTTGTGGTAGGAGAGGCTGGACTCTGCCCTTCTGAGCTGAGAATTTCTGGTTAAAGGCTTATATTGCCTGCATATTTGAACTGCTTTTTACTGAAATTGGTACACCTTGTTTGCTGTAGCATAGACTAGATCTAGGCCTGCTGAATCTAGCTTTGCTTGTATAACTTGAGCACTAATCCAGGCATTCTTTAAAGTATTCAGTTGTATTTATTACTGCTTGGTAGTAACTTGATTAAAGTGTAGCTATAATTCTAAGTCTTTTGGATTAAGCCCTTGGGCTTCAGACCAGTTGTTTTACATTAGGAAGGTTTGTGGCCTGCACTGTGGTGGCCGGACAGGTAGCTTACATCCTTCTAAGTTGGGAACTGCTGATTGAGGGTTCAGTGTCTGTTATTCTAAAAGTGTATTAGTTCTGGTTTAAGCACTTGGGCTTCAGGCCAGTTATTTTACATTAAGAAGGTTCGTGGTCTGCACTCTTGTGGGAGGAGAGGCTGGACTCTGCCCTTCTGAGCTGGGAATTTCTGGTTAAAGGCTTATAGTGCCTGCATATTTGAACTGTTTCTTACTGAAATTGGTACACCTTGTTTGCTGTAGCATAGACTAGATCCAGGCCTGCTGAATCTAGCTTTGTTTGTATGCTTGCTGTTTGTTTGCTTGTTATTTCCCTGAAACGCTAATTTCACCTAAAACGCGGCTATTTATCACTTCTGTGGATCCCTAGTGATATCTGCATTGCTTACTGTACTTATTTCCTTGTTTCACTTGAAAGAAAGTTACTGTTTGTCATTTTTGCATTTAAGTTACCTGTAACACATTGCATTTAAGTTACCTGGCACTTGCTCACTATGTCAGCACTAAAAAATTAAAAGCACTACACCCTCACAAACTCCCTTTGAGTATCTTGTTCCCCATTGGCCCTTTTTTTCAATTATAAAGGAATTCCCAATGCTATTCTAGCATGTCCAAAGGTCAGTTGTCAATCTCCTCTCCGGTCCAGCTGGTGAATCTGGGAAGCTTGAGGCAATGTTACAACTGCCTTATGTACACAGACAACCCTCTCCTCCTCCGAACAAATTCTAACACATGTGAAAGATGCAACCATATAGCCAAACTGGAGGCTAAGCTCTCTCAACTCAGTACTGGTGTAACCAGTCAGGAGGAGAAGGAAACCACACTCACTACAATTCCAGTCTCACATAGACCTACCACGACAGCAAACCAAACACATAAACACACAAAAACATACTCGGAGGCTCTAAATAAAAATCTGCCTAAGCAGCAGAGACCTCCAAAGCAGGCAGCCAAGCAACCGCTACCCCAAAACAAAACATGTGCAACACATAGCTCACAAAGCCAGTGTGCCGAACAGTCACAGCCCTTAAGGCTAAACAACACACCTGATACACTTGTAATAGGTGACTATTGTCAGGCACACTGACGTCCCGCTCACCAGGATGAACAAGGAGAAGGTCACAGTGAGCTGCTTGTCGGGTGCTAGGATCCGCCACATAACACAAGCACTCAGGTCACTCCAAGGCAAGTACAAATATGACTCAGTCATTGTCCATGCTGGTGTGAATGACCTGAGACGTACCTCCATGGACTACATGAAAAGAGACATAGAGGAGCTCTCTGAGCATGTAGCCCAGGCCGGTATGACCCTGACCTTGAGTAGCATCTTACCCTCACCAAGAATGATGCCACGATATGAAGACAAGATTATCAATTTCAACAATTGGCTTAAGTATTGGTGTCATTCAAAGGGGATCCAATGCCTGTCAGCCTGGGATGACATGCTCGAAGAGCCACGATGCTTCACTAGGGACGGCTTGCACCTGTTACCCCTGGGCTTTCGGATATTGGCAAAGGCTCTTGCTACCCCCATAGTGCCTTTTTTAGGCAAGGCTCAAAAGACAAACCCACCGCCATAGGAATCACAAGGGATAAGAAACTAAGAGTAATGCTACTCAACGCCAGAAGTCTAAACCTCAAGATGCATGCACTCAAAACTCTCCTTAGCATGGAGAACATCGATATCTGTGCAGTAACAGAAACCTGGTTCAAGGCTCCTGAGAGCACCCCAGCAATACCAGGTTATACCTCATACCATGCTTTTTGGCCCCAAAACTTTGACTGAACCACAAAAGGAGGGGGAGTATCAATATTCTTCAAAGATACCCACACCTCCAGGTTGGTGGCTCAACACGAAGCATCAAAGACTATCCATGTGCAACTAACAGTGGGTAAAACTGCCTTCCAGTTTATAGCCTGCTACAGACCACCCACCCAAACCCAGGAACCCCACTCGGCCTTCCTGAGAACACTGGAAAATATGAAAATCTCTCCAAACACCATTATATTGGGTGACTTCAACTACCCATACATAGACTGGGAGCATTACTCTAGCTCCAACACCCTAGCCCAAAGGTTCCTAGAATTTATAAACTCAAATGCTATGGAACAACTTGTTACCACTCCCACAAGAGGGGAAAACATACTGGACCTGATCATCACCAACATGGGGACTCTATGCTCCGGACCAGAAGTGTATCCCTCACTGGTAAGATCAGACCATAAACTAATCTCACTGGATATTCACATCCCGACCCCACCCCCTGCCCAGAAAACCACAGTGAAAAACTTCTCTAAAGCAAATTTCACACTCCTCAAAACCGAGGTGGAATACTTCAAAGCCCCCGGGCCTGTGGAAAATATGGCCCAGACCGCAGAATCCTTTACAAACGCATTCTATGAACACCTTCAGGAGTGCATGGATCATGCAATCCCAAATAAAAACAAGACCCAATCCTCCAAAGGCAGACGTCCTGTCTGGTGTACCCCAGCCATAAACAAACTATACAATAGAAGGAAGAAGCTACTACATGATAGAGCAAAATCCCAAAAAGGGAAGGCATCTCTGATCAGTATTAGCAAAAAACTACAGGCACTCATAAAATCGTCTAAGGCCAGCTTCGAGAGAAAAATTGCACAGGACACTAAAGATAATCACAAGGCTTTCTTTAGTTATGTTAGGAACCTGGGTGGGAATTCCCAGATATGCTCAGAATTAGTCCAAAATGACAAAAAATACACCGAACCCACAGACATTGCCAACATCCTAGCTGACAGGTTCAGCGCAAACTCCCCTCCCCTCCCCACCAAAAGGGCAAATATTTATCCCAGCAGAGTGCTGCCCCCTGACATCTCAGATGCTCAGGTAAGAGCTGCCCTCTCCAAAACAAAAAACACAGCATCAATGGGACCAGACGGTGTCCCGGGCTGCGTCCTACATGAACCCCAAGAAGAGCTAAACCCAAACATAAAACTACTGTTCAATCTCAGCCTTACTACAGGATATGTACCCAAAGAGTGGTGTACAGCAACAGTGGTCCCTCTCCACAAAGGTGGTGCCTCAACGGATCCTGGAAACTATCGCCCCATAAGCCTGACTAGCTTGGTCTGCAAAGCTATGGAAAGGATCATCATGGACCTCATAAATAAAGATATTGGGGACCTACAGACACAGGATCCTACCCAGTTCGGCTTTGTTAAGGGCAGATCCTGCCTCTTAAACCTAGTTGATTTCTTTGAAACATTCACCAAGGCCATTGACGAGGGGAAGGTGGTCCACACAGCCCACCTGGGCCTCGCAAAAGCCTTCGATACAATACCCCACTCGGGCATTATAGATAAGCTCACCAGCTTAAATATAAACCCCTATGTCACTAGATGGGTTGCAAACTGGCTCAAGGACAGAACCCACATGGTTAGAATTGCTGGAGCCATGTCAGACTCCAAACCAGTTACAAGTGGCATCCCACAAGACTCAGTCCTGGGACCTCTCTTGTTCGGTATATATTTCTCGGAGGTACAGGCCAATATGGAAGGACTGTGGCTGACCAAGTTCGCAGATGACTGCAAACTGGGCGCCATAATCGACTCTCCAGTCGACACAAGCATCCTCCAAAAGGGCCTCATAGAAACAGACAACTGGTGCCAGAGCCATGGCCTCAAGCTAAATGCCAAAAAGTGTATAGTCATCCCTTTGGTAAAACAATGCCCACAAATTACCACATAGGTGGTAATCCATTAAGTACAGAAGAAGTAATTAGGGACCTGGGGACCCAAGTTGATAGCAATCTCTCATTTGACAACCACGTGGCCAAAGTGGTTAGAAAAACATTTTATACAGCCCACCTAATCATGAAGGGATTCACATCTAGATCAGGGAGGTCATCGTGCCTCTTTATTCATCCCTCATCAGGCCCATAATTGAGTACAATGCCCCTTTTGGGATGTACCTTACCAGACACCTGCAGCAACTGGAAAGACCCCAAAAGTACCTCACCAAGAGGATCAAAGGGCTCAAACAGATGCCATATGCTGCCCGGTTAAAGAAACTCCAGCTCTACTCAGTGGCATACCGCCTGCTCAGAGGCGATCTGTGCCTGACGTATAAAGCCATGTCCAACCCGGAATTAATGGACATGCTGCACCTCAGAAAATCCAAATCCCATCGAGCTACGCGCTCGAGAGACTTGAACCTCAGCACTGAAATAAATAGGACATGCTGGAGGGACAGATTCATAATCCAGAGGCTCCCTTCACTCTGGAATAAAATCCCAGTCCAGGTTAGGCAGAGTCCCTCATTGACTCTCTTCAAGAGGAATCTTGATGAGTCGATGGGCGATCGTAGGTTTACCCCGGGTATCACTTCTGTGTCACTGCTAGACACAGGCACAGTATACTAACCTCGAAAAAGGGCATAGCAAAATTAATTTAAAATGGGTGGCGAAAGCCATACACACTCTGGCTAGGCTTATAAATGCCCTTGGGCAGATAGCCTAGTATGAACCTATGAACCTATGAACCTAAGTGCATATGTTCTGTACACAATTATTTATTGACATCATACCTGATAACAAGCCAGTCAGATATCAGACTGCTAGACATGTTATGTATAGTAGGGGTTATTTCTTAGGACATGACTTGGGCATTCTGTAGTTGTGTGTACAGTACTGGGGTCTGGGTACTTAGGGTGATTCTCTGCAGTATGTGTATTGCGCATACATACCTTGGGCTGTGCACAGACTGTGGTAGATGCCATTGTTCTTGGTCCTGTTCTATCTGATGTTACATGCTGCTCCAGTGTATGGTACCCTATTGGCTCACATGTCTGTATGGCCAGTTACACACGTGTCCCATACCACAGACAGCCATCAGACCACAGTGTGTCATGACCCAGTGTATGCAGGGTGAGTGTGTGAGTGGCACATATGAGGATGGTGTTTATGAGACAGTCCATATAATGTCATATTAAGCTTGTGTACCATATGTGGCTGTGGCTGTGTTTACATTGGTTGTGAGTATGCATTTTCTCACAGGTGTCTGTTACTCTGTGCTGTGATATGCGTGTTGAGCCTGCTATAATGGCAGGTACATGTGTATTCCCCCATACAAAATGTAGTCCAGTATTGTGGCAGTCTGCCTGTAGTTTGCACAGTGCTTTGTGACATGATAAGCAGCCTAGTGTAATTGCCCAATGTGTCATTATCTCCAGTTATTTGCAAGACATACTGCTGCCAGGTCACCATAACTGTTGTTTATTTCTGGCAAAGCAGTGGTATTCTGTACAGATTTATGTCACTAGCTACTGGGTAGTATGTGGCCATGTGACCTCTACACCCTCAGGTATTATGTGTCAGGACAGACTGGCGTGTATGCATGCATAAACTGTGTGGGCATATGTAGTCCAGTATTTATGTGATATTCCCATGTACATGGCTATTAACATCCAAATTGGGAGGCATGGTCCACATGCCTCGCATGAAGGGGATATGTGTACACCTCTGGACTGACCACAGAGTGCCAGACTGTCCACATATATTTGGTCATATCTCTGCTGTAGTCCACAGGTTCATTACTGTGCTAGCAATGGTACTGTACTATGATGTCCTTAGGATTTCTGTCAGTAGCCAATGGCGCAAATGTCAAAAGCAGATGTGACCTTCCACACATATGTCTGTTAAGACATACCCTATTACAGTAACAACAGTCTACATATATACCAGCAATACATACATGATATCCCCCTGCACTAAGAGGTTGGGACTATTGGTGCTGAGGTAAGACTCCACTCCATGTTCTGGATATATGGTGAATGTATATATATATATATATATATCTATATATATATATATATATATATATATATATATATATATATATATATATATATATATATATATATATATATATATATATATATATATATATATATCCATATATCTATATAGCTATATACACATATACATATCTATATATATATATATGTATATATATATATATATATATACATATACACACTCAAATATACATATACACAGCAATATATGTCTACACATATACAGTTATATAGATACATTTACACATATAGTTATGGATATCTACATATATATCGACATAAATAGGTATATCTGAATAGATATGCATGCAGATATAGTTATAGATATCTACATATATATCAACATAAATAGGTATATCTGTACACATAGGATGTGCATACATATATATCTATATATATATATATATATATATATATATATATATATATATATATATATATACATATACATATGTATATATATATATATATATATATATATATATATATATATATATATGTATATATATATATATATATATATATATATATATATATATATATATATAAATATATACATATATATGTGTGTGTGTGTGTGTGTGTGTGTGAGTGTGTGTGTGTGTGAGAAAATGCATACCTACAACCAATGTAAACACAGCCACAGCCACATATGGTACACAAGCTTAATATGACACTATATGGACTGCCTCATAAACACCAT
The DNA here is from genome assembly GCF_019279795.1 of Protopterus annectens. Classification (NCBI taxonomy): domain Eukaryota; kingdom Metazoa; phylum Chordata; order Ceratodontiformes; family Protopteridae; genus Protopterus; species Protopterus annectens. The sequence goes on from NC_056737.1 coordinate 1,461,720,823, forward strand.
CCTCATATGTGCCACTCACACACTAACCCTACATACACTGGTTCATGACACAGTGTGGTCCGATGGCTGTCTGTGGTATGGGACATGTGTGTGTCTGGCCATACAGATATGTAAGCCAATAGGGTACCATACACTGGAGCAGCATGTAACATCAGATAGAACAGGACCAAGAACAATGGCATCTACCACAGTCTGTGCACAGCCCAAGGTATGTATGTGCAATACATATACTGTAGACAATCACCCTAAGTACATAAGTAATGTACACACAACCGCAGAATGCCCAAGTTATATCCTCAGAAACAACCCCTACTATACATAACATGTCTAGCAGTCTGATATCTGACTGGCTTGTTATCAGGTACAATGTCAATAAATAGTGGTGTACAGAACATATGCACCTCTTACTGCATGACATATGTACAAAGGTTGACAGACTTGTGGCTTATATATGTATTATGTACTGGTTATATGTATTGGTTATATATGTATATGTATTGGTTATATATGTATATACAAAGAGATCTACAAATGGCCATTTATATGATGCACTATACTAATGTGTAGACAAAAATATGTATGAATATACATGTGTATGTACATGTAGACATATATCAGCATATGTATATGTATATATATCCATATTCCTGTCATGTGTAAACATCACGATTGTGTATACCTTCCCGGATGTATCTCACCGTATGCATCTGATATGTGTACATTTTGATATAACAACATATGTGATTCTTAAATACCACTGTCTTTCTAGTTGCCTGCCTCTTATGTTAATTTGACCATATATCTCATTTCCTCTCTGCTTTCACTGGCTTGTGTGAGTACGCACACAATTATCATTTTGTGAAATCACTCCACTTCAACTATTTAAATTGATTGGCCATCCTACTCTATTCCATAGTACCAGAATACAAAAGTGACCACCCCCTTTCAATCTATCTTGCTGTTTTAAAACTAGTGACTCTCCACTAAAACTTAACTTTTTAGACAGGTAAAACTTAAGTTACCTACTTTCACATCTAGCTTATCTAGTGCACACTGCAGTGTTTAGGATATCCCATTTTTTTTTCATCTTACCTTTAAGCATCCCTGCGACTAGCACTTGCTCTAATACCTGCTGGAAAGCACTAGGAAGCCTTAAACTGATACAAGCACTCAACTCTCCTTGTTAATAAGGAGAAATTAATTGTAGGCACTAAACAGCCTATAATTGCAAAGTACCTTGCTAAGGCAAGGGAAAACAGCTCCTGTACTTTACAAAAAAAAGCACTAAGCCTGGCATGTCCAAGGGTCAGCTTCCGGTGATTTCTCCTGTCCACCTGGTGAATCTGGGCATACTGGGGTAATGCAGTAATTGCCTAATGTACACAGACAACCCTCTCCTCCTATCACCCAACACTACAACCTGTGAGAGATGCACTTACATAGCCAAACTGGAAGCAAAGCTCTCTCCACCCAAGATTATGCTCGACAGTCAAGAGAACATTAACACATGCACTACACCTCAAGCAACACATAGCCCTTCTAAACCCACACCATCAACACCCACACATAGCAACATTAAATCCACATATGCGGAGGCCCTTGACTATAACCTGCCCAAGCAACAAGGACCTCCAAAGATGAAATGCAAACAAACACCAATCACAACCAAAGTATCACATAGCTCACAACACCAGTGTGCCACCCAGCAACAGCCCCTAATTTATGACAATGTACCTACCACTTTAGTCATAGGTGACTCTATAGTCAGGCACACTGATGTCCCACTCACCAGGCTGAACAAGGAGAAAATTACAGTCAGCGGCTTGTCAGGTGCTAGGTTCCGCCACATAACGAATGCACTCAAGTCACTCCACATCAAGTACAAATATGACTCTTTCATTGTCCATGCTGGAGTGAATGACTTGAGACATACCTCCCTGGACCAAATGAAAAGAGACATGGAAGAGCTCTCAGATCATGTGGCCAGGCAGGTATGACCCTAGCCCTAAGTAGCATCCTGCCTTCGCCCAGAATGATACCACAATATAAGGACAAAATGATTGACTTCAACAATTGGCTAAGCTTCTGGTGTCATTCAAAGGGGTTCCAGTATCTGTCTGCCTGGGATGACATGATCGACAGACCACAATTCTTTGCCAGAGATGGTCTGCACCTGTCACTCCTGGGATTCAATTTACTGGCTAAGGCTCTTGCCACCCCTATAGTGCCTTTTTAGGCAAAGTTAAAAGGATGAAACCACCACCATAACAGGTACAAGCATGCACATTCTGAAGGTAATGCTACTCAATGCTAGAAGTCTAAACCTCAAAATGCACTCTCTCGAGGCATTCCTAAAAATGGAGAACATCGATATCTGTGCAGTAACTGAGACCTGGTTCAAGGCTCCAGAGAGCACCTCTGCAATACCAGGCTACAAGTCTTACCACACTTTTCAGCCACCAATCCAGGACCAAAACACTAAAGGTGGAGGAGTGTCCATATTCACCAAGGATATTCACACCGCCAGATTAGTTGCCCAATACAATGCCTCTGAAATTCTCCCAGTGCAACTAACACTAGGTAAGACTGCAATCCAAATATTAGCTTGCTACAGATCCCCTACCATGCCCCAAGATTCTCACTACACCTTTCTAAACATACTGGAAAATATTAAGATACAACCAAACACCCTAGTACTGGGTGATTTCAACTACCCTGCCATTAGCTGGGAAAAATACTCTTGTACCAACACTTTTGCCCAACGGTTCTTGGAATTCATAAATTCCAATGCCCTGGATCAACTAATCCATAGTTCCACCAGGGGCTCCAATATCCTAGACATAGTCATTACCAATATGGGAAATTGATGCTCCACACCTATGGTTACCCCCTCATTGGTCAGGTATGACCATAAGCTAATCACCCTTAACATCCACATCACACCCCCACCCCCCAGTAAGGAAACCTCCATAAAAAACTTCTCCAAAGCCAACTTCATGTTACTCCAGTTAGAAGTGACACACATGCAGACAGGAAATGAAAGTCTGACTGCTGAATCTTACACAAAGGCACTGTATGAGCACATCCACTCATGCATGAATCGTGCCATCCCAAATAGAACCAAGATGCTCTCTTCCAAAAAAGGAAGCCAATCTGGTGGTCCCCTGCCATAAACAAACTTTACAACAAAAGGTAGAAACTGTTGCAGAAAAGAGGAAATCCCAGGATGAAAAAAACTCCCTTACCAACCTCAGTAAGAAGCTGAGATCCCTCATAAAATCCTCCAAAGCTAGTTATGAAAATAAAATCGCCAAAGATTCCAAAGACAACCACAAGGCATTCTATAACTGTGTCAAGAATCTAAATGGCAATGCTCAGATCTACTCTGAGCTACAATAGAATGGCATTAAATATCTTGATCCCAAGGATATTGCCAATATCCTGGCAAGATTAATTCAGTGCCAACTTCACCCTGCTCTCACCCCCTAAATGGCCAATCTCAATACCGGAAGATTGCCAAATTCCAGTAATAACGGCCACACAGGTAAAAAACACACTCTCCAAAGCTAAGAATACAGCTTCCATGGGACCAGATGACATCTCAGGCTGTGTATTACATGAACTACAAAATGAACTGGCACCTCACCTAAGTGTAATGTTTAATCATAGCCTTACCTCAGACTTCCTGCCCACTGAGTGGTGCACAGCTACAGTTATCCCACCCCACAAGGGTGGGTCCACCTTGGATTCTGGGAACTATTGCCCCATCAGTCTGATGAGCCTGATCTGCAAGGCCATGGATTGTATTATCACGGAACTTATAAACAAAGACATTGGCAACCTTCAAACACTGGACCCCACCCAGTTTGGGTTTGTGAAAGGCCGATCTTTTCTCCTGAACCTGATTGACTTCTTTGAATCAGTCTCCAGAGCCGTGGACGAGGGTAAGGCAGTCCACATAGCCTATCTGGACCTCACCAAGGCCTTTGACACCATCCCCCACTCTGGAATCATAGATAGACTTACTAAGCTGGGCATTAATCCCTACATCATTCGATAGCTTGCCAACTGACATACTGACAGAACCCACACTGTAAAAGTAGCCAACTCCAAATCGAGCTCCAGACATGTAACAAGTGGAGTACCTCAGGGTTCAGTCCTGGGACCGCTCTTGTTTGGCATCTACTTCTCTGAAGTACAGGCCAACACTAAGGGACTCTAGCTAACAAAGTTTGCAGATGACTGCAAACTGGGAGCCATTATTGAATCCCCAAATGATGTGGATACTACAAAAGGATCTTACAGATTCAGATGCTTGGTGCCAGATCCATGGGCTCAAGCTCAGTGCCAAGAAATGTTTAGTTATCCCCTTTGGGAAAAAAACATGTACCCATGAATTACCACATAGGTGGCAGTACACTAAACACCGAAAGTGTGATAAGAGACTTAGGGACACAGGTGGACAGTGGTCTCACCTTCGATAACCACATTGCCACAACAGTCAGGAAATCCTTCTATGTGGCACACCTCATCATTAAAGGCTTTTCATCCAGAAAAAAGGAGGTCATTGTCCCACTGTACTCATTCCTCATTAGACCCATTATAGAATACAACGCCCCATTTGGTATGTACCTCTCAAGACATCTGCAAGAACTGGAAAGGCCGCAGAAATACCTCACTAAAAGAATCACAGACCTAAAGCAGATACCCTATGCTGACCACCTTAAAAAACTCCACCTATACTCTGTCACATATCGTCTACTCAGAGGCGATCTTTGCTTAACATATAAGGCCATGTCAAACCCAGAACTGTTGGACATGCTACACTTAAAGAAATCCCAATCCCTCAGAGCCACAGGCTCCAGGGATCTAAACCTTGTCATCACAATAAACAAAACATGCTGGAGGGATAGGTTCCTAACCTAGAGACTCCCCAGACTCTGGAATAGACTGCCCATGCATGTCAAGCAGAGCACCTCTTTGGCCCACTTTAAAAGGAACCTTGACAATTGGATGGGAGAAAGGAAATTCAACCCAGGGATCACGTCAGTCATCCTGCTAGACAGGGGTCCAGGGAAGTAAATAGTGTGAGAAGAAATAGTCAGGGATTTGTTATCAATAGACTTGTATAGGCCCTAGTGCCGATAGCCTAGTAAAAACCTATGAACCTATGCAACAGTAATATCAATAACAAGTACTACACAATTGTGGAAGTCAAAGTAATTGTTCAATACTATTCAAAATGTGTTGTGCCAGATATATTGGAAAAACAGCAACTGTCTTTACAGTGGTGATGGTGCAGTGGTTAACTGATATGACTATATTGTACAGGGTCCTGGGTTCAAAACTTGCAAGGGCTGTGTATTTTGTTGCTGGGCAGAACAAGGGCTGTTGAATACAGAGCAGGTAAGGTGGTTTTGAGCAGCTTCAAGCATGTTTGTGCAAAGCTAAGCGGTGCTAAGCTATGGTTAACCGTACGGGTGCTTACACCATGCAGGCTTCGCTTACCAGTGCCATATCTGCTTAGCTGTTATATTGCAACAATGCTGACACATGCTAAGCATGGCTTAGCCCTGGTAACCAGTGCTCATCACCCAGTCTGATAACATAGCAGGGTAATGACATCTGTAATAAGTGTATGTAATGTGATGTACAATACATGCATCTATGTCCTGTCATTACAGTAACAGGGGGTGTGAGTGTCATGTCTGGGACACACAAGTATATAAGACCTGTACAGCACTGTTATCCATGTGACTGTGTTACATACAGGGGGTTGTAACCCAGGGTACATGCTGTCACACTGGCATGTAGTGTATCATGGTGGTACTACTGTTGACAGTGCCTTCCCAGGCAAGAGTAGAGTGGTAAATGTAGTACTGACAGCAAGCACACCTTCAGGCATAGCTGGACTCTGAGGCCTCACTGTCATGTTCCGGGTGTGTGAGCTGTGTCACAGTATATATCCCCTACTGGATAATGATCTGACATGTGGAATGTAACTGCAGATTACCATCTGTACAGCACATGTCAGCGAGGGCTTCCAACATGTTGTAATGGCATACATATTGTTGTCAAATGTCTATCTGTGGACACATTCATCCTACTGCATAGCTCCTTGCCAAGCTGATGTATGTCAGACCCTGTACAGATGAGCAGATGGCAGGTATCCAGCTTGGATACATACAGGCAACCTATGATTGACACTGACATGTCTGCCCAGCTGTGTAATAACTAGCACATATAGAAGACAGCACCCTGTATGCACCACATGCAACATGTACCTCCACTACACTACCACAGTCAACAGTGCATGCTTGGGTACAGGTCTCCATCACAGACATTAACCATGTGTTGTAATACATGTTGCATACATATCAACTGGATCACCTCAGTGGCCATTTATAGGAGGCACCCAGAGGATTGGCTGATGTATGTCACTCTCACCCTGAGGGTCACCACAGTGGTGTCTGTCGATAGATTGCCTGCTGGCACATGGCAGGTGGCATGATACCATTGTACAGACATCCCCTACACAACCCATCTCTCCATGGACAATAGCCAGGTACACAGCTATGACTACCTGCAGTGATGCACCCCAGTACTGACACATGTGTACATGTTCATTACTGAGGATAGCAGTGTCTGTGTGTTAGTACACCTGTAGTTGGGAATTCCATGAGGGACTTCACGACCACCGCAGCACCCATTGCCATAGTCAGATGTGTCTGCTGCTGTATCATACATTACATGTACCCTGTTACGCTCCTCTCCCTAATGGCTACATGAGCCTTGCAGTACCAGCACAACAGTGTTGTACAAATGGGTCAATAGGCATGGGATACCCATTGAGTTCTGGCAAGTGTGTGTATGTGTGCAGTTTGTATATCTGTAGGGTACAGCATTCTGAGGCCACATACTCCTATTACAAAACTCATTGCCACACAGTAGTATGGATAGTGTTGTTGCTGCCCGTAAGTGAGGCATGACAATGCAACACCCTACTATGCCTGTGGCATGTGCATTAGATGCATATCCCTGTAGTATCACTGTTGGGATATACAATGGGTTGTATCGTAGTTGTGGGCAATGTGTGATGGTGGGTATTTCAGAGTGTCATCATGAGTTCCAGTGAGTACAATATCCACTGTGGGATGTGGGTGCGGTGTACACTGTCATTACACCATGGTAAACCCACTATATGTCCCATGTACCACTTTATGGTGACCACTGTCACCATCAGCCATACAGGTAACTGATACTACAATCCAGGCCAGTTATGCATGTGCAGTGTTCAGCCTACCTGTAACACAGTGGACACATGGACAAAATAGTTAGCACCAATAGGCCCAGGTCTCTCGGATGTGTGTCTGCCTGTTATGTGTCTGTTAATGTGTATATGATGATATGTCACACTATGTATTGTCCATATACAACCATTGCATTCCTCATTACCATACTGTACATGTCTGGGGATGTTCTGCATATAACATGTAACCTGTAACACACCTCACCCTAAATGCTGTGTGGTGTGTGCAATGAAAGCCACACAGTTCAGTAGCACTACATACCTAGGTAGGGGTCCAGTCCCATTGTTGCCAAGTAAGAGTGTGCTTATATGTGGATGGGTCTACATCAGGTTGCTGATTATATATGTCCCAGAGGGTCACCTGTCCATATGGCACAAACAATAACTGTTATGCAAACCTGTGACATGTGTTCAACTGTACCGTGGATATGTCACAGCCATGGTGTCACCACAGTGCCATACCCCTTGTGGAATATGACTGCAGACCATCCTCCTGCTGACACATGTACACCTACAACACAAATGGATAACATTATGGAGACCACAATCACCCAGTGTTACTAACAGCTATAATGCATCATTAATGGATGTCTACACTACTTGACATGTATGCATTAAACATTGCTCCTGACAACATGTTACACTGCAGTATATTTGGTACACTGTAGTACAGTCACCATGTGCATCAGAACCATATTAGCCTGTCCCTGCATTGATGTTATGAATGACATGGATGTGGCACAGGTATCTTCATATGCACAGGGTGTGTTGTTGATTTTCCAGAGGCCGAGGGTGGGTCATACATTTAACACCATGTGTGTGGGTGACGGGTGTAATTAGTTGAACTGCATGTGGTGATGTGGTGTGTGTAGGTATGGGGTTGCCCTAGGTGTGTTTGTATAGTGTGTGGGTATGCATGCACACACTTCTGCCATGTAGCTGCCCTATACATGTGTTTTTGGACAGCTGCAGACTATACCTGGCAGGGTGTGCAGTTCACCGCCTCTGGCCATGGGCAGCACCTGCCAGAGGTTCCATGGGCATGTCCAGGTCCAGACCTTGATGTGCTACTCTCCCCTGATGATGGCAGATGTCCACTGGAACCAGGTCCCTCCTGGGAATGACCAGGACCACGTGCTCATGGCCTACTGTGGTGTGGTGTAGACAATGCCCCTCTGCAGTACTAAGGCTGGTGCTGCCACTATGGGAGCATCTTGGAGTCTTACCACATCCATGTTGACAGTCGGCTGTTGGTGTTGGTGGCCTACATCCATGTGGCCATCACCGTGCTCCCAACACATGTTCAAGCACACACAATCCAAGGTCAATGAGGCCCACCATCTCACAAACCATCTGTCCATGACCTCGGTATGAGCATGGAGGGCACCAGACAGTTCATGGAAGTTGTCGCTTGCAGATGTGAGAGCACCCCTCTGCAGCATCAGGCCCTGTCTGGTGTACAGTTCCATATGTGCCTGCACCTTTGTGACAGCCTGAAACATGGGCCTGATGGTACCAGTTGTGGCACTTCTGCCAGGGGCATGATGACCCATGGCCCTACCACAAGCACCCTGGTACATCTGCCTATGTGGTGCCTGCCGGACATCTGGCTATGCCTGCTGTGGCCAGACATAGTAGGCATGGATACCACACTCTTCTGTGCACTGCCACCAACTGCCAACTGTCCCTCTGCTATGGCCACTGGTGATGGGGTATGTACAGGCACTGAAACTGTGTGTGGGGTTGGGGTGGCTAAGAGGGGGATGTCAATTGATGACGCAGTTGCGGCCCCTGACAACCCTACCTGTGCCTCAACAGTACTATCATCATCTTCGGTGTCTGTATGGACAGCAACAGCATGCAGGAGGGTACTTGACCCACCTCGCCACCTATGGGGAAAAGAAGAAACACACTTTAAGACCTGTACAGCATTGGATAACAGTACACACATACACACACACATGCACACACACACACACACACACACACACACACACACACACACACACACACACACACGCACACACACACACACACACACACACACACACACACACACACACACACACACACACACACACATTCCACCTTAATAACTACCTGTCCGTGATTTTACAGACAGTCCCACGTTTATTCCCATAAGTTCCTCATCCTGCATCACACTTGGTAACATACACTCAATAATGCCACTCATTAATGTATCATTCCTCTACATGCCTAGACGAGTGATCACAACACAAGACCTGTTACTCCATTACCTCCTTGACCTGAGTGGAGTAGGTTTTACATGGCCTCACTGCTGTCATTCAACGTTCACCCTGTGTATGTCTAGACATCGTGAGCATGGCCCCTATATGTGAGGGGCTACTACGTTCACTCCATAATGTCATGCACTGGAGTGTCATGTGTAAGTATTGCTCAGTACATGACAGATATGCTGCTCAATCAACCTATCATGTGGCAACTGTAATGTATGGATACACTCCCTGGTGTTGTCTAGTAATTCCCCAATGCATCTGTAGTGCTGCATACATGGGTTGCCATTCACCTCTCTGCTGAATGCAGTATTAAGGGTATAACTGGTGTCTACTTTCCCTCCCAATGCATGTTCCACACTGCAGACATTATACTATCAGCTGTCCTGTGACTACTTATCAGTATTCCTGGTTTGTCATGTGTCAGTCCATGTCCATGTACTGCACGATCCCAAAGGAAGTACTGCCATATGAACAACCCCACAATCACACATGTGCATGCATGGACACCCACACAAGCACACACACATGCACACACACATTCTACATGCATCAACCTCCCTACACTCCACCAAATTGAGCCTACAGACAAAATGACCACACACACAGACACACACACACACACACACACACACACACACACACACACACACACACACACACACAGGTGAAGTTGCACAAAGATAGTACACACATTCCTCCCATTACCCATCTGTCAACATGCATAACATATGGTACGCAATAGCATGCAGTGCAGTGCAGTTATAGTCAATCCATGCTAGCAACAGTGTACATGTGTGTGATGCATGGGCTGTGTTAGTAGGTGATTCCCTTTCCCCTGGAAAACACTGCACCCATGTACACACTATTGCTGTGCACCTGTTTTGCACCCTGCCATGCACTGTGCACCAAACCTCACAGGTGTACAACCCATTGCTGAATGTGTAGTACTGTGTCAGTTAGGTCTGTTCTAATGCTCACAGCCCCTATGTTTTTCAGCGACAAATACCTGGGATGATATGTTGACAGATGTCATTTGTGAATACCTGATGTCTGGTTTACCGATCTCAACATCAGCGGGCCATGTATGACCAATCCAATACTATTACACTGACAACCGTCAGACTATACCATGGCTATGGGGAGTGTACACACCCTTATTGATATGATGCACCCTTCCTTGATGTGCCATGGGACCACATCACCACATATATTAACAGTACATGAGCCTGATATGTGACATATGTCCTGTAAATTCACATGCACTGTCTACAAAATGTGTAAGGTGTACATATGTTGACCGCTATGCATACACTCTGTGTGTGCATATGTGTGCACACCCTTATCATGATGGTTTGTTGCACCTATTGTTATGTGTACTACAGCAGTCACTATTCCTGGCAGGGTATACTAGCATGGGCCATCTGCATTTGCCAGTGTAAGATCAGTCTGTCCTACACATGTACCCCAACTCTGCATGATTGCAAGGTCTAATCATGTGCACATCCCTTGGTGTTCACACACTGCTGTTACTATCGCTGTGGGGGTAGGGTTACATATGACACAGTTCCTGAACCTGACTGTGTACAGATACAGCCCTTCTTAGCATCCTTAGGTTCCCTGCTGCAGTGCACTGGTGTGTCATGCTGACACCCTCCCCACCTTCAGCCTTTTTGCAGATGCTTGACAAGTATGGCCTACACATGTGTGTCAGCTTGCAGTGTCCCATACACTGAACACCATATGTTACAGCCTAGTCCCAGCTAATAATGTGGACCACAGTAATATGTTATGCCACAGTGTAGATCTGTAACAGTTGCCATTGTAATACTGGTATATACACAGTTGTTGCACTGGATAATGGTGATGTTTCACACGTCCCTACTGTAGGCCATGTGTCCCACCATTATGTTAATCCCTGTGGACACATTTCACAATGACAGGATGTTATTTATCTTGCAGGTGTCTGGCATACCCTTCTGATACCCCATCATGGTCACCACTGTGATGCAGTGCATTTAACAGCAACAATACGTGACCATGTACAGCATGCAGGTGTGTTAGATGTGTGCATGGAATATACCATAGCCATTACATGCCTGGTGCATTGGCAAGCATCAACATAAACCATACTCACCAGCTACAGGCTGCTGCCTTGGTGGTATACCAGAAGGACCTACATAAGAGTGTGTGAGATGCGATGTCAGTGGCCACAGCTGTGGCATTGCTACAGGTTGGGTGCAGCATTACAGTACATCAATAGTACAAGTCCTCAATACTACCACTTATGCACATCTGTTTATTACTACTAACCAGCAACAAACTATATATATGACATGTCAGATATGCATGATCTACCTCTACAGATGTGGATGCATATGCAACAGTGGTCTACTGATGTGTCCTGTGGCCATACCTGCATGCTCCTCAGCCAGTGTGTGAATAGCACCCACCTCCACAATGGTGTCTGCCAGTTGTTGGGTGTGTGGATGGGCAAGTGCCACAAAGCTGATGAGGAGCTCCTCAACACATGTCAGGGGGATGGATGGCATGCCCCCCCCTGTTGTGAGGTGATCCCTCGGACTGCAGAAGCATGCTGATGGGCATTGCAAAGCAGGTCATAACAATGATGCTGGATCTGCTCATAACTGCAGTTATGCAGGCCGACATCATTGACCCTGTGGACTAGATCATTCCAGAGGGTGGCCCACTCCTGCTGGTCATGGGTGGCCCTGCCAAACAGGACAGGGTAGTGCTGGATAAAGTAGTTTAGAACTACATTGTTTTCTGCCACTGAAAATGCAGGTAGGTGGCCATGGGACATCTTGCCTGAAAGACATAAAGATGGAAACAGGTCTGAGCAAGTCATACATCAAGGCTACCATAATTCTTAATACATATGTCTGTCACCCCCCACCATATCAGCAACAACAAACTGTTCATACAACTCAACAGGTATGGCTACAGCTTACCTACCAGTGGGACATGTATTATACCACACTTTGTGCTATGTGTTTGTAGCCATGTTCTCTGTGTGGACACTATCATTGCTGACCTGTTATAGACTATTTCACCTGCATGCCATTGCCAGGGCCACTATGGTTCCATATATGCATGTGATATGCTTGCTATGTGATTGCTGCACATCTGACATTCTGTGTTATTGGAGATATCTATGTATGCTGTTGGACTTGTCCCAGGATTGTGTAGATTATTACTACCCACATATGTTCTATAACAGTGACATTATAGCATGTTTAGGGAATAGCTGCCAGTAGAACCACCTCTCCAACCTCATCTGGCCATGTTAACAGACCACATCACATGTGGGACTCACCCTGGGGCCTCCCCATCTACTGGTCCAGCACTATATTCAGGTGGAACCACCTCAGGGAATGTTGTACCCCCGGGGCACATACAGACATGATCCTGTCACCTGAGGTCAAGTCCAGGGTCTGTTCCATAGGGGGCTCCACAGAAACTTGTGGGATGTGCTACATCACCTTGAGGCACCCAGTACACATTCACAGGGTCCACATGCTCCTCCTGCTCACTCTCCAGGCCAGACACCTTCAAGGCAGTGGACTGCTATTGTCAGCAGCAATGGGTGAGAGGCTTGTTCCCATTGTTTACATATGGGGGCCCATGGGGCTTCCACATCTCAGACCACACACACCATCCAGGGTGTTTACCCACCACATGTGTCATATGCCACCCCTATAGGTTGTCCTCTATATCTACTAACCCAGACCACCTCTACAAATATACCTGCCATCCTTCCCCATATTCCCATTCCCTACTTCACAGACGAGGGCAATGTGGTCCCAACAGGGGGTTCACATTTGACATATCCATCCATGTTGCACACACTTACAGTTGTATATATCTGTGTGTATTGTTATGTGTGCTGTTCCCTTACACATAGCATGCAGCACTGTGGTGATAATATCAGGGGCATGTATTTACATACATATATATGTGTGTGTGTGTGTGTGTGTGTGTGTGTGTGTGTGTGTGTGTGTGTGTGTGTGTGTGTGTGTGTGTGTGTGTGTGTGTATATATATATATATATATATATATATATATATATATATATATATATATATATATGTTATGCTGTATATATGTGTTTATATATATGTCTACATATGGGTATCTGTATATCTGTATATCTGTAGACATACATGTATATATGTATATATATATATATATATATATATATATATATATATATATATATATATATAAAAGTGTGTATATATATATATATATATATATATATATATATATATATATATATATATATATATACACACACACACACATATACATACCTATATATGGGGTACATTCAGACATCAGGTCCACAATCTCTAACTCTTCTTCCTGCACAGCTGCACTGTTCTGCCTTGCTAAAATACAGACAGGTGCCATATATGGACACAGCTTAACATTAGAGGGGTATGTATAGGGCCAGATTGCAGGTAAGACTATTACACACCTATGGCATTTCAACATGCTACAATACATGTTAACCTGAGTGTCCTGCAAGTGGTGGGCTCTGGAACCCATGTGTCCATCATTATGGCATTACTTCCACCACCAGCTATTGGCCACAGTAATATACATCCTTTCCATTACACTGCACACTATATTAGTTTACATCTTGTCAGTCGGTGCTGCTCTACACAATTGATGGGTATGGCCCACTACCCACAGGGACAGACTCTAATGTCCATAGCAGTTGTTCAGCTGAAGATCATTACAACAGCAGCACCCACATCATCTACCCCAGTATTATGGACCAAGTACTACAGTCAGTTACATACATATATACTTCACATACCTGTTGTGGGGATGAGGCCTGTTGTGGATAGTGTCCTTGTAAGAGTTTTTTTCTCTCCTTAGCTATGACTGTAGCCTGCTTCCCTTGTTTCTGTTTTTGGTGTGGTTGTGGTTCTGGATCTGTTTTCTCTTTCTATTTCTCTCTATCCATCTCTCTCTCTCTCGCTCCAGTAAATGGATTGAGCTGCTTGGACTAGATTGCAACATGGCTTTTGTGGGTGATGCACATGATCAGGTGATGGCCTCTGCACCAGTCAGTGTCCTCCACATGCTATCTGCATGCAGCATGCTGTGTAGTTCTTCCATTTAGCACTGTCATGGCAACCCACTACTATAAATCCCTACATCATGTTGGCATGGTCCCTTTACCTTTCCTGTATGGTGTGTATCCTTCCTTTGTGTGGGCAACAGTGTTACAGACAGCAGGTAGCAATACCTCTTATAAGATAACTTGCACACTCAGGCCAGCTACATATTTGTATGAGGATCCAGAACTACAAACAGAGTGTGAGTACTGTTGTTGAATGCATTGTATAGCACCAGTGTTACAGGGTTTGTGTGTACATACTAGTTTAACATGGATTGCAGTCTGTCTGCATAACTCTCAACTGTATACCTATCTACTTAATGGCCAGAGGTGTGCGTGTTATGTTTTGCCTGTCCACCACATAGGCCTTGTGTCAGATATATCACTGGCTGTGTGTGTGTTGAGTGCTATCAGTACATGGCTACATCCATTTGTGTTTCTGACTTCATATTCCTGACTAAGGGTATGCTGCAGATTATTCTGTAACACCAGTGACTCGCTTAGTGTATGACAACACTATTTCACATATGGGCCTGTGTTCCAGCCTCTGTCCTCCACCTACATACCAGGCTTTGTCCGTATGACATGCGGGGAGTTGTTATGTAGTGGCCTGTGAGTATGTTATGCTGCCATTCCTGCCATCATTCCACTGCTGTTGTGGCCCCCACACATATTGTGGGGTTGGGTCCATATATGTGTGGGCTTCATCTGCACAATACATGTGTGACCTTATGCAGTCCAAAAGCCAGTATCTGTAACAGTGGTATGTCAGTCTATGGGGGGGGGGGGTGCACCATAACTAATCTAGGCTGTTACAACATGTGAGGGGTATCAGGGTTAAGCTGCCTTAAGGTATCTGGATGTACATTACCATACAATTCACCTTGGGTAAATGCAGGCCTACTGCTTCCTGCCATACAGACTGTTCTGTTTGTCAGTGTGATTGTGATGGTTTCAGTTATGCCTTGTTCATAGGTTCATAGGTTCATACTAGGCTATCTGCCCTGGGGCAATTATAAGCCTAGCCCAATTCTGTATGGCTTACGCCACCCCTTGATTTGAGTATACTGTGCCCTTTTTAAGGTTTAGTTTACTGTGCCTCTGTCTAATAGTGACACGGGAGTAATCCCTGGGACAAACCTACGATCCCCCATCCACTTATCGAGATTCTTCTTGAAGAGATTCAGTGAGGTGCTCTGCCTCACATGAACTGGAATTCTATTCCAGAGCGAAGGGAGCCTCTGGGTTATGAACCTGTCCCTCCAGCAAATTCTATTTATTTCTGTGCTGAGGTTCAAGTCCTTCGAGCGTGTGGCTCTAAGGGATTTAGATTTACTGAGGTGGAGCATGTCCATTAATTCTGGATTTGACATAGCTTTGTATGTCAGGCATAGATCGTCTCGAAGTAGGCGGTATGCAACTGAGTAGAGCTGGAGATTTTTTAACCGAGCAGCATATGGCATCTGTTTGAGACCCTTGATCCTCTTGGTGAGATACTTTTGGGGCCTTTCTAATTGCTGTAGGTGTCGGGTAAGGTACATCCCAAAGGGCATTGTATTCTATGATGGGCCTGATGAGGGATGAATAAAGGGGCACGATTACCTCTCTTGATCTAGATGTGAAACCCTTCGTGATGAGGTGGGCTATGTAGAAGGTCTTTCTAACCACTTTGGCAATGTGGTTTTCAAAGGAGAGATTGTTATCAACTTGGGTCCCCAGGTCCCTAATAACTTTCTCTGTACTTAATGGGTTTCCGCCTATGTGGTAATTTGTGGGCACATTGTTTTTGCCAAAGGGTATGACTATACATTTTTTGGCATTTATCTTTAAACCATGGCGCTGGCACCAGTTATCTGTCTCTATGAGACCTTTTTGAAGGATGTTTGTGTCAGCTGGAGAGTTGATTATGGCGCCCAGTTTGCAGTCGCTCATGAACTTGGTGAGCCATAGTCCTCCCACGTTTGCCTGTACCTCGGAAAAGTATATACCGAACAAGAGTGGTCCCAGGACAGACCCCTGTGGGATGCCACTTGTGACTGGTTTCGAGTCTGACATGGCTCCAGCAACTCTCACTCTGTGGGTTCTGTCTTTGAGCCAGTTTGCGACCCATCTTCTGACATAGGGGTTTATATTTAAGCTGGATAGCTTATCTATGATGCCCGAGTGGGGTATTGTGTCAAATGCCTTTGCAAGGTCCAGATAGGCTGTGTGGACTACCTTCCCTTCATCTATGGCTTTGGTGACTGTTTCAAAGAAGTCAACCAGGTTCAAAAGGCAGGATCTGCCCTTGACAAAGCCGAACTGGGTAGGATCTAGTGTCTGTAGGTCCCCAATGTCTTTTTTTATGAGCTCCATGATGATCCTCTCCATAGCCTTGCAGACTAAGTTAGTCAGGCTTATGGGGCGATAGTTTCCAGGGTCCGTAGAAGCTCCACCTTTGTGGAGTGGGACCACTGTTGCTGTACGCCATTCTGTGGGCACATATCCTGTAGTGAGGCTGAGATTGTATAGCTGTTTTAATTGAGGGATTAGTTCCTCTTGTAGTTCATGTAGGACGCAACCTGGGACGCCATCTGGTCCCATGGAAGCAGTGTTTTTTGCTTTGGAGAGGGCAGCCTTCACCTGAGCATCTGAGATGTTTGGGAGGCAGCCCTCTGCCGGGATAGATACTTGCTCTTTTGGGGGGGGGTGGAGAAGTTTGCACTGAACCTGTCTGCCAGGATATTGGCGTTGTCTGTGGGTTCAGTGTATTTTTTGTCGTTTAGAATCAACTCAGAACAAGTCTGGGAGTTGCATCCCAGGTTTCTAACATAACTGAAAAAAGCCTTATGATTGTCTTTGGTGTCCTGTGCAATTTTTCTCTCGAAGCTGGCCTTGGAAGATTTTATGAGGGATCGTAATTTTTTGCTAGTACTGATCAGAGATGCCTTCCCTATTAGGGATTTTGCTCTATCATGTAGTAGCTTCCTCCTTCTGTTGTACAGTTTATTTATGGCAGGGGTACACCAGACTGGACTCCTGCCTTTGGATGACTGGGTCTTGGTTTTGTTTGGGATAGCATGATCCATGCATTCCTGGAGATGTCCGTAGAATGCATTTATATAGGATTCTGCAGTTTGGGCTGTAGTTTCCACTGGCCCTGGGGCCTTGAAGGATTCCACTTCGGTTTTGAGAAGTGAAAAGTTCGCTTTTGAGAAGTTTTTCACTGTGGTTTTCTGGGCTGGGGGTGGGGTCGGGATGTGGACATCCAGTGAAATTAATTTATGGTCTGATCTTACCAATGAGGGATATACTTCTGGTGTGTACTATTGTTATGTAACAAATACATCCCATTGTGTCAACTGAGGTATTTACCCCCTATGGATTTTGTACAGAGTGTAGACGGAGGCTTCTGGAATATACATCTGCATTACTTACTGTTGATTGATTGTTATCCTGTGGCCCAGTCTGTCTTTACTGTTGTACTACTTGAAGGCTTTGCTCTGGACAGCAACATATGTAATGTTTTCCGGAATACTGTATTAATTTATATGCTTGAGAGTTGCATTAGTCTGTTTATATGTATTTCAGAGTCTAAACAGCTATATTACATGGTATATACAACTGTAATAGTACACAAATAAAGCTTTCTCATGTATGCAAACCTGTGTGTGGTGTTATATCCTTTGACCTCTCTGTGGGTATATGTTTCGGGCAACAATTGTCTTTTGTATGGGTGACTCATACAGTGTCCATTTGGTAGGGTGGCAACTGTAGATATACTGGCTGTTGTGTATGGTGTGCACCCCCTAAATATGTATCTTCCTATACATATCTGTGTGTGTATGTGTAGTTTTATATATATATATATATATATATATATATCTATATATATATATATATATATATATATATATATATATATATATATATATATATATATATATATATATGTGTGTGTGTGTGTGTGTGTGTCTGCATATATGTGTCTGTGTATATGTATCTTAGGAATGTTTATTGCTTCCACATTGTACATTCCCTATGGTAGCCAGACTGCACTGCATGATATGTTATTGATACCAGCCTGACATCATACAGGTGGGATGAATTACTGTTAACATCTTGTGGCCATGTTGTGTCAGGTCCTGGTTATGGGACTTGCAACAGTTGGTATTTTATTGCAGGGCAGACCTGTTTGGCTGTGGGGGGGGGGGGTATCAATACGTACTACGCACATGTTGCTTGGGCCCTCACACCCCCATTAACTGTGCATGTGGTCATACATGTATTTGTTATGTTCTCTTATATCTATCTATCTATATATATATATATATATATATATATATATATATATATATATATATATATATTTATATCTCATCATCATCATCATCTTCTTTTGGCTGTTCCCGTTAGGGGTCGCCATAGCGGATCATCTGTTTCCATTTCTTCCTGTCCTCTGCATCATGCTCTTTCACACCAACCGCCTGCATGTCCTCTCTCACCACATCCATAAACCTCATCTTAGGCCTTCCTCTTTTCCTCTTACCTGGCAGCTCCATCCTTAGCATCCTTTTCCCAATATACCCAGCATCCCTCCTCAGCTCATGTCCAAATCAATGCAATCTCGCCTCTCTTGCTTTGTCTCCAAACTGTCCAGCCTGAGCTGACCCTCTAATATACTGATTCCTAATCCTGTCAATCCTAGTCACACCCAGTGCAAATCTTAACATCTTTAACTGTGCCCCATCCAGATCTGACTCCTGCCTTTTCGACAATGCTACCGTCTCCAACCCATATAACATAGCTGGTCTCACTACCCTCTTGCAGACCTTCCCTTTCACTCTTATTGGTACCCGTCTGTCACAAATCACTCCTGACACTCTTCTCCATTCATTACACCCTGCCTGTACTCTCTTCTTCACCTCTCTTCCACACTCACCATTACTCTGAACTGTTGATCCCAAGTACTTAAACTCATCCACCTTTACCAACTGTACTCCCTGCATCCTCACCATTCCTCTACCCTCCCTCTCATTTACACACATATATTCTGTTTTAGCCCTGCTGACCTTCATTCCTCTCCTCTCTAAAGCATATATCCACCTCTCCAGGGTCTCCTCAACCTGGTCCCTACTCTCACTACATATCACAATGTCATCTGCAAACATTATAGTCCACGGGGCCTCCTGTCTAATCTCATCTGTCAACCTGTCCATCACTACTGCAAATAAGAAAGGGCTCAGAGCTGATCCTTGATGTAATCCCACCTCCACCTTAAACATATCTGTCACTCCCACCGCAGTCCTTACCAATGTCACACTACCCTTGTACATATCCTGTACCACTCTTACATACCTCTCTGCCACTCCCGACTTCCTCATACAATACCACAACTCCTCTCTAGGCATCCTGTTATATGCTTTCTTTAAGTCCACAAAGACACAATGCAACTCCTTCTGACCTTCTCTTAAAGATACATACCAAAATACTTTTTCTCCACTCCCCAGGCATCCTCTGACTTTCCAAAATTTAATTAAACAATCTGGTTAAAAATTCCACTGCCATTTCTCCTAAGCACCTCCATGCTTCCACTGGTATGTCATCTGGGCCAACAGCCTTTCCATTCTTCATCCTCTTCATAGTTGTTCTTACTTTCTCCTTGCTAATCTGCTTCACTTCCTGATTCACTATCCCCACATCATCCCACCTTCTCTCTCTCTCATTCTCTTCATTCATCAGCCCTTCAAAGTACTCTTTCCATCTACTCAACACACTTTCCTCACTTGTGAGTACGTTTCCCTCACTGTTTTTTATCACCCTTACCTGCTGCACATCTTTCCCAGCTCTGTCCCTCTGTCTAGCCAATTGGTACAGGTCCTTTTCTCCCTATTTAGTGTCCAATCTCTCATACAACTCTCTATATGCCTTATCCTTAGTCTTCGCCACCTCTCTCTTTGCCATGCGCCTCATCTCCTTATACTCATGTCTACTTTCTTCATCTCTTTGACGATCCCACTTCTTCTTCACCAGCCTCTTCCTCTGTATACTCTCCTGTACTTCCTCATTCCCCACCATGTCTCCTTGTCCTCCTTCCTCTGTCCAGATGTCACACCAAGCACTTTCCTAGCAGTCTCCCTTACTAGCTCTGCTGTAGTTACCCAGCTATTCGGTAACTCTCCATTGCCTCCTAGTGCCTGTCTTAACTCTTCCCTGAACTCCACCTCACAATTACCCTTTTTTAACTTCCACCATTTAATCCTTGGCACTGCTTTCACACTCCTCCTCCGCTTCTTGATCACCAACATCATCCTGCAGACCACCATTCTATGCTGCTTAACTACACTTTCCCCAATCACCACTTTGCAGTCTCCAATCTCCTTCAGACTGGCCCTCCTACATAGGATATAATCCACCTACCTGTGTGCATCTTCCTCCACTCTTGTACATCACCCTATGCTCCTCCCTCTTCTTAAAATATGTATTCACCACAGCCATGTCCATCCTTTTCGCAAAATCCACAATCATCTGACCTTCTGCATTCCTCTCCTTAACACCATACCTACCCATCACTTCCTCATCCCCTCTGTTCACTTCACCAACATGCCCATTGAAGTCCGCTCCAATCACTAGTCTCTCACTCTTGGGTACACTCACCACCACTTCATCCAACTCACTCCAAAATGTTTCTTTCTCATCCATCGCACACCCAACTTGTGGAGCATATGCACTAACAACATTCATCATTACACTATCAATTTCAAGCTTCATAAACATCACTCTATCAGACACTCTCTTCACCTCCAAAACACTTTTGGCATACTGTTCCGATAGGATAAACCCTACCCCATTTCTTCTGCCTTCCACACCATGATAGAACAATTTGAACTCGCATCCTATACACTTGGCCTTACTTCCCTTCCATCTGGTCTCTTGCACGCACAATATATCAACCTTCCTTCTCTCCATCATATCAGCTAGCTCTCTCCCTATACCAGTCATACTGCCAACATTCAAATTTCCTACCCTCAGTACTACACTCCTAACTTTCCTCCTCTCTTCCTGCCTTTGGGCATGCCTTCCCCCTCCTCTTCTTCTTCGGCCAACATTAGCCCAATTTCCACCAGCACCCTGTTGGCTAACAGTACTGGTGGTGGTCGTTGTTAATCCGGGCCTCGACCGATCTGGTATGTAATTATGAAAAGTTCTCTGTATCAGTAATTTTTGCAGAGGTTTTACGCCGGATGCCTTTCCTGACGCAACCCTCCCCATTTATCCGGGCTTGGGACCAGCACAAAGAAATGCACTGGCTTGTGCATCCCCAGTGGCTGGCTTTTATATATATATATATATATATATATATATATATATATATATATATAGACATACATATGTAGACATATATATCTGCAGATGCATGCCAGTTTTCAAGTTTCAGCACTCAAATCTGTTTTTTTTTTAGTTCAGAACCTGTTCAGAACTAATTGTAAGCACTAAATAAGCTACAAATTGCTACAGCACTCAACTTTCCTCACTTGTCTAGAGGAAAACAGTTTTTAGTACTTAATAAATAAGCACCTATCCAGGCATGTCTAAGGGTCATCTCCTGGTGTTTTTTCCTGTCTACCTGATGAATCTGGGCATCTTGGGGCAATGCAGCAATTGCCTCATGCACACAAATAACCCTTTCCTCCTACCACCCAACACTACAACCTGTGAGAGATGCACTTATACAGCCAAACTGGAAGCAAAGCTCTCTTCACCCAAGACTGGACTAGACAGTCAAAAGGAGAAGGTAAACACTTGCACCACACCACACCCATCACATGGTCCCTCAAAACCTACACCACCAAAACACACACATAGAAACACAAAACACACCTACATTCACAGAGACTCTCTAAAAATATCTACCCAAGCAACAGGGACCTCCAAAGCAGAAACACAAGCAACCTCCACCCCCCAACACAACCCAAATGACACATAGCCCACAAACTCAGTATGCCACTCAACCACAGCCCATAAGGCATAACAACATACCCAACACTCTAGTCATAGGTGACTCTATAGTCAAGCACACTGATGTTCCACTCACCAGGCTAAACAAGGAGAAAGTTACAGTCAGCTGCCTGTCAGGTGCCAAGATCTGCCACATAACGCATGCACTCGGGTCACTCCACAACAAGTACAAACAGTAAAACGGTTAGGTTAAGCTTCCTAATGAAACACTTTAAGTCCAAAATAGACTGTACAATGTTCATGTGTCTACTAGGGACAAATGTGTTGCTCTTAGCAAGAAGATCAATAAGCACTGGGTCTATACTGCTGGATGAATAGTTAAAAATGTTAAAGTCTTCAGCAGTGTTTTTCACAATGCTGACATTCAAAAAATAATTCTGTGCTATCGTCTGTGTTTGTTGCTGCACTGTTTGTATTTTTGATTCTGAAAGTATTGTCTCTTTGATGTCGCACCAGGTTTTTTGACGTTGTGAAAATTTTGGTTGCTGTTACTCACATTGACTTCTTGCTGTTTAGCAGCTGGATGGACATTATTGTAGTTTCAAATCCGTTCGCTGCGTCTCACGGTATCGTTATCCAGACTAACATCACCCCCATCCTCAGTAGTAACAGTGTTGATACTCTCAAGCAGTGTAGAATTATTAACTACCTTCACCACCCCCACTTGGGCTAATGATGGTCTAGGGTAAACTGTACCATTGCTATAAGCTGAACGGTCATGTTTCATTTTTTTTAAATTTTATTATTCTTTAACTTTTCCAACAGTTGGTCAGTGCTGGAAAAAGACCTTTCATAGTCATATTTATATCTCAAAAGTCCATATTCGAGGTGATCTCGGTCTTAAAGTCAGAGACTTCCTTAGTTAATTCCTCGATTTGTATAGAATAATGCTTAATCTTAAGTTGCATGAGATCAAAACCCTGCTGGTCAAACAAGGAACTTAGCTCCAAAACATAAAAGCGAATCAGCAACTAGGCCAGTGTGGTACTGATGGAAACATAACCCCTTTGGGACCTCTCGTTCATGCAAGCATTCCTTAAAGTAAACTAATTCCAGTTGAAGTTTTTTAAGCCTGAGTAGCTTTTGGTCAAAAAGTTTTAATTTATCTATTAACAAGCATGAACTGACCTGTTGACTCGGTGTTGTCAGCCAGCTCCTCGTGGCTTCATCCAAAGCCAGTAGAAAACTTCATGGTGTCATTCACCAGGTCATTGAAACACATTAGCCCCACGACACGGCTGTGCATGTTCCCATACTTGTTAGATTTAGTCACGGTCGTAACAGTCGTCCCTCTCGGTAGCTGCTGAACTGGAGGAATGGAAACGTTATCACTTGATGAGGAAGAACTATGTGCATGGTTGTTACTAACAAGTTGTTGGTTAGAAGCATCAGACACATGACCATGTTGAGGAAAAGCAAACATAGAGTTATTTGACTGGAAAATATGCCATTGTGTGTGTGTTGCTCTTCAGCTGAATCCAAATGGGATGCGATGAAGTCCACATGCTTAGACAAAACGTTAAGTAAAGCTGTAACGTTCAACAAGTCAGTCTGTGGTTGAGATGAACCAAACAGACTAGGACTTCTTGGGATATTGGGTGCACCAGATGCCATGAACAGACACACACAAACAAACTGGTGAAATAAACACAAAACAATGTAAAACCAAGACAAAATCAATCCAAAAGCCCAGTAGTAAAACACGAAAACAGTTTTAATATGAAGCACTTTTCATCACTGTTTATACAGTGACTTCATCAGATAAAATAAAAACCTTCATGTTGTTTTTAAATAATTGTAAGAATGTCACATGTTGGAAAACTTCCATTCAACAAGTAAAGCTGTATATGCATGTATTATTAAAAAGTACTACAAGCAAATACTATTAATCAGTTAAATGCACTAAACACTATTCTAACTAAAAAAATTATATAACTTAAACCTATATAAATTCTGTGTGTAAATAATCAAAAAAGTGTATATCACACCCAACAGAACAATATAATCTGTTTAAACTTTTTAATTTAAGCAAACAAGTAATGTTGCAAGCTTCATTAAGACCTGTTAAGGAAGCTTAACCTAACCGTTTTACTGGGTAATACTGTTGATACAGATTGGACTTTTAGGGTCCCCAGCATATTCAACCCCCCCATTACGTCCTATACTCAGTGTTTTTGAGAATGTTTGTGAGCTCGATCTGAGGCATATTGCACACTCTCACAGTTTTATCAACACTAGAGGGGTTAGAAATAACAACGTTACTCAGGATGAAGTTTTAGCTTTACATTCACTAAGATATTTACAAGTGAGGGCAGTTAAACCAGATAAAGGTGGCGGTTTGGTTATCTTTGACCTTGTGGACTACAATACTAAAATGAGAACACTGTTGAATAGTGATGCTTACTCTAAAGTATCACTGAATGAAATAAATAATGCCTATAACCATATTAAAGGTTACATAAATGATTTATTTATAGAGGCTAAAATCGACATTGACATGTTTAATTACATGTCAATTTCATGTCCTAAAATTCCTGTTATGTTTGGAATCCCCGAGGTACACAAAGATGTGTCAAACTCTCCCATGTGACCCCTTATAGATGGGAGAGGTTCAATCACATACCCCTGTGTGAAGATCTTTGACACTATTTTGCAAAGATATTTGAAGTTTGAAACTCAGGTCTGTAAAGACTCTTGGACCTTTTTGCAAAAGATAAACAACCTAGAGTTTCACAGGGACAATAACTTTTTAACTATTGATGCTAAATACCTCTATACCTCTATTCCCTACCTTGGGGGTGCTGAATGGGTGAGTTTGATGCTTAAAGTTGAAGGGGCACTGGAACATGAGATACATCTGATAGAGCTGCTTGTTGATATAATCCTCACTAATAATTTTTTCATCTTTGATAAGGAGTTTTACCTACAGAAAAGGGGAGTGGCCATGGGTTCTCCATGTGGGGCCAGTTTGGCCAATTTAGTAATGGCACATTGGGAAAGAGAATTTATTTTCAACAACCCCCAACAGATGGCGAACCTGATATACTATACTTGCCTCCTGGACAATATTTTTATTGTCTTTAGAGGGGCTGCATTGCAGGCAAAAACATTTATCGACTACTTAAATCATACGACTGATTTCCTCAAATTTACTTCTAACTTTAATTGTGATTCCATCGACTGCCTTGACATTAGGTTGACTGAGGAAGTAGTGAATAACAGATTTATTTCAAAAATTTTTAGAAAAAACACCTATTGTAATTCGTTCCTCCATTTCACAAGTAGTCACCCTTTCACACAAAAGTGTTCTATTGTTAAGGGTCAGCTTATCAGAGCGGTCAAGATGGTCTCCTTGGAAGCCAACTTTATTGATGAATGTAAGTTACTTAGCAACATGTTTCAACATCGTGGATATCCCACTGACCTTATCGATGCACTAGTGGACGAAGTGCAATTTAAAAGGAACAATGGGTTGATTAGGCCCATATTGGGTGGGATGGTGATGGACACTGATACCCAGCAGGCTGATAGTAGTCCTACATTTCAGATAACGAGCCAAGGTTTTACTTTATTAATGACAACATGGTGTCTAACTATAGAACCAGTTTTACAACAACATACAGTAAGGATAGTAACAAAGTTAAACTTATACTATATAAAAATTGGGAATTTATCAGTAATGATAAATTTTTAGTTGAAAAACTAGGTAGTGTACCTAAATTGTTTTTTAGAAGATGCTTCAACATCAAAAACTTATTGGAAAGGAAGGATTCAATGAGTTTTAACAGACATACTGGGATGTCCACTTGTGGTACATGTAGGATGTGTAAGTTTGTAGACATAGGTAGGGCATTCACTATTAATGGGAAGAAGTTCAACGTTAACTACAAGCTTAATTGTAATTCTAATTTGTGGTGTATGCCACAATGTGCACATGTTGCACAGCATTCTACGGGAAAATGGAGCGTAGGTTCCATGATAGAGTTTACGAACATATTTATGCCATCAATAAAAATAAAATTGACAACTCACTGCCCAAACATTCACATTCAAGTGATGGGCATAGATTCACTTTTAAAGCAATTGACCAAATTCAACCTGATGTTAGGGGTGGCCCGATGGATTTACTCTTGGAGGAACGTGAATTAGTTTGGCAGTTGAGACTTAATGCCTTTTCTAATCCAGGTCTTAATGAAGCTTGCAACATCACTTGTTTGCTTAAATTAAAAAGTTTAAACAGATGATATTGTTCCGTTGGGTGTGATATACACTTTTTTGTTTGTTTACACACATAATTTATATGGCTTTATGTTATATAATTTTTTAAATTAGAATAGTGTTTAGTGCATTTAACTGATTAATAGTATTTGCTTGTAGTACTTTTTAATAATACATGCATATATAACTTTACTTGCTGATTGGAAGTTTTCCAACATGTGACGTTCTTACAATTATTATTTAAAAACGACATGAAGGTTTTCATTTTATCTGATGAAGTCACTGTATAAAGAGTGACGAAAAGTGCTTCATATTAAAACTGTTTTCATGTTTTACTACTGGGCTTTCGGATTGGTTTTGTCTTGGTTTTACATTGTTTTGTGCTTATTTCACCAGTTTGTTTGTTTGCCTCCTGGTTCATAGCCTGCTCACTTGCCACTGTGAAAGACATAATAGGAATATTTAGCCATACCTATCCATAATATATATGAGCTGGCAATTATTAAACAGGTAGTGGACTGATACTTACACATGACTGGAACCT
Source organism: Protopterus annectens (assembly GCF_019279795.1). NCBI lineage: Eukaryota > Metazoa > Chordata > Ceratodontiformes > Protopteridae > Protopterus > Protopterus annectens. The sequence goes on from NC_056737.1 coordinate 1,461,748,299, forward strand.
CCCCTGTCCTCCTAGCCTCTTGGATTCCCTGATCCAAGAGATCCCCTTACACCTCTTTATGTCGGCGTAGTGATGCCTGACCTGCTCACCAGTTCAGGGTATGCCAGTGGCACTGTTGAGGTCACGGTCGAGATGGTCCCAGGCTTCCACTTTGTATTGGGAACCCTGGTACTGGCCCTGCAGCAGTCTCATGTCATGGTCTTTCACAAGGAGTCCTGCCATGACTCTGGACTTCTGGATGCCCCAGTGCTGCTCCTGAAAGTGCACTCCCTCTCCCATTCCAGGCATAGTGCCTTCAAGGGGAAGCTACAACCAGTTATGAGATGTATTCCTGCCTGTTGGGTTTAAATAAGGCTGGTTTCCCGCACGTTGCCATGATTGGACAGTTTTGAAAAGGCTTGGATCTGGGCAAACCTGCTTACCTAATATTGGCATTGCTTAAAGGGGTATACCAATGGGCAGACTGAGTTAGCTGGCCTACACATTGCTTACAACTACTAAGCTGAGATGTGCAATGCTTAGCATTGCTTAATATTGCAGTTGCATTATATTTGCATTGTGGCATTGATTTATTTATTTACATGTTATTTTTGTCTTTGGTATCCATGATTCATGTGTAAGTACACTGTATGGGATCCTTGTGTTTATTAGAGGAGTTCAACACTTTATTACAATGACACCTCACATCTGGGCTTAATGCAGTATTCCAGTTCACATATTTATGTTATGTAGTAGGTTATACAATATAAAACTGTATGTAGCTTCCTTTCACATGTTCAGTTTGGATTTACTATAGTGAAGATCTGTTTGGTGATACCTCAATATTATGTACTGCTGTGATGGCTTAGTAGTTAACTACTGTGACTATAGTGTACAGGGCCCTGGGTTCAAGACCTGCAAAGTCTGTTTATTTTGTTTCTGGCCAGAACAGCAGCTGATGCATACAGAGTGCTTAAGGCACTTTTAAGCAGTTGTGAGTGGGTTTGCACAGGTTTGCACAAAGGTAAGTAATGCTAACCTCCGGTTAAATGTGCTTACAGAGAATTAGCTTCAATATTGCTTAACCTGTGTGCGCATTGCTTACTCCTGTGCAAACGGGCTTAAACCTGCTTTCCACTGCTTACATATGCTTACTCCCACTTACTACTGCTTAATTATGCTTACACTTGCTTACTCCTGCTTACCACCACACTAATTTAGACAGTAATGTCGAATGGTTCTTGGGAAGGTGGTGGATTTGGAAACTGTATGGAGTTAATTACGCATTTTACCTTCTATTTGTATCCCTGATTCCTGTGTACATATACTGTATGGGGCACTTTTGATTATCTGTGGACTTTGCAACATTATGACAATGACACCTCACATCTGCATGTAATGCAGTACTCCAGTTCACAAATATATGTTATAAATATATAAATGTTATAAATATATGTTATCGTAGGTTATGCAACAAAATAAACTGATCATACAGTGATTTGACATGGAAAATGGACTGTACTGGAGTGGGACTCGAACCGGGAATGACTGCTCATAAGGCGAATGCTCTGCCCACTACACTATTGCTGTACTGCTTCACTTGCATATATCTTGCTTTTTATCCTCTTGTGCCATTTAAGCTGCATTAACCATAGCTAAGTGATGGGCAAACCCATGCACCTACAGTTAAATTTAATCTATTTCATAAAAAAAAAAAACTTCTTTATATTTAATGTTTTAACTATTGCTCTTGTAAACATGGGGGGGATGTTGCTGGGGGTATGCGATCACCTATGAGTGGTCTCGCTCATTCTTATTCATACTCTGCTCTTCTTCATTGCAGGGACATGTATATTCTGAGAGCTCTGCTCTCAGACACACCCCGTGCACTCGTACATGCTCCATGTCCGTTTAGGAGCTCAGGCAGTGTGCCTTCATTAATATGCATGGCATGCTGCCGTCCTGCTCATAAATGACCATTCCATGCAGAACTAAACTAGTCCTGCATGGAAGGATAGTGAATCCAGGGGAATGTCTTTAAAATTATTCTCATGTATACATGACACCTTTATTACTCCTCATAAGGTAGAACTAATGTTTAAAATGAAAACTAATTGCTGGATGTGTGGTTTGGAAATTGGAGTCAATTGCCAACATATGATTTGTGATTGTAATGTAATCAAACCATTTTGGAAAGATAGTAACTTTTTTCTACAAGTACTATTCTCTGATAATTTTATGCTAAACAATTCCTTAATCCTCTTTAATACACCAATTCATTCATGTGTCAAGAAAAATGATTATCTTCTTCTTTGGAGTCTGCTGTCATTGTGAGGAAAGTGGTCATAAAAATTGGAAGAACATCTCAACTCCTTCAATGAAATAATTTCTAAATGTTGCAACCAAAACATGTCTACTAGAGATGCGATCAATTAAAGGAAGAACTATAAGAACAACTTCTTCACTTAATTCATGGATCAAACACAAGGATCTATTAAACAAACAACAAATAATCACCAAAGAATCGTAAACTGAAACAAAAACTAATAAAATTAATATACTTGACATCTTTCTTATACATGTAGACAACCTGTAAATAGTTGATGTTGTTTTTTATTGTTAATGAAGTATATGCTTTATTTATCAAAGTAAAGTTCACATATATGGTTATAACCTTTTTGTTATTGATTCATATTATTCAATAAAACATTATTTGAGTAAAAAAAAAATTGAAGACCAATGAGACAACCTTTTAATAACTTTAACTGATCTACCTTCCTTCACAAAATCTGAGACCCTTCCTATTTGAAAGAAATGAGTGGAAAACCTTTATCCTGGAAAACCTATACAACGGAAAGCCCTCCTCATCACAGATCAAACTGATTACCAGTTAACACCCTACCATCTCTCAACCAAAAAAACAAGTCCTGATGACTCCCTGCATGGGTCTGCAATAATCTCCTAGTCCAACCAACTGGACACAGCCAATCATTCCTACCCTTCCCAAGAGTAATCCACGTGCCTCTCCATATCTGATCCATTTCAGAACTTCACATCCAAATGTGCACTGCCACAGAAAACACCATGGCACCCCCAAACTAGTGACACTAACAACTTAGACCCTCTTAATGCTCCATAATACATCCATAAAAACATCACCCACAAAGTATAATCCCCTAAATCACCAACCACCAAAGCTAAATTCCACAACAAAACTTTCAAAACCTGTCATGTCATCCCCATTACACCAGCCACTCTACCACATCCCTCCAACATATGAGAAACTCTCCATGCCTTAGTTAAATCATACCCCTCCAACCCAGGCAAATATACTGATCGAGGCCAGTTCCCACCTTGTCTGACCAAACTGCCTTACCTTGCACCCAAGCCTGAGCCAAATATTGCAATAACAATTCTTCTGACCAAACTTTCTCCTCCTCTGGCAACTGCAAAACAAATTTAGCAAAATCATGTAATGCCCTGCCATATACCTTCCTTGAAGAGGCTGCCAAAGACTGCTGCACCAACCATCTGTTTACTTCAGTCCAATCTGTTACACATCCTCTGGCAATACTCTCAACTAAATCACTGTCTCCAGAGCTAACTGCCTGCACCTGGAAAACTGACAGCAAGCAAACTGTCAACAATTTCATTCCTAGCACCTGCTACTTGCACACCTGTAAAAAAAATAATCAATAATCTCTGCAAAACCAACTTATGTAATATTAACAATAGCAATTCTAACTTCGCTGTCATCACCTGTAAAACCCACACCACTGCAATATTGTCTGAATGAAGGAAAAAAACTCTTTCCCCTCAACTACTCCTGCCAAACCACAGATGCCACCCAAACTTGCATTAACTCCAAAAAGCCTACATCCTTCTTCCACTCATCCTTCCAATCTGCCGGTCAATGAGTCAGAAACCATTTGTCACCAAAAACACTCCCATCCCCTTACCCCCTGCTGTGTCTGTAAACAATTGCAATCCCTCTTGTCTAGCACAATCCTTCTTCCAAAAAGAGACACCATTCAACTGTTGCAAGAAGGACAACTACAGTGCTAGATCAGTCCATGCCGACATACTAATCCTTACCCAATAATGTTTGATTTTACCCCCTTTTAACAAGGGGCCACTGACTGACAAAATATACAATCCAGGTGAATTGCCCAACATGCAACATTTAGAAGCCCTAAAAGCTCCATAGCATCCTTATTTCTCTCCTTTTCCCTAAACTTCACCCATATAATCTTTTCCTTCAAAAGTGCTATCTTCTCACCCAGTAGTCAAAGCAATCCATGTTGTGCATCAACTAGCAAACCCAAAAAGTCTAATGCTTTGGCCAAGCCTTCCAACTTTTGCCTGACCAACAGGATGCCCAGTTCTTCACATGTCCCCAAAAACTCTTGCATACCCTCCAAAGCTCCCCCAAACCACTCACCTACTATTAAGAAATCATCTAGTTAATGTGCCACATTCTGAGTGCCCAACCACTACAGCCAAATCCAATGGAGTGCGGTGTTAAACTTCTCAAAAGTGGTACAGGCTCTTGTGCATCCCATCAGCATAACCTTGTCAAAATAAAACTTGCTTTCCCACCACCATGCCTAACAATGGCCACTCTTCCTCCCGTACCAGCAGTAGTCGAAATGTAGATTCAATATCCACCTTCAGCAACCACAAATCCTTAAACTCCTGAATAATCCATACAACCAAAATAAAATTGTTAACAGAGTTCCCTTTGGGATAAGACAAATGATGAATCAATTAAAATTCACTGGTCCACTTGTTAGGAGCCAAACCTAGTGGTGAGACCTTAAAATTTCCAAAAGGCAGGCTGTCACAAGGACCCATTAGCCTCCCTGCCTCCTGCTCCGTCTCCACCGACCCTACCAAAATATCTTCCTTCCCCCGGACTGAATGCAAATTCTTACAAACTGCTTCATCCCCTCCAGCCCATGATTTAATAGAAAATCTCAGAGAAAATCCACTAATTGCTTCCTTTCCAACTGCCAAATCAGGAAATTGCTTGAGCATATGCTGCAATACCTGGTTTTAATGAGAGAATGTGACCATGGTTTTCCCCTCATTCCCCCAAAAGGACACTCCCCCTCTGCCCCTGAAAATTCCCCTTACCCTGAAAAGTTTGAAATCCTTGAAACAAAGAAAGTAACCCCCCAAGTCGGCCGAAAGTAGATTGACTGCATTGTCTTCCCACCAGCCACACTGTACAGTTGGATGTATTCCTGCACACTTATAAAAAGTGTGTGAGAACCTGCATGCCACCCATGAGCAATGCCCCACATTAAAGGCCCAACATACCTCCGCCCCGTCCCCTCCTATCTTACCCACTCTGCAAACAGCTCCAAAGCTATCTGTCATAGTGGCTAGCCATATGTCCAGGTGTCTAACCTCCCAGTGCAGCGACTGATCCACAGCTTTCTGCTTCTGAAACCTCTGATCATACCACAACCAAGCCTTTGTTGTGGATAGATGCTGAGCTTTACAGCCAGGAGTGGTAAAGTCAAGGAGATATCTTTTTCCAAACAAACACCATATAGTAGATGAAGCCTAACACCCAACTTTCCCATGTTCTTGGCCGCAGCCTACCTACTATCCTTTGCCCAATACTGCAAAAGCTGCCAGAAAATCTTTGCTGTTTGTAGCTTCCATTTCCAACAAATGTTGAACCACTTCTGTATTGATTAATTCAAAGATATTGACATACTACCCTTTCCAGGTCTTTTCTTTAACTCTGGACAGTATGTGAGGGGTCAGATAACCTGCCCTTTTCCCTTGCTCTAGGGCCTATGAGGCTAACCAATCACCCAGCTGAATCCCAAAGTCCAACCCAACCTCATGTAGCTGTGACTCTACCCCACGTATGGATGATGCAAAACTCTCTATAGACAAACCTATGCTACCCTCTCTGGTAAATGCCTCACCATGGACCTGCCCCCTTCACTAATCCTCCACTGATTCTCTGTGGCACCTGCAGTTTCGCCAAACTCCTGATGTGACTCATCCCCACCTCTCCCAGAACTATTCCCAAACCACATCAAGTCTGAAATGCCTACATGAAATCCCAACAAGATGACATTACCTGCGGCCTCATCATGCACCAATCCACCAACCAGAACATCCACTGTGAACGCATCCCTCAACTGCCATACCACTTCCCTTGGGCCACCAACCTTCTCCTTGCTGCTTGCATTCTCCTCTTATGACAAGACTCAGCAGATTCTTCAGCTGTTGAAGACTCACTGGCAGACAATTCATGGAACAGCTCTTCTGCCTGTAAAACAATGGCTGCCCATCTCTGCTGCAAACTCTGTATATTAACCATGTGCCAAAGAAAAAAACAATAATAAGTCTCTAGAGAAAGGTCTGAGAAGAGAAGATTAAAATTAACTTTTCTATCAATCATTAAAGACCATCAGGGATGCTTCCCAGCACTCCCAATATCACCTCCCATTGAGCCTCACTCATTCCGTTTAAAATGAAACAAACCTTGTACCCAGTACATGCAAAGTGAAAACCTCCACCATAATGTGACCACCTAGACTGTTCCCCTGACAGCTTTTGCATACAATATTGCTTCATTTTGAAAATAGGTTTACTCCATTGTACACATCAAACACCATTCCCTTCAAGCACACCTCTGCCACACCATCACTGCTTCCTCATACTCCAGAACCCAACAAGGTTAAAATCACCATGCTGGTACCCCCCCCCCGGCCTTTAACACAGCTAAATTTATTTATTTTTCCTTTTTTAATCTCTCCCCCCCAGTGAAAATGCTGCCCACACCACTGAAACCCCTCCTCCGATTCACAAACCATGACCTCCCAACATCAGCAGAAACTGGCAAAATCAACCCAGCCACCTAGCAGACATCCATACTCCCCAGTCAATCTTCTCCACAAAGCAGGAATGACCAACCCTGAAACCATACCTCCAGTGACCCGAGAGCCAAAACAACAAAAGCGATACAAACACACCACTCCTCTAGCTAGAATGAGACACATGAAGTGGACCTAATCACAAGGTTTTGTGCTAGACTGAAAGGAAAGTAATCTGAAATTTAAATGTACATTATTCTTCCATTACTTTGGTCTTGATCGATCCACCAGAAAACCACAACTTTCATAAGGTACCAATCAAGATAAGAGCCGCCATCTGTGCATTCTGTAAAAAAAGCTGACAGATGAGAGGCCTGCCCCTTGTCTTTCCTTTCTTGCCAAACTTGAGCTATACAGCTATCTACCTCATCCTGTGCATAGCCTCTTGCTAAAAAGTCAGATTTCAAACTCTCAAACTCTTTTACAGGAGGCTATCATAATTACAAAGCCTCATTGTTCTTAAGATCTGACCCCTCAGCACTTTTCTTGGTATGTGCCAAGGATGCATGCTCTTCTTATGCAGTAATACATACTTCCTAGTGGCCTCTTTAAAAACCTTGGTCTTAACACATCCTAGCACTGACTTACTGATGGATACATCTAAAAATGTAATCTATTTGTCAGAAGCTGTGTATGTGAATCTCAGGAAATCAGTGGTAAAATGTAAAAATACAACAAATTCTGCTAGCAATTCAAGGGAGCCATCTTATAAGAAAAGGATATCATCCACAAATCTTGAAATGTCTGAAACCAGACATTGACAACACTGAAATTATTCCCCCAGGGTACAATATATATAGGTTAGATAGAAAGAATAAGAGAGGAGGTGGGAAAGCCATAGTATATAAGGATAACCTAATACTTCAATCCCTAGACCAAAACATCCCAAACTTCAACAATGCTGAGATCCTATTTGCTAAACTAAAACTTTACTCTAATAAACATCTAATCATAGTAGGAGGCTATATCCCACCTGGAAACAATCTTGCCACTAAAGAACACATCCTCCACTGGACATCAAAAACTCTGCCTCAGGAAACAATTATTATGGGAGACTTTAATACTGACTGGTCCACTTGTATCTCAGAAAACCCCACTAACTATATTAATATTCAAGGCTTTACCCAGGTTATTCATGATCATACCAGGGTAGATAAAACATCAAAAATGCAATCTATCCTGGACTGGATTCTAACTAACAAGCCCTTCCACTCTCTACAAGCTGTCTGTCTCCCTGGTAACCTATTAATTTAAGTAACACATTAACCCATTTAAACATACAGTCTATTGAGAAATCTGAAATAAAAGAAACTTTAAGCCCCAAACCTTTATATCTACCCTCAGTGTAATTGGTCTCATATAAACTATTTGCCCCTAGATGCTGGTGTAGATTATTTCATCTCCACTTTCCTCAATATATTGAACAATTTAGCACCATCTAGGACAATAAGAGCAAAATAAATTTATACCCCATTGCTTACTAAAGAAACAAAAGTGCTAATCCAATTAAAAGATAAGGCCTGGGAGCAGTGGTATATAAACAAAACACAAACAAATTGGCAGACATACCAAGAACTCAGCAAAAAAGCCAAGCACCATATCAAACAAGATAAAGAAAACTATTATAGCAAGATTCAAATGAAGCATCAGAACAACCCACACAAATTCTGGACAACAATAAAAATTATCCTACCTTGACGGCAAGCATCAGCACTAACCCCATCATCCTCATGAACATATTATTTATAATATGCATCACTGCATAGTATTACATATTAATAAGATTTATTTTCTGTATAGATCTCTATATGCAGTCTTTATTTGTTGTACAATATTGTAGTCTATCACTCTGTTTAGTTGCATGCTTTTAAAGTGTTTTATATTGAATGCTATGTTAACTGCCTAAAGGGCTATTTAAAAAAAAAAAATCAATAAGCAAACAAATAAATAAAAATGCACTACATATATAAGAGATACAGAGAAACAATATACAATTAGCTGTTTCACTGTAGAGATGATAAAATACTTTGAATGTGATCCGAATGCAGTGTTCCACATGTGCACAAACACACACATACACATGAGTCAGGGGCCAGAAGCTGCGTCAAACATTCATGGTTTGTGTGGTTGAACTGAATTGCTTCCTAAAATATTAGACAGGATCTCTTCAAAGTGAAACACTATTTCACTTAATTGAGCATTTCTGTAAATCTGCTGTGCAAAAAGGGTAGTAACATCACAAAGGTAAAAATTTGGCAAAGCACCAATAAAAATACCTGCACAGAGAGAGAGAGAGATAGAGAATAGCTAAATCAATGAGATTGGGGACTCTAACAAACTGAGGTAAGGCACTTGACTGTCTTCTAATATTGCCCTGCAACACGACACCCCTCCAGGTTACCAGCAAGGATGTCAGTCTCTGCATGGTGTGAAGGATCCTAAACAGGGCATGGATTCAGAGACCAGGATGACATTCTGAATGGAAGCCTGGAGAAAATAGAACCTGAGTTCTATGAACAGTATGAGTACTCTCTATAAAAAAGTGCCCATGTTTTCTAGCTAGAAATTTGACACCTTCAGTCATTAGTCAGACAGGACCAGGTATAAGCCTAAAAGTTGCAAAATGCCTTTCTCAGAAGCGGTCTAATCAACTGCTTTTATTAAATTTCCCCATATAAACATGTACATTCTCTGAATATTTCTAAATCCATGAGTATTGCATGCTACTATTTTTTTTTTCACAAGAAGCTCATGGCTGGCTTATTACTGTAGTATTTAATATAACATAAACTAATCTATTGAAAATTAGCTGTTAATGTTCATCCTCTGAAGAGAGAGAGTGATAAAGAGAGAGAATATTTAGCTTAACAACTATCTCTCAATTTTCAATAAGTTGGAGCTTGCTGTAGGTTTTGCATTTAATATACATAAATGTAAAGTAATGTATTTTTCTAATAAGATTCAAAGGCGTGTTGTTTATCTATCATCTATTGAACTTCAGGTAGTGAATACATATTGTGATTAAGGTATTTATATCTCTTCTAATTTGTTGTTCAAAGGACTAGCTGTAGCTTATATATATATATATATATATATATATATATATATATACATACACAACGGTTTACTATTGAAACCATGAAACTGCATACATCAAGCGGTCACATGGTTGACATGAAATCTTGAATTCGGAAAAGCAAAAATGCGGCCAGGTCAAAACTGAATATATCGACACCTGTATTTCGATGTATAACATAGCAGGAAGTGACTTCAGTCACCCATGCTATGCACCTTATCGTATCATAACATTCCACAGTCAACGGTACGTGTATTTTACTATTTTGCTGACCCTCCCCTGGAAATAATATAGAACAACTCTGAGACTGCACTACAGTAAGAAAATGAGTTAATTCCCTGTTTCTCATTGAACTGCAATCTCCATTCACAATACTGACCTCAGATAATAAATTTTGCTAATGAGGAAAGTTTTTTTGATAAGTCAAAAGGTAGTGGCAACATTAGATGAGCCACTTTTGTGAAGGGGAATATTATGACTTATTTCTGTTCCTATTTCTGTCCATAGGTGTTTGTAGATTAACGACAACAAGGGCCTTTTTATTCCTAGCCATGCATCAAAAATCTCTGACAAGTTCTGATACCCTTGATAAGCGTAAGCAGGGGTTTGGGAGATGAAACATTTACAAGCAGGGGCCTAGGAGATGAACAATTTCAGGCTGTCTGTATCCACTAGACACATAAGTGCCAAACCAGGGATGAATTTCCTGGTCCCCATCCCAATTGTCCAAGTTACAGTTGAATTGGATTAGGGAGGAACTCTGCTTCACATGGATGGGGAGCCTGTTCCATAGACGGGGTAGTCTCTGGGATACATACATGTCTCTCCAGCAGGTCCAATTTATATCACAGGCTAGGATTAAGTTTTTAGAATGGGTGATTTTGGTGTTGTTTGTTTGGTGGATATGCAGGAGGTCCATCAGAGTAGGGTCTGACAATGCCCTGTATGTCAGGCATGGATCTCTCTTCAACATCCTGTAGAAGACAGAATACAGGGATAAGGCCTTGAAGCAATCTGCATAGGACATATTACTTATGCCTTGTATTCTTTTAATGAAGAACCTCTGAAGATGTTTCAGTTGTTGGATATGCCTGGTTAGGTACATACCAAAGGGGGCATTGTACTCAATGATATGTCTGATGAATGCCAAATACAATGGAACAATTACTTCCTTGGCTAAGATGCCATACCTTTGTCTATAAGTTACGCAACATAAAATGATTTCCTCATTATTGTAGACACATGATGGTCAAAGGCTGGATTACTATCTATGTGTGTCCCTAAGTCCCTGACTACTGGGTCATATCTAAGTAGTGTATTGTCAATATGACAGTTACCAGTGGTGGATGACTTCCCGAAGGATAGTATTATGCATTTCTTGGCATTTAGTTTAGTCCATGGCTCTGACACGGTGTTTGTTGGCGTCAGCCCCTCCTGGAGAACATTTGTGTCAGTGCAGGATTCAATGACAGCTCCTAATTTGTTTAGTTTGATGTGAGTCCTTTTATCCTGCTGGGTGCTGCACCTCCTAATTTTTGCCATTATTTTCTTTCTTCTGTTATACAGCCGATTGATTTAGTGATTCCATCAGGGTGGCTTGTTTTTGAGTTAGTTCTGCTCTTCTTCCTGGTAGGAAGTTGTGAGGTACTAATAGCTAAGAACCAATTATGTCCACATCTCCTTCTTTACTTTCTATGAGTAAGCAATGAGTGAAGGATAAAAACCATGTAAGAGATTAGTGGGGATCTCACTCATAGGGTCAGTTCTGCAAAACATCCAGTCAACTACAAACATAAGAAGTTTTATGAAATGTGAATTTTTGTGACAAACCTACAATGGTCCATCCTTGTTAAACAACAGCACAAATGATTCTATGGTCCATAGAAGCAAGGATTAGGGTTCTTGGCCCCTCTGTGTGGTGGCAAAGGCCCAAGTGATCAAAGTGCCAACATTTGTGGCATAATGGAGGAAGCAATGGAGTTACAGAAAAAAAACATTCTATTTTGTTTTATTGAATCTTCTAAAGCCTTTGACTATGTTAACTACAGCAAACTGTGGCAATTTTTTTAGAGAAATGGAGATACCAGGGGACATTATTTGCCTCATGAGGAATCAGTATGCAGAACAAGAAGCAACCATAGGTTCATAGATTAGTACTAAGCTAACTGCCCTTGTGAGCCATTTTAAGCCTAGCCAATTATCCCTTGTGAGACTCAAACTCTGCACCTTGTGTTTGTAAGGCAAACACCTTAACCATTAGGCCACCCTCCCAATAAAATATGAAACAGTGACTGGTTCAGGATTGGAAAAGGTGTATGACAATGCCATATGTTGCAGCCTATAAATTCAGTTTATACAATGAATATATCATACAAAATGCTAATTTAGATTAGAAGAATGCTGGAATCAAAATGTTTGGAAAAAACACATATTAACAACTTTAGGCATGCAGATACCACTCTAATGGCTGATTGTGAGGAAGAGTTGAAAAGATTGTTAATGAAGGTGAAAAAAGAAGGTGCAAAAGCTGACTTGTTGCTCAACATAGTAAATAAATAAATAAATAAAATTATGTCATCTTGTCCTTTTAAGTTTTTTTTTAATAAATGGGAAAGAGATGGAGGCAGTGATATATTTGGTTTTTCTGGGGTCAAATATTTTTGCTGATAACAATTGCAACCATGAAATTAAAAGATGCTTGTTTTTTGGAAGGAAAGTTATAACACATTTGGATAATATTCTAAAGAGCAAAGACATCACATTGTCAGCACATGCTCATATTGTCAATGCTATTTTTTTTCTGCTGAGAATGCATGGCTGTGAGAGATAGACTGTAGGTAAGGCTGTATAGCAGAGAGTTGATGCTTTTGAACTATAGTGTTGGAAATAATTTTTTTGAGAATTCCATGCATTTGCAAACAGATCAAACCTGCCAGTACATAAGGAAATAAACATGATGGTACAACTAAAATTCAGATACTTTGGCTATATAATGTGAAACCAAAGTTCACTAAAGAAAACTGTGGTGCTGGGAAAGATTAAAGGCATAAAATGAAAAAAAGATCTGCAAATGATTGTAGGCTCCCTATGTTGGATAGTCCTGGAAGAAGTTAAGCATAAGGTAACAACAACATCATCACAATTAACAGTAACACAGGGGCTAAAACCTTTTCCATCTATATGTCAACTAACTATACTTTCAACAAGAACTTGTAAGACAAGTCCAATCTAATCCCATGCATAATCAATCAGAATATGTTAACTGTAGCAATCTGCAACCCCCCCCCCAACCAATTTCATGTTAAACAGAACAAATGTATTGCTATAAATATTTTACTATACAAGAGTATTTAACATTTGAGATACATAAGCCTACCTGAAAGCAACTCCTGGGACATACTTGCTGTTCCTGAAGCAGTAGCAATAATGTCAAGGACTTGCTGTTCTGCACTTTCCTGGGAGCTGTCAGGATCCCTGACAGTGGGCAAGAACTCTTCATTTGCTGTTAGTGGTCGCTCTGTAGCAGGCCTCCCCAGTACCAATCCAGTCACAAACCACTGCAGCTCCTCTCCTCTGTGCAGATGAGATCATGTCAGTGGCTCTATGGCACACCTGATCATATGTTCTGCTGTGGATACCTACTGGATTCACATCTGCAACTATCTGTTGCCAAATTTGCATTCTGTCTGACATATCTCCACATCTCCTGTCAAACAGAAAGACACTATGTTGCCTAAAAGCTTTCACAATGACCTAATTTGCAGGGTCTCTGAAGGGGGGGGGGGTCAGGGATTGAGATGCCTGTGTGCCATAGTCCTAGGTGCCCTAAAACACAACAAAAGGACAATACACATAAGCATCACATAACTAAAAAAAATTATGTTCTCAGATAAAACAGAAAAGGTAGCATTTCACTATTAGCCACTGTAAAAACATAAAACAGTGTAGATATTTGAAATATAAACAACAGGAATTGTGTGGTTGTAACATATTACATTCACACACAAAGCAAGGCTGGATGCAAAAGGAGAGAGTAACAATAGCAACATATACTTGTTTGTGCATAAGCAGAAATGCTGCTTTAATCCCCCACCCCCAAAGGAACAGGCAAATTACACATTTTGCTGACAAACCATCAGTGAAATGCTAAAAGCGCTATCAAATGAACTGTCCTGGAAACATGTGTACAGATTTAACACAGAACATTCCATTTTAAGCGATTGCCAATCATGCATACCTGGAAATGCCCTGACAAACATGCTCATGTTATCGGTATGCTACTAAGTAATATATACAGATAACAGTAGCATTTGCTAATTAATATATATACGTATGGAACAGATTTTTCTTTACAACATTTCAGCATCTGTAGTATGTAGCTGAAAAATGCAAGCATAGCTTTCAAGTTCAATAATCTTCTGTGCAGATATATTCCAATGTAATAGCCTCTTCTATGTCCTCCACATAAACAAATCCCCTCACCTTCAGGTTCTCTAGCTACAAGATTGCCTTTTTATGATGTAGATTCCAGGCTGTAAGCATGCTGAAGATGCAAATCAGGTGTGAACTCATTTGAATTGTTGAATCTCAAATACTTGGCTCCATGTAACAGATGAAACAAAGTGCAGGCACTTTCCTTAGTGTTTGTTGCTAAGGGATTGCAACTGTAAATGATTACTGGTAAGGAGAAGGAAAACACAGCAGCAATGCAGGCTGCCCTACCTCCAGTGGGTGTGTCAGGTTAGGCTTACAAAGTGTATAGAAATACATTTTATTCAGGTTGGAAATGTAAGTAAGCAGCAGACAATTCACAAGTTGTGTTCGTTAACATCCAACCTCCCATTCATTTATTGACAACTGTATATTATTCAAACCAGTAAACAGTGCCGAATACCAAAGACCAAGAAAAACAGGTAATCAGGTAATCCACAAGTAGTCAAGGTAGTCCCAAAGTAATGTCCTGAACGTAAGTTTATTTTCACAAAGACAAACGTTTTCGTTACTGTTAAGACAGTAACTTCTTCAGAGAAACTGACAAGGAAAACGTGCCAAATATTTAAACTTGCAGTGGCGCCAATACATATACTCTACGTCACATTAATTCATATAAAGCCATCCACTAGATATCGCTTAGCGTACAAAATGTTTAAAAACTGAACTGTAGTTAAAAAACAATTTTTAGATGTATTTGAAAAGTGTTTTTAAAATATTTTGAGAGTGCTTTTGTAAATGCAAACTAACATTCGCAGTTTACTATTAGTAAATAAGTGAATGAAAAATGCTTAAGAAATTGTTCTCAAAAAATACAGGAAATTATACTCAAATAGTAAGCAAAAAAACAATTACTAATGTAGTAGTTAAAAACATTGTATCTGTCTAGTGTCTAATATTACATGTCATCCGTTATTATTTAAAACAGCATCCCTTCTCTGAATGTTTAACAAATAATGGGAAATTTTTGGTAAAAATCATAAAGACTACACATGTGAAATAATACAGTCTATTGTGTACCTAAAACGCGTGTGCATTAATTAGGTTACATACTTTATAAATAAAAGTGAGCAAGAATTATACATCACTAGATGGACAATGCCTACTACTACATACATATGTCTATAGGTATAAATTAACTTTAAAATTCCCATAGAAACCTAAAATAAGTAAAAGAAATATAAAATACGTTTTACAGTGTTTAAAAATCGCACATTAAAAGTTACAATGTAAAATTCACATATATTACCTCAGGAAACTTTTCAATTTCAGTATGCTAGTTATATTGCAGTTTTCGTTCAAGCCTGGTGCACTAAAAGCATCCAAAGTGAGTTGCCACTCTAATTCATGCACCTCTAATAATATAGGAAAAGGGCCACCTCTAATGTCAAAAGGAACATGATCTATGGTTAAAAAGTGGAAACTATGGCCGGGATTTATACTGATATGTTTTGCTAAAGCGTTTTCACTTTTGTTCTTCCTTATAGCGTAAATGTGCTCATACAGTCTTTCACGTAGCTTTCGGTCAGTTTTTCCTACGTAAAAGGCTGGACAGCAATCACAAGTAGCCAAATAAACAATAGATCTAGACACACAGTTAAGTTTATGGTTTATAAAGTATTTTTTGTCCCTAATAGTAAAAGAGTTTGCCGGTTTCAAGTAACTGCACCATTTACATGTACCACAAGTAAATGCACCCTTACTTCTTGCAAACGTAAAACAGTCCTTTCCTCTTTCTAGTAACATTTTAAGGTTGTTACCTTTCTTATAGACTATAATAGGACTAGGACCAAGTTTTTCTGCCAGTAGTTGATTACTCTTGATAAGGTCCCAATTTTTAAATACAATAGACCTGATCTGGTTAGAATCTATATTAAAGGTAGTAGTGAAACTGGTATTGTAACGTCCAACCAATTCGGTACACGAATAACCCTGATCTTCTGAGTTGTTGAAAACCAAATTGTTAACTATAATATTAGTGCCTTCCACATAAGTAAGCAGTTCGTCTTTACTTAGTAATGGGGAATATGTTCTATTTTTACGTTTTAATTCAACTTCCTGAAATATGTCATCAATTAGTGTTAAAGGATAACATCAATTGATGAACATGTCCTTCAATAAGTGGCATTCTGCATAGAATGCTGTATCTAAGGAACACATCCTTGCAGCTTTGATGAATTGGCCTTTAACTATAGACCTTTTTTGTTTGAATGGATGTGCACTTGTAAAATGCAGGAATGAATTACAATAAGTAGTTTTCCTGAATATTCTCGAAAAGTATGAACCACTTCTAATATCCTTACTTAGTTTTACATCTAAGTAGTCTATTTCTTCAGTATTGTAGTGATAAGTGAATTTAAAAAATTTCTTAAGCATTTTTCATTCACTTATTTACTAATAGTAAACTGCGTATGTTAGTTTGCATTTAAAAAAGCCTCTTAAAATATTTAAAAAACACTTTCCAAACACATCTAAAAATTGTTTTTTAACTACAGTTCAGTTTTTAAACATTTTGTATGCTAAGCGATATCTAGTGGATGGCTTTATATGAATTAATGTGACGTCGAGTATATGTATTGGCGCCACTGCAAGTTTAAATATTTGGGCGTTTTTCTTGTCAGTTTCTCTGAAGAAGTTACTGTCTTAACAGTAACGAAAATGTTTGTCTTCGTGAAAATAAACTTACGTTCAGGACATTACTTTGGGACTACCTTGACTACTTGTGGATTACCTGATTACCTGTTTTTCTTGGTCTTTGGTATTTGGCACTGTTTACTGGTTTGTTTAGTTCATTATGGCTTCAGGTAATACTTCAAGTCCAGGTAGCCCAAATCTATTCGGTTCAAACAGTCAAGGAGACTCAATGGACATTCCTTCCTTGCTGCGTTCACTTTCTCAACGTATTGAGAACATGTCATCTCGTTTGGATGCTATTGACAAAAGAGAAATTGACAAGACACAAGTACCTTCTTTAGTCCCAAGTCAGATGTTCATTAACAGTGCAAGCAGCAGAACAGACTCCATGATTCCACCAGCACAGCAAGCCGGGTTAGTGGAGCAGGACTTATACTCGGAAGCAAATTGTTCCAATTTTGTTCAGAACTATGGTAACATGCTTCCTATTATTGACGATTCTACTAGGAGCAATCCTACAACTGGTTCTCCGTCTATACCACAGGGTCAACGGACTTACGCACAAACTGCAAACCGGACCTGTAGTTAGGATGCACGGGACTCGGACTCGGCGCTTATTGGCGTTCCCTCGATCTGGGACTGGATTAAGAACACAGAAAAGTTTAGCTTCGCTTTTCCACCTAACCAGGAACGACCGGCTGCAGGTGCAGAGTCACTACCAGTGAGTACACATGTTATAGCTGAAAAGCTGAAAATATTGGACAGTAAATTATTGAAATTAAAAAAATTACAGCTTGAGGTGGCTTACTTCAAGCAATGTCTGGAAGAAAAGGTTGTACCTAAGGGCCTCCGGTGCACCTTCCTTCCTACTGGTTTGCTCCCTGACCCTGCATTTCATAAAGATCTAATTGTGCTATTTGAACAGCAAGAGGCACAACTGCTGGAACTGATGTTAAAACATTACTCTTTACATATTGACTTGATCACTACAAGTTGGACAACTCGATTAAAAATGACTTGGACTTTATTACGTATAAATACGACTATGGTCACATTTTCTCTAGTATTGACACACTTGTTGAAAAACTAAAACTAAATAAAACCAAAAAACTTGAGAGAGATAGAACAGCTTATAAGTCCGGTAATGCTTACCCTAAATTGCAGGCTAGTTCTGGTGAAACTAAACCACTGGCAGGTTCTCACACTAATGACAATACAGTAGCACACCCCTCTTCTTCCAACGAAACAAGCAATGATATAACGGAAGAAGTTCTCCAAGAACTACCAACTGAAGAGCTTAGATGTAGTCACAGAATTCGAGCTAACAACCACTCTCAGAAACACCAACAAGGGAACTGTGAGGATGCTAACCCACGAATGACTTCTAACAAGAAAATTTTTTTAGGAGTCCGGAACACTCGCTACCAGAAGAACAAAAACTGGAACAACCATCGAAAGTGATAACTGAAAACACTCTAAATGAAGGTTCCAAAATGAAAGTATTAACTAATTTTAAAGGCGACTTTAAAATTTATAACTTTTCTACAATAGAATTAGAACCTCCATTGATAGAACTATTATCTTATGGGAATACTTTTGTCCCAAGTAAAAGTTTCAACTTAGCAAAAACACTTATAGATTTAAAATGCTATGTAAGAAAACTCAACTTGAATCTTCTGTTTAGTAACGCAGGTTTTTCTACATCTGAAACCTTGAAACCCACAAGCACTTTTAACCCTCCATTGCACCCTGCTTTACTGTTATTTGAGAACATCTGTGAGTTGGACATTAGATACTTTAATCAATCATTTGATTATCATAAAAAAACAGTCCAAACTCAATACTTCTAAAGACCAGTTAACAGCTTTAAATGACTTGTGTTCTTCCCCAGTGAGTTATTAAACCAGATAAAGGTGGCGGGCTTGTAATTCTTGACATTACAGACTATAATGAGAAAATAAGGTCAGTTTTAGACAGCCCATCCTATGCTACGTCCTCGCTTAATGAAATGAATGTTACCTATTCTAGAATTAGAGGTTATTTTAGAGATCTTTTTATAGGAGCTAAGATAGACCTTGACACTTATAACTATATTGACATTTATTTTCCAAAAATTCCTGTAATATTTGGTATACCAAAGATACACAAAGATCAGAATAACCCACCTATGAGACCTCTAATCGATGGCCGCGGTTCTATGTTATACCCATGTGCAATATTGGTTGATAATATTCTTTCTAAATATTTAAAGCTAATTCCACAAGTTTGTAAGGACTCTTGGACATTTCTCAGTAACATTAACAGTCTCAATTTTGACGCCACATTCAACTTTTTAACAGTAGATGTGGTAGATCTGTATACTTCTATACCACATATTGAGGCTGTTGAATGGATAGCATTAATGATGCAAGACTTAAATGCTACCCAAAGAGAAATTAACCTAGTTACCGAATTGTTAGACATTATTCTAACTTCTAACTTTTTTATTTTTAACAAAGAGTATTACTTACAAAAACAAGGAATTGCAATGGGTTCACCATGCGGTGCCAGTGTAGCAAATTTATTTGTTGCCTACTGGGAGAAGCATTACATTTTTAACAACTCCGATATTGTACCACGAATTAAGTACTAC
Organism: Protopterus annectens; assembly: GCF_019279795.1. Lineage (NCBI taxonomy): Eukaryota > Metazoa > Chordata > Ceratodontiformes > Protopteridae > Protopterus > Protopterus annectens. Next base: position 1,461,768,013 of record NC_056737.1, read on the forward strand.
ACTAGATTTCTTGACGACATCTTTATTCTATTTAAAGGTAAGGAAGATGAAGCTATTTCCCTGATTGATTTTTTCAATTCCACCACTCTATTTTTTTAAATTCACTTATCACTTCAATACTGAAGAAATAGACTACTTAGATGTAAAACTAAGTAAGGATATTAGAAGTGGTTCATACTTTATGACAATATTCAGGAAAACTACTTATTGTAATTCATTCCTGCATTTTACAAGTGCACATCCATTCAAACAAAAACGGTCTACAGTTAAAGACCAATTCATCAGAGCTGCAAGGATGTGTTCCTTAGATACAGCATTCTATGCAGAATGCCACTTATTGAAGGACATGTTCATCAATCAATGTTATCCTTTAACACTAATTGATGAATAGAACATATTCCCCATTACTAAGTAAAGACGAACTGCTTACTTATGTGGAAGGCACTAATATTATAGTTAACAATTTGGTTTTCAACAACTCAGAAGATCAGGGTTATTCGTGTACCGAATTGGTTGGATGTTACAATACCAGTTTCACTACTACCTTTAATATAGATTCTGACCAGATCAAGTCTATTGTATTTAAAAATTGGGACCTTATCAAGAGTAATCAACTACTGGCAGAAAAACTTGGTCCTAGTCCTATTATAGCCTATAAGAAAGGTAACAACCTTAAAATGTTACTAGAAAGAGGAAAGGACTGTTTTACGTTTACAAGAAGTAAGGGTACATTTACTTGTTGTACATGTAAATGGTGCAGTTACTTGAAACCGACAAACTCTTTTACTATTAGGGACAAAAAATACTTTATAAACCATAAACTTAACTGTGAGTCGAGATCTATTGTTTATTTGGCTATGTGAAAGACTGTATGAGCACATTTACGCTATAAGGAAGAACAAAAGTGAAAACGCTTTAGCAAAACATATCAGTATAAATCCCGGCCACAGTTTCTACTTTTTAGCCATAGATCATGTTCCTTTTGACATTAGAGGTGGCCCTTTTCCTATATTATTAAGAGGTGCGTGAATTAGATTAGCAACTCACTTTGTACGCTTTTAGTGCACCAGGCTTGAACGAAAACTGCAATATAACTAGCATACTGAAATTGAAAAGTTTCCTGAGGTCGTATATGTGAATTTTGCATTGTAACTTTTAATGTGCGATTTTTAAACACTGTAAAAAGTATTTTATATTTATTTTAATAATTTTAGGTTTCTATGGGAATTTTAAAGTTAATTTATACCCATAGACATATGTATGTAGTAGTAGGCATTGTCCATCTAGTGATGTATAATTCTTGCTCACTTTTATTTATAAAGTATGTAACCTAATTAATGCACACGCATTTTAGGTACACAATAGACTGTATTATTTCACATGTGTAGTCTTTATGATTTTTACCAAAAATTTCCCATTATTTGTTAAACATTAGTTTCAGAGAAGGGACGCTGTTTTAAATAATAACGGATGACATGTAATATTAGACACTAGACAGATGCAATGTTATTAACTACTGCATTAGTAATTGGTTTTTTGCTTACTATTTGAGTATAATTTCCTGTATTTTTTGAGAACAATTTCTTAAGCATTTTTCATTCACTTATTTACTAATAGTAAACTGCGAATGTTAGTTTGCATTTACAAAAGCCTCTCAAAATATTTTAAAAACACTTTTCAAACACATCTAAAAATAGTTTTTTAACTACAGTTCAGTTTTTAAACATTTTGTACGCTCAGCGATATCTAGTGGATGGCTTTATATGAATTAATGTGACCTAGAGTATATGTATTGGCGCCACTGCAAGTTTAAATATTTGGCGTGTTTTTCTCGTCAGTTTCTCTGAAGAAGTTACTGTCTTAACAGTAATGAAAACGTTTGTCTTTGTGAAAATAAACTTACGTTCAGGACATTACTTTGGGACTACCTTGACTACTTGTGGATTACCTGATTACCTGTTTTTCTTGAACTGTACATTATTGTCATTTAATATCTTCACACATTTTAAAGGCAGTGATATAGAATGCCTGAAAGACTGCATGTCTCAGACAGCTGGACAGATAAGACAAGAATGAGCTACAAACACAGGGAGCTAAGACACAGCTACATTTTTGCAAGCTACTGTCATAAATGTTTGTGATCACTCAGTTCACTATATCTGAAATGAATACATGTACAAATAACTGTTATGTGGTTTCTTAGTACTGTGGATGATGTTGCAGTTGGTTGTATGCCAAATGATTTACGTTTCCTGCTGCAAAGCTGTTTGTGTGGCAAAGAGGGATAAGGCATCCTTTCTTTGTCCTGAAGGCTCTTTGGAATTAGAGTTCAAATCTAGACCTATGTAGATATATTTCATGTGTACTTACACTATATCTATAAAAAATGCCTAATACCACAATATAAAAAGGATTCCCAAATACAACAAGCACCATGGGCACAGTGTACTAACAAACATTTTGTAGTGTTTATTTCATAGATTGCTTTTCTTTATTTCATCTACTTTTCACTTATAATGTTTTTTACCAATGTTTATTCAGTGTGTGGCTTTAAACTAACAAGGGAAATGGAGAAAATGAATATCAGGTTTGTCTGTGCTTAACTCATTTGTGTGACACTTATCAGTGTGCAAACCCAGACTAGGGGCTCACACAGGAAGCAGACAGAACACCTGCAGACAGGATGTCTGTAAAAGTGTAAGGGTCAAAAAGGATACATTGTTGCAATTTTTGCTCGCAGCATTTAGCAAGATTCCCCAACATTTGCAGCCACTGAACACCTGCAGACAGGACACAGATAGTCAATCACTGAAAATGGATACATTCAATTATTTCTGTTGGGCACTGCACAAACATGCTAAGTGGTGTTGCATGGTGGATAACACAGAAAACATAAGAATAAGTAGGAAATTATGGAACTGTCTTGCAACTAGTTTTGAGTCAGTAGGTGTAAGTGTAGGGCTGGAATACGGATGGTCCTGAGTTCTAGTACAGAGTGTGCAACCTATTTTTACTGTTGTGACAGTGCAGTTTATAGCAATGAACTGAAAAATATACAAGTGTTATTTCAACTTTCTTGTTGCAACAGGTGTAAATGCAAAGCTGCCATATAAATGGTCTTAGGTGCTAATACAGGATATTCCACATATTTTTACTGTTGTTCCATTTCCCATTATATTCACTCATGTATAACACTTTAGATAGTGGAGATGATATGAATTATATGTATGATGGATAAGACACCCTAACTGTGTTTTCAGATGTATGACTGAGGGCATACTGTCTACAATATTTCTTTAAGTATGATTCTGCTATCTGGACTTGGATGGCCTTCACAATTAAACAAGACACATACACAACTGGATCTATTTACAAGAGCCTTGTCAGGTCACACACATACATGTGTAAGATATAAACTGTCTCCTTTATTTATGAATGATTCATGATTATGTCCGAGCAGCACTTCTTCTGTGGCAAAGATGAAAAAACCACTGTTGTGGAAGAAAATGTTTTGTCCATATGCCTAAGTTTGAATCCCACTCTTTAAAAATCAATTTTGCCATTGTATAAAGCCGAAAATGTGCCAGGATATGACATTTATGGCCCCGGTGCATGACTGCAAACTTAATTCAACTAAGAGGTACCTTCCAATTTTAAATGTATATTTCCAAGCTACAACAGAAAACACCCCTCAAACTAAGGTCAAGTGTCAGATTATTCTTCCAGCTTAAAATATTTCTTTCCTCTCTGCTTGGCACTGTTGCTCTCCACTCAATATTACCCAAACATGGTTGGCATCATTGCTTGCATTTGCTCACTACCAGTAAATGCGATAACAGGAATTGGCCATTGCTCTACTTTGGTTGCTAAACATGTCTGGAGTTTGAGGGGAAGCTGCTCAGTTTAGGGAATGAATGTGGGGTATCCAGGAGTCCAGGATATTTATTGTTCTCCTGGTAAAATGCCTCAGCCAAAGGCTTCTTCAGGGGGACTATTCTGGCTCCCAGAATGAGTCTGAGGCTTGGAATAGTTTGGCTTAGGCTGTATCCAGTGCCACTGACATCCCACATAGTGTAGGCATCATTTTAATGACCTACAAAGGTGCAAAAGAGATACCCTCTACCTGTTGTTGAATGAATTTCAAACCAGTGACATTCCACAGGTGTGTAAGTATAATAGAGAGTATTTGTAATGCATAGAAAGCTAAATATAGGCAAGACTGGTATGCATAATGTTCTTCTGTTCTTTTCTGTTCTTTCCACAATTAATGCCAAAGGAGAGTTTAATAGAGGTGCTCACGCCAACTGAATGGAGAGACTAAGGGAAGCAAGTGATATGCATGCCGCACAAGAGAAGTATTATTGTTGCTTTAAATGTTAAAGATAGCACAGATTTTTTATACAGTTGTAGCAAATTAAGCATACATATCTTAACTGTAAAAGCAAGTATGCAGGAATTAGTCTGTAGCACAAGCCAAATTTACAAGTCAAGTAGAAGACTGTAGTGAGAGGTTTTGGATTCAAATTCCACGAATAACAACTATACAATACTGCATTTTTTTAATAATATTATATTAACTTAAACTCTATGCAAGTGGCATAAATGAAGCTGCTGTTAACTGTAATCTGTACAATTGGACCAAGCATATGTGCAATATATGCACCTTTCAAGGATTACTGTCATCAATCTGTAGTTATAATGTGTAGCTTTTAGGAGGTATACTTAAATGTAACATGTCAGAAAAAACTGTTGTATAATTGTGTTAATGCATTGTATGTCACATATGATGGCAATAATATTATCATTTTTTTCTCTCACCCCAACACATATCTATCTTTTTTATTTTCTATTATGTGTCATCAAAATGTCTCCATGTCATCCATCTGTACCAAATCAAATGCTTCACAGCACAGCAAGCTAGGCTTGCCCCAGTGGATCAGCCTGCCCCTGCTCCACCCGCTCTAACACATTTGGGACCCAAACTGGCAGCACTGCCTCTGCTGCTCCTACACTACCTGCACCCTTAAACAGTAGTACTGCCCCACCAGCTGGTGCTGTGGTACCCTCTGGGAGCAGTGGCAAAGGTGGGGATTTCATCACCTGCCAAAATATGCCAGGATTGATGCATAGGGTTGTGCACTGCACCATTGGTGTATGCCTACATTGGATAGAGAGGCTGCTCTCCCTCATGGTACATTGGAGGAGGAGACATCAAGCACTCCAGCCACCAATGGAGTAAGGGAAGAGTGATGACAGTCCAGTTGGTGAGGACAAGATTCTCACTGTCTCCATGCTTAATGGGCATGAGCCTGTGTTGTCCCTCCCTTACCTCATTGTGTTCCCCAATCGATTTTGTCCCTCACTGTCCCTGTCTCTTGTCTTGTTTGTTTGCATTTGCTTCCTCACCAACCCAAATTTCCTGACTGAGAAATACCTACATCCCTTACCTAGCATTTTTCTCTTACTGAATTAAAAAAATGGGCACCTGCCCCACAAAAAATATTGTCCCATACATAGGTCTCCATTTTTTACACGTCTTCTTGACATGCTTGATTCAGTCTAATTGGCTATATAACATAATTATGTTGTTGACACCTCTCTTTCTGGAGGTGACAGTCCAAATGTAGCTAATATTTTGCACATACGTTCGCTTTTCACTGTTGAAGAAATAGATAGCTATGGTCCTTTTCTACCTCCCTCCTGCACATTCTTGTATTGCTTTCCCTTTGTTCTTCCCCCTGCTTGCTCCCCATTTTACCAAATTCCTATCTACTCCATTTTAACATCTATAATCTGGTCAAAAATATAATCACACACAACACACATAAGTACCAGCAAAAGTAATGGATCTCTTCATTTTTTGGCCTCTGTGTGCAGAGTTTGTCATCACACACCAATGCCAAATGCAACAGTGAGCAGCCCTACAATGCTGTGATTGCCTCTGCGCAATGCCACTTACACTCGCTGCACTATGACAACACACAGCAACACATGCCCTATAAAGAACTGATGTCAATGCATTGCCACTGTTTACATAAAAGTATTAGATACACCTGTATTCGAACCCAGTATCATCTGGGCTCAAAAAGAAATGTATTAATACATATACACCTGCTGCCACAGAGTCAGCTAAGCAGCAGGTCTGTTTTATAGAGTCAATAATAACTCTCAGAATTTTAGCAATGTGGCTCATGTTTGCACATTACCTGACTATGCACAATTTGGGAAAGTAATGGAAAAGTGTATCTCACATGATCAAACACTTTCCAACCATTGCACAAACGTGCTGCTCACTGCTGCACTATGCAGTTACTTTTAACATGTATTAGTGCTGTTTACTGTCTATTTACTCTTTATGCCATGAAACTACATTTGGAAACATAGTAAACTGAAGGCACTATCTAACAATATGTCACATATTTACAATGCAGCCATGTGTTGCCTCCCCCTATACACTGAAACCCTGGTCTATCAGTACTTGTTCACAAATATATCAACTACACTACATAAATTAATAAATGTGTGATATACAATGGCCAGCACTCTGGTAACATGCAGAACTATAACTATCTTCACAGTTGAACATGCCTACACATCCATTAACTGACCCTGGGAACTATTGACTCATAAGCCTAACCAGCCTTTTCAGAAAGATTATAGAAATAATTAACATGGACCTCATCCACAAGGACATAGGCAACCTTCAAAACTCTTGACATGACCAGTTTGGTTTTGTCAAGAGTATATCTTGCTTGTTAGACCTAGTGGACTTCCTTGAGAATGTCACCAAAGCCCTCGATGAGGAAAAACAGTACATGCCATCTATCTTGATTTAGCCAAGGCCTTAGACACAGTCCCCCATTCAGTTATTATAGAGAAACTCTCCCATCTGGGGATTAACCCAAGCATTACTAGATGGATTGCTAACTGGCTCACTGACAGAATGCACATTCTCAAAGTTGGGGAGTCCACCTCCACCAGTAGACCAATTACCAATGGAGTACCACAATGATCTGTGCTGGGCCCTCTACTATTTGGAAACTATTTCTCTGAAGTCCAGGAGAGGGGAGATGGCATGTGGCTTACTAAGTTTGCAGATTAATGTAAACTAGGTGAAATCAAAAAGAGTCCCCCAGTGATGTTAAGATATTACAGAAAAGGCTGACACAGACAAATGACTGGTGCCAAGTTCATGGACAGAATCTTAACACAAAAAATTCCTCATTTGTCCACTTTAGCAAAGAAGTATTCACTGCTAATTATGATATACATAGCACCCCTCTAAGCTCAAATTCAGTGGTATGAGACTTGGAAATACAGGTTGATAGCAATCTAAACTTCGATCACCATGTGTTCATAGTGGTAAGAAAAACATTCTACATTGTTCACCTAATAAATAATTACATTGCATCCAAGACCAGCAAGATCAAAGCTCCAATGTATTCTACCCTCATCTGACAACTAATTGAGTACAATTCTCCCTTCTGTGTATACCACACCAGACACCTGCAGCAACTGGAGAAACCACAAAGGTGTCTTACCAAGATAATCCAGGTCCTACAAAACATGACATACATGGAAAAACTGAAAATCCTGTCACTGTACTTACTATCATACAGATTGTTGAGAAGAAACCTGTGCCTGACCTACAGAGCAGTCTCAGACCCTGCCCTTATGGAAATTCTGGACATTCACAAATAAAAGGGGACAATAATAACTTACTCCAGTGATCTCAACCTACCCTGTGACATAAACTGAAAATACTTGAGAAACAAATATATATCCCAACAATTTCTACTCCTCTGGAATAGCCTCCCACTACATGTGAAGCTGAGCTCCTCAATTACCCCATTCAAATGCAGACTTGACAATTGGATCAATAACTGTAAATTATCCCCAGGGGGTGGCACCTAAATCACTCATGGACATTTGCAGTTAGCACAGAATACAAAATTTCTTTACTAACAATGACTATTAGCTTTAACTATGGTCAATATGGGTGCACAGGTTTTTACACAGTTATGCTTCTAAAGGCCCTAGGCCTCCTATGAACCTATGCAGGCCTCCCAGCATGTTCTCTCCTACATTCAATGGTGATGTCATCAACTATAAGTTGTCCTGCAACCTTGTAAAAATCAAACATAGCCCTGGTGCTTGTGTAAAATACTGAGCTCTGTAGTCTGTATACTTAGGGTGTTCTGTTCTCACTGCAGTCAACTGGTGTGTGTGTGTGTGTGTGTGTGTGTGTGTGTGTGTGTGTGTGTGTGTGTGTGTGTGTATGTGTGTGTGTGTGTGTGTGTGTGTGTGTGTGTGTGTGTGTGTGTGTGTGTCTATCTAGCCAGAAGATCATAGGTGTGTATCCTACAGTTACCACTCCAGTCTCATGGATAAACAGTATTTTGCCACTTGCACATGCCTACACATCCATTTCATACAGGTCTCCCAGCATCTTCTCTCTAACATCCATTGCTGTTGTTGTCCATTATATGTTGCCCTGCAACCTTGTAATAGTATGACTTGTGCTATGATGCTGGCGTAAAGTATTGAGATATGTAGTCTGTGTACTTAGGTATGGGTTCTGTTCTCACTGCAGTCAACTGGTGTGTGTGTGTGTGTGTGTGTGTGTGTGTGTGTGTGTGTGTGTGTGTGTGTGTGTGTGTGTGTGTGTGTGTGTGTGTGTGTGTTTGTGTGTGTGTGTGTGTTTGTGCACTTGTTTGACATTACAGAGAGCCTTTTACACCAGTGTGTGCATCACTGCTATTAGCATATTCTCCTCACCAGATACTGCTGATGTCATCAGCTATAAAGTGTGGTCTGAGACAGTGCAAGTTAGACTTGAGCTGTGGCACTTGCCTTAAATACAGAGTTTTGTAGTCTATGTAGATAGGTGGGGATCTGTTCTCACTACAGCCAAATGTGTGTGTGTGTTTGTGCCCTTGCTTGACATTACTGAGTGCCTTTTACACCAGCATGTGGGTCACTGTTATTACCATATTCTCCTCATCAGACAATGCTGATATCATCAGCTATGTCAGATTTGTGTATGGGCACTATTCCCACTACGGCAGTGTCAGATACTGGCCTGGAGGCCTTGCAGAAGTTACCTCATCCAATATGATACAGATTACAGTGACATGGCTTTCAGTCTATCCACATACATTACAGCATGGTTTGTAGGCCCTGTGTTTTCATGTGGTCCCTCCAGCTGCTGCTTGTGTCTGGTGAAGTACATGCAAAATAGAGCATTATACTCTATTAATTTTCTGAAGAGATTTGAGTACAGTGTTGTAGTATAATCATCAGACCTGACTATGATAGTGTAACTACACAACAAAGGCTTTCAATACCAGTGTGGTCACTAAGTGGTTGAAATTCAGATTGCCATCTATGTGAGTTCCTAGGTCATCTATCACTGGGTTTTGGCATTGTGGGACAGTTGTCAATGTTGTGATTAGTAGGGAATTCTACTTTGTAGAATGACAAAATAAGACAAAATAAAGACACATTTTTGTATTTATTTGTAGACCATGTGGCTTTGTCACCAATCATTTGTCTGTGTTAGCCAGTATGTTATAATCATTGCTGGACTCAATGATTGCACTCATTATGCAAGAATCAGCAAATAGAGTAAGCCAAAGGCTATATACTTTAGCCTGAACTTTCGAGAAATAGATTCCAAACAGTAAAGGGCCAAGCACAGATCCGTGGGATACACCCATGGTGACAATTCTACTGGTACAGGTTGAATCCCTAAATTTCACAACATATGTTCTATTGATGAGCCAGTTGGTTACCCATCTAGCAAAATAAGGGCTTATCCCCAGCTGTGAGTGGTTCTCAATGAAACCTGCATGAGGGGGGGTGTCCAAACCCTAGGCCAGTTCAGGACAGGCAGTATGCACTGTCTTACCTTCATCCAAGTCTATCACATGGAATTAATGGGCTGTGACAACATCACAGATCACCTGTAGCATGACCCAGCACATAAACCTTCTTGACACGGTTGAATGCTCACTTCAACACACAATCCACACAGACTATGTTCTTAAGGGTATTCATCAACATGCATCTATCTGAGTTTGGGGGGGGGGCAGGACCACATGCATGTATGTATAGACATATCCTGACTCTTGTCATCTGTGAAGTAGACCAACAAGTCATCATGGACCTTTACTGAATGGATATTAGTAATATTCCAGCTATGTGCAGCAGACCTGTGTGAGTTGTTAATGATACATCATGTCTGTTATATCTGTTAGATATCCTCAAAAAGGTTATCGAGGGCATGCATGATGGCAACACTATCATCCTTTTGAACTTGACAAGCCCAAAGCATTTGACACAAATCTGCAGTGAGGTATTCCCTCATCACTATCAGATGTGGCCATAAACACATATATCAGCAAGTGGGGAGACCACTCTACCATATATGTGGCATCTAATTATGTTGGAATGTGTGAAGTGACCTAAATCTCATGTCCAGTGATCAGGTCCATACATCAGGGTTCCCCTGCTAGGCTCTTTCCTGTCCATTATTTAAGTCACAGATGTCACAAAGTACACACACATCTATCAACACAGTTGTCTGAAAGACTACAGATTGTGGGCAATCATTGACTCCAACTGTGATATTAGTATAATACAGACAGTATCAACACACACCAAAGATTGCTGCCACAGCCATGACAACATCTGCAATGAAACAAAAACATGGGTGGGGGATGTGTTACATCAGGAAAACAACAACCTAAAGATAATGTAGATATCACAGCCTATAAACAGTCCACTCAATATGTGACCTGTGTTCTGGAGTAGATGGTATGTGGAGCATCCAACAACATGTGGCCACAGTGCTGACTACTCCCTTGTATGCAACACAACTTCTGAGTACATGGAGGACATCCACATCACAGCCATAATACCTCCATAGTTCGCAGCCTTCATCACACTAATAACTGAGTACAATGCACCCTTCTTCATATACCTCTCTATATATCTTCCAGTGATGTGTAACTGAAGTGTACTACCTTTGCCATACTGATCTCTCAAACATCTTACTGGCCATACCTAGTCTTTTTGTGGCATAAACATTTCTATCTGATGGTGTGGAACCTCCATCGAGTTATTACACTAGATGCATATGTGATACCTGTTCCAGTGATCCACATGTTACATGCCTAGCTGTTTGACAACATTGATAGCATGGGTAACATTCAAAAAAGTGTGGATTGTGCCATATATATAGGCCATGCACACTGATCAACTAGTCTGTATTGATCATAATGTCACATACAGGTGTAGTAGTGTCCCTCCTGACACCTCCAGCAGATGGCACAGAGTCAGGACAGTGTGTGTGATTACCCTCATTGAGTGGGGACATGTCATAAGAGTTGTACAAGTGTGCTTGTGGAGAACCATCTCTGATCACTCTAAATCCTATATGTTATGTCAGAGACATGGAATTACTGACAGTATTATTATGTTATTGTCCATAATTGTGTGTGCTTCTTTTACTGTTGTCCAAAAACCTTTACCTGTGTCCCACTTGCTGGACGCCTCTGCTGAAATTACACTCATATTCAAGCAAATCAGTTTGCTCAGCTTCACAAGATGCACCCTACCCAAAGTGTATATAACATCCCTGATAAATGTCCTCTACATTGTTCATGTAAGGATGCTTATCTCACACAGATATCTTCCCATTGTTATGTCACCTTGGGTGGCAGTCACATAATACACAATTTCACTGTGCTGTCCGTACTGTACCATATCGATATGTGATTGGTGTTTCTGCTACAGCTGTCTTTCATTGACATGGCTTCATCTGCTGTACATTAGGTTATTTCACCTGTCCTCTTTCCCTGTGTTCATTCCTACAATTCATCTGAGTATCCCTATTCAATACTCACACTTGCCCTGAGTATTTATTTTACGTGTCAGTCCATGAACCCTTAAAGATCATCTAGAAAACTTTGGTACAGAATGCCTGGAATAGGATTTCTCAATACTCTTCAATGTATACACCGTCCTGTACTGTGTTTGGACCATATACATAACCATATGGTAAGCCCTAGTAATCACTGTGGCATTCCATGCAATCCTGCTAATTTACTGTGTTCTGAGGTAAAAGACGTTTGCTATTTCTGTTGCTTTTCACAGTTTCCTGGCTAGCAGCACTGTTGCCAGCCATGAAACCATGCTTATTTATGTTTAAATGCAGTGTGCATCATGAATATGTAATTAGCGCTGCTGCTCATCAAGCATCACCGCGCACAAATGTAAACTCTGTGTAGGCTTCGCTCAAAGCCTATACAGAGTGTGTTGTATCCTAGGGCCTGTTTATGTAGGGCTAGTTAGACTGACAGTAGCTTTTCTGATCTGTTTCTGCATACCCATATTTAAAAGGGCTCTTGAATATATTCTGACCGATGTATAAGGGAGGCTGCTATGAAGGACTTTGGTGCTCATTTATGCAAATCTTATAAGTACATTTACAGCCTAAAAACAGCAACACTTGTGTTTGCAAGCAATCGTCATTTGTTATATGACTAGCATATTGACTTCTATCTGGTGAGCATACCTTCACAGTGCATTTTAACTGAAGAAATAGTTCTGCAGGCATTAAGTGTTAAATGTATCATTAATATAGAATAAACAAACTAGCCAATGTTCTAGGCAAACCGACTGCAACAATTAAAAAATGAGAAAAAAAAAGAAAAACATCACTTCTAAATGTTGTTATGATATGATACATTGACTAGTTATGGCAATGAGGTGTCAATGTTTTCTAAGATATGATCCCTATTCTAAAATAAGTGAGAAGCTCTATTTCAACTCCTACATGGGGCATCTGTCATGAAAGAAAGCATAACCAAAGTAGTTTTACTTCAGAGCAGTTAATTTATGATTGTGCTAAGTCAGAAGGGAGCGCACCATGAAGGTGCACATCAAGTAAACAGAAATGTGAAAATCAAGTGCAGAAGGTGCACTTCTTATAATCAGAAGTAATTGCTATTTTTTATATTTTTTTCTGTTAGTCAGTTATTAGATGAGTCACCTCAAAACTCATTGGCAAGTTATGACAGAAATCCTCAAATCAAGAGATTTCAGAAAAGATGATGCTATTTAGCTAAAATAAGGTAGCAATCTCAGCAGTCTCAAATATGTAAAAGGAAATGATGCAGTTAGAGATTTTTGTAGACACAGACAGACACCTATGTGATTTATCTGTCTGAAAAGCAAATTAAAGTTCTATGAAAGCATAAAACATTGTAACAATTACTCTAATCCAGAAAGTAAGGGAATGTATTTTAAAATAAGAAAATAAGCCCCCATTTGAAGCTGAGTTAAAAAAAAGGGTGATATGAAACATATCAGAAAACTCAATGGGCTGGTTTCATGAATGGTTAATTTCCATGCTGCTATTGTGTGCATGTCGTAATATGCACATGATAGCGGGCTACTTTGTATTCACTAAATGGGTCTACTCATCATATACAGCTGCCAAACAAAGGTAAACAGCAGAGTGTGCTATTGAAAGCATTATCAGTTGAGTTACATGCTAATTAACCAATCCAAGATGGCAGACCCATTCAGGAAGCTACAAAGTAACTGTGTAGAGATGGTGTAGCCCTTTGCCATGAGCACCAAAACTTATTAGAATACAGCCACCATCATACTTAGAAAAATAGCAGTGCTACGGTTTGCTGTTGCTCTGTTGCATGCGTATGTGCAAAAGGATGAAATCTATGCTGTTGCTGCTGATAGACCTCGTCCAAGGAGAAGGGTGTTTAGACCCCATTTAACATATCGTGGACTGCATGATATTGAAATAGTATAGTGATACAGGGTTGATAAAGAAACATTACAGAAACTCTGCAACCTCTGCTGCCCTCTCCTCAGACCAGGGAAATTGAGGACAACCCATACCACTGGAAACTAAGGTAGATATAACATTAAGGATATTAGCTACTGGTATATTCCAGAGACCCACAGGGGATATACTAGGGGTGTCACAGGTCTCAGTATCCAGAATATTGCACCAGTACTTAAATGCCATGCTACGACATGCAAGGGAGTACATTTACTAGGCACACCAGAGAAGAGAGCAAGAACAATGCAGAAATGTTATGATGTAGAACACCTCCCTGATGTTCTGGAGGGCATTGACTGCACTTATATAGAAATAAAAGCCTCATTTGGTGAACAGGGAAGGACATACATCAACAGGAAGGGATTCAACTCAGTCTCTGCCAAATTGTTTCTAATGGCCAAGAGATTATCTTTAATGTCTGTGCAGGCAACTCAGGCAGTTACTATGACTCGCACATACATCACACCTCACAGCTTTACACAAGGTTTGCTAGGAGTGATATTCCACAAGGTCATCTAATAGGTGATGTAGGTTATGCACTGGAATAATGGCTAATGCCACCCATTAGAAATGCACATACACCAACAGAAGAAGGATACAACAATGGCTATTCTCAAACTAGAAACATCATAAGAGTGTGTGTGTTTGGCATGGTGAAGTCATGATTCCACTGTCTAGACACATCAGGGAGTCCCCTGCAGTATGACCCAGGCACCTGCACAGAGACTCTCACAATCTGTGCAATGTTGCATAAGCTGCAACAGGGTCAGTAAGGGCAAGGACCACACATTCCTGGAGCACAGAAAGGGCCAGCACCTCCAGCATATACATACAAGGATTCTGAGGGAGAACCTCCAGCTGCAGAGATAGCCAATAGATGGAGGAATGCACAATATCCCCTTGTCCTGCTAAGAGGCAAAGGATAACATTCACGCTCAGTACCTAAGACTCAAAGGTTAGCACACACACATTCAGCAACTGAGAGGCAAATGACAGCACACACACTCCCAAGAGATGGAATACACATACCAACCTAAGCGCATACAAATATTAGAGGTAATGCCATCTGGTGAGCACATACTTTGCTTACCCATGTAATGTCTGTGTATGGATAGCATCAGACAGAGACAGCACTAAAGCGCATGACTGGTAACTGCAGTAATGTCAAGGTAAGTGTGGAACCTGTATTATAAAAACAAATGTGTAACAAGGTAAGCTACCTGCATACTGCCAGTCATAAATGTACTCAACCAAAGCCCATGTGAGGTGTCCACCAATGGCATTCTTGGCTTATAGGAAAAATTTCTGCAATATACAGGTATGCATTGTATACAATAACTGGCATCAAGCCGGTCACTCGCCCACTGTACATATAACAGTCAGCAAGACAATTATGTCAACAATTTCACAAGTAGATCAATAGGCATGAATGTAATATCACTGGTTTGAATGCATGACTTACAATACTAAATGACAAAAAGCCTTTCAAAATGAGTACTTAGAAAATAATCTAAAATCCTGTTATGTAATAAATATGCATACTATCAACATACTAATCAAGAATGTCTTAGCTTTCCACTCTGTGCATCAGACATATATAGAACCCTAAGGCAAACCCAGATGAACAAAGGGTATGAATAGTCATCATCATTTACATGGAGTGGGGCAATATGCCAAGGCTGACACCCAAGGAGTGAGTGCATGTGAGTAAGAAACAGAACATTCAGGAAAGTAGGTAATATCTCAGGGCCATTAACAGGAGATATATCCCAATAAAAATTAAGGTGTTCTTAGCTTGCATATGTATGGGTCAGTATGGGCAGTTTTTGTGAAATGTGTGTGTCTACAAGAACACAATCAAGTTATGTTCGAGTGCTACATCCTGCCTAGTCAAACAGATGTGAGCCATGCATGGTAGATTTGACATTTCAGTGTCATCGCTCTTGACCACAAGAACTGCCTCTGCCAAGAGCTCCACTGCCACTTCCACGTTGTTAGCGATGTCTGCTAGATGAGCTCTCTTCATGACTATGACCAGGACCACAGCCCTATGACCTACCAGTTCTGGGTGTGGATACCTCAATCACTAAAGGAGCAGAGAAAGTAGTGCGGAAGTAGTGCCACTAAAACAGCTGGATCTGGCATGGACATGTCTGCTGACACCAGAGGACTTTGTGGCTTTAAGGACATGTGGATGCTGGCCCTCCTCCAATAGACTTTCCATCACAGACTCTGGCAAGTCCAGTATGTCACACATCCTAGCAAAGGACTAACCCAAATGGTTGAGACATTCATGCAATAACAAATGACAAGACTATACTTTGATATGTTTCTCAACATTGCACATTAGGAAGTGATTCTGAACAAAGATAAGTATTGCTACTGGATTTTATTACTTCATTAGATAGAAATGGCTTAATTTAATTGTATGCAATTCAGAAGATTGTGTGGTTAATTGGCCACTTCATTCTGGACAGTTGGGTCTTCACTGCAGCATTGACACTTACAAATGATATACAACCACATATAGCCTTAGCACACATAATTTGTCATTTTTATCCCTCCTGCATTGGATCATTATGTATTGCTTGGTATTGACAATCCACACTGCCTGTGCATGACCACATATCATTGCTAATGTCAATACCATTCATTAGGGTTTACATACCATCATCATAGCCTGAGGATCCATGAATGGTTCATTGTCCATCCTGTGTTTCACAAATGCATGTGTCTCATCTGCACAAGACAGATACATGACACTCTCAAATCTGCAATATACATTAATGACAGCATGACTGACATAAGTCAGCAGCTTGGATGTATTATTGATCATAATATTGCACTTACTCCATCATAAATATGGATTTGCACAAAATCTTCAAAGTCACAATATCTTCTCTGACATAGAATGAAAAGCTAATCCTATTCTACACTGCAGTGTCAGAATGTAAAAGTCAGACTTCTGTGATGGTGCTTACTTTAAGTACTGTGCCCTCTAAATCATGTAAAGAGATAAGTAGGGGATTGTAATCTCACAGCAGTCAACTTGCATGCATGTGTGTGTGTGTGTGTGTGTGTGTGTGTGTGTGTGTGTGTGTGTGTGTGTGTGTGTGTGTGTGTGTGTGTGTCTATGTGATGTTGTAACAATATGATCTTAAGTACCACTTGCCTCAATCAAATGGTAGCCAGGAGTAAATTTTACACTTCAGGATGAGGCCAAATCAATGTCAGACACTTGTCCCAATATCATTTTCTCTGTAACACAATTCTGATGTCATCCTCTATAAAGTGTACTTACACTATCAAAGCCAGACTTCTGTGACAGCACTTGTGCGAAGTACTGTGTTCTCTAAATTGTGTAACTATATAGGTAAGGGGTTCCAGTCTCACAGCAGTCAACTTGTTTGTGCATAAAGTCATTTAATTATGATCTTAACACTTTAACTAATGCTGGCCTCAATAAATTAGTAGCCCTGAGAAATGTTTACACTGCAGCATGAGTTCACATCAATGTCAGACCCTTCTCCCAACATCAGTGTCTCTGGAATCCAATGCTGATGCCATCATCTATAAAGTACACTCTAGCACTATAGAAGTCAGACTTCCGTGGTGATGCTTGCATTGAGTACTGTGTCCTCTAGACAGGTAGGGGTTCTAATCCCACAGCAGTTAACGTGTGTATGGAGAGTTGTGTAAATTTGACCTGATCTACTGCTGGCCTTGATAAAATAGTAGCCTGGAATTAATTTTACTGTGCAGGGTGAGTCCACATCAGTGTTAGACCCTTCACCCAACATAATCTTCTCTGCAATACAGCTCTGATGTCATCTTGTAAAAAGTGTACTCTCATGCTATAATAGCCATACTTCTGTGGTGGGGCTTTTGTTATGTACTGGGTTTTATAGCTTGTATAACTACATAGGTAGGGGGTTCTAATCTCACAACAATCAACTTGTTTGTGAGATGGTGGGTCCATAGCATCACTGAAAAAATAATTCAACTGTTGTGTTCCTTTGACTCCCACTTATGAGAAACATTTACATCATCATATCAACCCCACATATCCTTTTCACTCTGTTCACAAATGCAAACCACTGATGAGGTCATTGTTTATATAATTCACTCTCACACTATTAAAATCAGACTACTCCTGGTGTGTGTGTGTGTGTGTGTGTGTGTGTGTGTGTGTGTGTGTGTGTGTGTGTGGGTGTGTGTGCATGTGTGTGTGTGCGTGTGTGTGCATGTGTGTGTGTCTGTGTGTGTGTGTGTGTGTGTGTGTGTGTGTATAATACAGTTGTGCGTAGATTTTGTGAACCAATAGGTAGAGAGTTCTAATGCAGCAGTGAGACTCTCCTGACTGCATGTGTGCTTGTGTGTGTGTGTGTGTGTGTGTGTGTGTGTGTGTGTGTGTGTGTGTGTGTGTGTGTGTGTGTGTGTGTATGTGTGTGCATGTAAATGGCTGAAGGAGTGTCTTTCACCTTTTATTATTGATAACACTTACAATTCCACATAGTTGTAGAAGTCATTTTTGCACACATCTCCTTTGCATGACACAACTAATGTTAGCTTTCCCAAGCTGCAGTGTAACTCACAGTCATACTCTTCCTGCGTATAATACACTTATGAGTAGACTGTGTCAATCAATAGGTAGGGAGTTTGAATACAGAAGTGAGACTCTCTTGACTGTGTGTGTGTGAATGTAAAGGCTACAGGAGTGTTTTACTCCTCTTAGTATCAACAACATTTACAATTCCACATAAGTGTAGTGTGCATATGAGCATACAAATTTAATTGCCATCTGTTTGATATGCTGATATGACATCTTAATTCACACATTCATTTCTTTTGTTTGTGACAATACCCATAGCTACCTCCTGTGGCACATGCCAACAATACATAGCTCTGGGGAATATATTACATCACAGTGTGGTGTTTTCATCTGTTCTTATCTGTTTGCACAATAACTGTGTCCAGCTGGAGTGCCTTATGCAATTGTATTATGCATGTCATATTCTGGTCCCATATTTGTAACACCACACACAGCTAAATATGATAAGTATAACCATTAGAATATTGAAGTGCATAATTGACTTTAAGAGTGATCCTCCTCTTCCATGTGTTAGACCTATTTCTGCAGTGTATGAAGCCAATACGCAGGTCACTGGTAACTCTGATGGGATGGGTTCAATCCTTGCAAAAGGAGATTGTGGCTTTTAAGCCATTCCTATTTTCCAACATGTTGTATTGACAAAATGGATAATATGCAAATATCCTATAATATATGTACTGACCTTGTGAACTGTCATATCAACTCACCATGTTAATAACATACATATGCTATGTAATCCCTTTCATTACAAAGTTAATTTGTATAACTGTTACATCCTATAATATCATGCCTGCTTTTATTTACTTATATATTTGCTCAGGAAGTGTGACCATCATTAATTATTTTGACATATGTATTGCAAAATTTTATTATTACAAAATTGTCTTTGTAACATAAGCAACTTTGCATCAATTATCTTACTATAATTTGGTCATTTATCCTCCTTGGTTATATATTTCTCTATGCATCTCTTTGATTTCTGTGAACATTGTCCTCAGTATACTTTCCGTATCTGGTAATCCATCTATTATAGTTGCCCTAGCCATTTCCCCTACCCTTTTACCCTTTTCTGTAGTCATACGTTTGAATTGTGTGCACATTACATTCTGTACAATTTCTCTGCCTTGTGCAGCTTGCATTATTTGACCTATGTAGCTTTTCATGCTGTCTGCATGAGCACAATTAACAGGTTTGCCCACAGGCAAGCTTGTTTATTTATTATGTGTGCTCATATTGCTCAACATGTTTTCCTGGCCACAACCACTGTTTCTGGCCACAAAAATGTAACTGTTTTCATTTTAGTGTGATGATCCACATGCATATACGATTAGTGCTGCTGCCCATCATGCTAACACTTAAATATCATTTAGGCTTTGCGTGAAGTCTACACGATTGTTCAAGAATACCACAGAATGTGTCTGAGAGGTTCTATAGGTACGACAGTTAGAATTATAACATTTGAAAAGGGGTGTTGTATGCATATGGCATGCTACATTTGCGAAAACATCAAGCATACTTAAAACATTTATGCTAAAACACACATAAAACAGAACAGAAGAGTTGAAAATTGCCAAATGTGCAACTGTTTTAAGAGCTAAAATCATGGAAAGCAAAGGAAAAGCAATAATGTAGAAAGTAGTGAGATTAATTTATTGGACATTTGCAATCTAAGCTTGTTGACTTTGGTAGCAATTTGTGAAACGCATGTGTGTGTGTGTGTGTGTGTGTGTGTGTGTGTGTGTGTGTGTGTTTGCGTGTGTATGTGTGTGTGTATGCGTGTTTGTGTGTGTGGGTGAATGTGTGATCTGTATCTTAACATCAACCCAAGAGGCATTATGACTTTGTGCAGTAATTGTGAAAAAGTAGCTTGTTGTTTCAAAATTATGAATACTGAAAGGGAAAGAATGGTGCCAAAATGTAGAACATGAACAAAAATGCACTTACTGAATTTGTAAGAACTATCTGTCAGAAATGTTCAGGCATAGAAAAAAAATGTGATAGAGCTTTATTGGAAAGGCTCACCCAGACTCTGCCACAGCTTGATATGAGGGAAAGGTTAGTTTGCTTCTTTCTTGCATTTTGTTTTTCTATTTTGTATATTGTGATTTGTTTTCTTTACAGTGTTTTACTTATATTCTGCTTTTAACTGCATATTAAAACTTGAAAAGAGACCACAGCTCTCTCTCTTGTGCCTCAGACAGAAAACAGAATTATTTCCCACCCTGCTACCCTGTTACGGTTGTGTTCTTAAACACCACTGTCTTTCTAGTTGCCTGCCCCTTATGTTAATTTGACCACATATCTCGTTTCCACTCTGCTTTTACTGGCTGGTGTGAGTAAGCATAAAATTATCATTTTGTGAAATCACTCCCCATCAACTATTTAAACTTATTGGCCATCCTACTGTATTCTATAGTATCAGAATACAAAAGTGCCCACCTCCTTTCAATCTATCTTGCTCTTTTAAAAATAGTGGCTCTCAACTAAAACTTAAGTTTTTGTACAGCTAAAAGTTAAGTTGCCCACTTTCATATGTAACTGCTTATTGCACACTGCGATGTTTAAGATAAAACATTTTTTTTATCTTACCATTAAACATCTATTGCAAGACCAGCGGTTATTGTTGTGACACATCCTGCCTCTCAGTAATCATCTTGGGATTAGTGCTTCTGTTTTCTCATGATGAGAGAAGGAGTACAGTGACATTATTTCCTGGAGACTGCTGATCACCAGAAAGCCTATTAACTGCTTTATAGGTGACAGCTTGGAATCTGTGCTTATACTCTGATCTTGGTGAGAGTAGAAGCAGAGTGCATTGATTCCTGACTGTTTCTGGTTGGAGAGTAATTGTCAGTGCTTAACATACCTGACTGGCTGGTTGCTATTTGAGGCATCTACCAGAAAAAGGCTACAAGCCTGCATACTCTTGCATCATCTGGGACAGGACTGTTGATCACCAAACAGACTGTGGCCTGCTTCTCTTCTTGGGATTAGTGCTGACATTTTGCTTCTGATAAGAGAAGAAGCAAAGGAGGATTGTATCCCAACAGAGTGAAGCTGTGGTGAGACCAGCATTAGAAGTAGCCAGGCAGTAGCCATTCATCATTCTTGACAAGCTAATTCTTTGTTTTTTCAGAAAGTACTTTTTGATTTGTTTCTAATTTCAGAATATCTGCCTAAATACTTCATCCTTAAATTTTCAGGGTCTGTGTAGTAGTTTCCCCTCAAGTGTTTGGCAGTACTCTGTACAGACTCAGACACCTTGAGTGGCATTTTTCCTGTAAAAGCACAATTGAAATTTCGCCAATATCTATTTGCACACAGGACAACTAGTTTGCAATGACAAGCACTGTCCACATAGTTGCAAACCAGATACTCCTGACAGTGACTGATATTCTCATTCCAACAGTCTAATCAATAAAAAAGGGTATGTTGCCATGGATATGAACTTTAATACTGCCTCCATTACTGGCTTGGTGGATATGGGCATCCTGAGGCAATGTAGAAATTGCATCATGTTTACTGACAACCAATTATTTCTCAAACTGATATGGTATGTGAGAGATGTATTTACACAACGTCACTAGAGGCAAAGCTCTCACATAAAAGTACTCCTAATGTCAGTAAGGTTGTCAGTAGTACACACACTGTACCCATTATGCAAAATTGAAAGCAAACATATACTCTCACATATACTGAGGCACTTATAACCTTCCTGAACCACAAAGACCTCCTAGACAAAGTACACATAAGAAATACCCTCAGCAGCCCCAAACAGACTCTTTCAGAACAACACCCACATCAACACATAGAGCTACATCTCATGGAGCTTCTACCTCTAAGCCCATAAGGCAAGTCAACAGACAATCCAACATTCTGGTCATTGAAGACTCCATCGTGAGACACACTGATGTCACTCTCACCAGGCTGAGTAATGAGAAAGTTACGGTCAGTTGCTTATCACGGGCTAAGATCCACCACATTCCACATGCACTCAGGTCATTAGACCACAATTACCAATATTACTCAGTCATAGTCCATGTGGGAGTAAATGACCTGAGATGTAGCTCCCTAGACTATATGAAGAGAGACATCATTGAGCTCTCAGGATATCTTTCTCAGGCTGGTATGAGCCTAACATTGAGCAGGATTTTACCTTCTCCAAGGGTGATGCCACAATATAAACAAAAGATGATTGACTTTAATAATTGGCTTAGTTTCTAGTTTTATTCTAAGGGGGTGCAATATTTTTCACATGGAAGGAGATGGTCAACAGACCACGCTGCTTTGCCATGGATGGACTGCACCTCTCCCCTCTAAACTTTTGAATATTAGCTAAAACATTGTCTTCCCTCATAGGCCTTTTTTAGGCAATGCCGAACTGAAAGTACTTCTGATATAGCAAATCAAAACCATAAAAATCTAAAGGTATTACTGCTCAATGCTAGGAGCCTAAACAAAAAAATCCACTCCCTGGAAGCTCTCTTTACCCTAGAGAATGCTGAGACATGGTTTAAAGTCATGAAGAACATACCAACAGTGCAAGGTTATAGTGCTTTCCACATATTTAGACCAGCTACTTCACAGGCAGGGACTAAAGGTGGAGGTGTCTCTATTAACATCAAAAATAAATATACTTCAAGGCTGGTCAAACAGGACAATGCACTTAGCTTCTCCATGTTCAAATCACCATAGGTAAAATCCAGTACCACTTCCTTGCAAGCTACAGGTCACCTCTATGACACAGGAAACCCACACCATGTATTCAAACTTATTAGAAACACTAACCATCCAACCCAATACCATATTCATGGGCAACTTTAATTAACCCAGTATTAACTGGAAGTCCTATACAACATCAAACATACATGCACAGAGATATTTGGATTTTATAAACACAAACTCCCTTGACCAGATAGTAAATACACCAACCAGGGGTGCAACCATATTGGATCTGGTCCTCACTAATATGGGAGAGTGCTGCACACCCCTCTACTGTAATGCCTTCCCTGGTAAGGTCAGACCACAAAATGGTCTCCTTTGAAGTAAAAATAAAACCTGGACCCCCAGCTCAACCAGGAATATTCAGGAACTATTCTAAGGCATTAAGTGAGAACCTGGCAAAATTTCAAGCCCCTATAAACCCCGAGAACACTTCTGCCTATGCAGAACTCTTCACAGAAATCCTGTACAAGCATGTTAACAGCTGCATAGAGCAGCTGTACCCACCAGGAAGAAGTACAGAACTAACTAAAAACAAACCACCTTGGTGGAATTACAAAATCAATTGGATGTATAAAAAGAGGAAGAAAATTATGGCAAAAATTAGGAGGTGCAGGACCCAGAAGAATAAAAGCAAACAACTCAGAGGACAAATAAAGTCTATCAAAGCCAGATTTGAGATAAGTTTGGCCTCCCAGGCTAAAGACAACCACAAATCATTCTTTATCTATGTCTGCAACTTCAAAGGCAATACACAATTGTGTGCAGAGCTCATGGTAAATGGAGCCACCTATACTGATCGAGAGGATATAGCAAACCTCTTGGCTGATAAATTCAGCTCCAACTTTACTCCCCCCCAACCTTCCCTCAGAAAATATCATCAAATATAACTCCCCTATTATCACTAGGGAACAGGTCCTTAATGCTCTCTCTAAAACCAAGAACACTACATCAATGGGCCCAGACAATATCCCAGGATGCCTTCTAAATAACATGAAACATGACCTTTCAGAGCCTTTGGAATTACTATTTAACTGTAGTCTCCAGACAGGTTTGTGCATCAGGAAAAGGCAGTAGTCATCCCTCTGCATAAAGGTGGGCCATTTACAGATCCTGGAAACTACAGACCCATAGGTCTCACTAGTCTTATATGTAAAGCCATAGAAAGAATCATCATGGAGATGATCAATAGAGATATAGTAAACCTCCAGACACTGGACCCAACCCAGTTTGATTTCGTCAAGGGCAGATCTTGTCTGCTCAACCTGGTGGACTTCTTTTAGAAGGTCACCAAAGCAATGGATGAGGGCAAAATCGTTCACACTGCCTTCCTTGACCTGGCCAAGGAATTTGACACAATACCCCACTCAGGCATTGTTGACAAACTCAAGAAGTTAGGTACAAACCCGTATGTCACCCAGTGGATAGCCAACTGGCTCACAGACAGGACCGAGGAAATTAGAATTGGGGAGTCCACCTCTACAAAGAGGCTAGTCACAAGTGGAGTCCCTCAGGGATCAGTCCTTGGACCGGTCCTTTTTTGCATTTACTTCTCAGATGTCAAGGTCAAGGCCAATGTCAGTGGTCTCTGGCTGACTAAATTTGTAGATGATTGCAAATTAGGAGCTGTCATTGAATCTCACACTGAAACAAATGTTCTCCAGGAGGGGCTGACACAGACAAATAACTGGTGTTAGAGCCATGGACTAAACCTAAATGCCACGAAATGCATAATAGTATCTTTTGGGACGTCATCCATCCCTGGTCACTATCATATTGACAACACACTCCTTAGAGTTGACCCTGTAGTCAGGGACTTAGTGACAAACATAGACAGTAATCTAGCCTTTGATCATTATATCTCTACAGTGGTGAGGAAATCATTCTTTGTTGCACAACGTATAAACAAAGGTATGGCATCTAAGTCCAAAGAAGTCATTGTTCCACTGCATTCAGCATTCATCAGACTATCATTGAGTACAATGCACCCTTTGGTATGTACCTTGTCAGGCATATTTTACAATTGGAACAGCCACAAAGGTTCCTCACTAAAAAAATACAGGGCATAAGTGATATGTCCTATGCAGACCACCTCAAGGCCCTATCCCTGTATTTTGTCTCCTACAGGCTTTTGAGGGGAGATCTATGCCTGGCATTCAGGACATTGTCAGACCCCACTCTGATGGACCTCCTGCATATCCACAAAACAAACAGTACCAGAATTATCCGTTCTAAAGGTTTAAACCTTACCTGTGATATAAATAGGACCTGCTGGAGAGATAGGTATGTATCCTAGAGACTACCCCGTCTATGGAACAGGCTCCTCATCTATGTGAAGCACAGTTCCTCTCTAACCCAATTCAAGTGCAACTTGGACAATTGAATGGGAAACTGGAAATTCATCCCTGGTTTGGTACCTATGTCTCTAATGCAAACAGGTAACCTGTAAATGGTTCATCTCCCAGGCCCATGCTTACACTTATCAAGGGTATCAGAACTTGTCAGAGATTTGGGATGCATGGCTAGGCTTAAAAAGACCCTTGTGGTCATTAACCTAGTAAACACCTATGAACCTAGGGTTCCCCTTCAGAAGCCTGAATGATCATAAGCTCGAAATTCATAAGCCTGAAACCAAAAGCCTGAAAACTCAAAAGCCTGAAAACACACAGAATACAAATAATTCTAATATGCCAGTACAAAGACACTACTATCTACTCACTTACCTTACCTCAAACCCTAACCCTAAGCTCTGTCACTATCGCACACTCACCTAACCTGCACCCTAACCCTAATTCACTTAAACCACCCCTTACTCTAAAGTCTGTCACTATCACACACATGCCTACCCTGCACCCTAACCCTAACTCACTTAACCCACCCCTAACTCTAACATAAAAACAATCGCACACTTACCTGAACCCAACCTGTAACTTTCCACCACATCGCTAAGAATAGCAAAGCCACATTAAAGTCAGTATGTGTATTTTGTGTGTTTTCAGGCTTTTGGGTTTCAGGCTTTTGAGTTTTCAGGCTTTTGGTCTCAGGCTTATGAATTTCGAGCTTATGATCATTCAGGCGTCTGAAGGGGAACCGAACCTAGTCAAATTAAGTGCTGCAAATGAATACAATAGTTATGCTTCAGTAGTCAAGACAGGTAGTACCCAGTTATATTCTCTTTGGCATAAGGTCAAGTATACTTTAAACAGATAGCTGAAATGTTTGCATCTAACGTAGAAAAAAGTCAGTAGGAATGTACCAATCTGCCAGCACTGCAAAAAGACATATTAATAAACATTTGCATCTTATTAACAACAACATAGGTAAACATTAGGCTAGCTGCTCTTGTGAGCTATTTTAAGCCTAGCCAATTTCCATCAAACATAAGAATCACATCCTGTAACTTATGTCTGTGAGGTAAACACTTTAACCATTATGTTAAACCCCAACCCCATATATCAAACCCTAACCCCCTGTTAGGGCAGAGTAAGTAATTAATTGTAGTTATGGGTACTGTTCTTCACATACCAAAGAGTAGAGCACAGAAAACATGTCCATAGGTTGTTACTAGGCTAAAACCACTATGGTCCTAACAAGCCTAGGAACTCATCCTAAACCCATTTGGATCCCGAGTATTGTTGGTGTCTCTATGGGGGATGGGGGTTGGTGGTAAGAAGGTAGTTAAGGGATTTGAAGGGGAGGGTGTTAGGATAATAATTTTCTTATTGATAGTCTCTGTCCCTAAGAGACATGGGGGGGTCATACTGGGGACAAATTTACAATTTTTCATCCAATCGTCAAGGTTTCAGGGTCAGGGATGAACTCCATTTTACATGAATGGGGTCCTATTCCACAACATGGCAATCCTTTGGGACACATATCTGTCTCTCCAGCACATTCAGTTTATGTCACAGGTGAAGGTTAGATCCCTTGGTCTAGTGTTTCTGATGCTGTTTGTTTTGTGCATGTGCAATAGATCCATCAGATCTGGGTCCGAGGAAGCCCTGTAACCCAGACAAACATTCCCTCTCAGCAGCATGTGAGAGACTCTCTACAGAGACAAAGCTTTTAGGCAATCAGTGTAGCACAGGGTATCCTTGCCCCAAGTTCTCCTGGTTAGAAAACTTTGTGGGCTTTCCAGCTGTTAGAAGTGTTTGGTTATTTACATGCCAAAGGGGGAAGTTACTCAATAGTAGGTCTGATAAGGTCCGAGTACAAAGGTACTATAATTTCCTTGGACCTGGATGCCATACCCTTACCTATATACTGGGCAACATAGAATGATCTTCTTACTATCTTAGCTGCACACTGGTCAAAGGCCAGATTGCTCTCTGCATATATTCCTAGATCCCTTACTTGTAGGTATTTTATTGATGGAGTAATTAACTTGGGTTGACAATTTCTCAAAGGGCATTATAATGGAATTTTTGGCATTGAGGTTTAGGCCACAGCTTTGGCACCAGTCATTTAACTGTGTTAAACCCTCTTGCAAGATATTGCTGTCTTAGGAGGAATCTATAATAATGCCCAATTTACAGTCATCTGTGAACTCGGTGAGCAAGAGGCCTTGAAAAACAGCCTTGACTTCTAACAAGTAGATGCCAAACAGGAGCGAACCCAGCACAGAAATCTGTGGCACTCTGCTAGTGGCCATTCTTTTGGATGAGGTGTTCTCACTAATCCTGACTTCTTGGATCCTGTCTGTGAGTCAGCTGGTAATCCAGTATGTTATGTATGGATTTATTCCTAGCTAAGAGAGTTTGTCAGCTATGCCTGAGTGGGATATTGTATGTAATGGCTTGACCAGGTTAAGACATGCCATATGCACTTTTTTAACCTTGTCCCTTGTCTTGGTGACCCCCTCAGAGAAGTCTGTTAGGTTAAGTAGGCATGACCTTCCCATGGCTTTGCATATTAGGTTCTTTAGACTGATTAATCTGTAGTTCAATGGGTCAGTTGATGGTTCCTCCTTGTGGAGGGATATGACTGTTGTGATCCTCTATTCACATGGAATGTAGCCCATTTTTGGAGTAAGTGGTTCTGATAGGTCATGTTTTAGACTGTTCAGTATACAACCATGGATGATTTTGGAACCCATAGATGCAGTGTTCTTGACTTTAGTGAGTGCTGCCAGCATGTGGTCACTGAAAAATAGTTGGGGGAAGTATGTTGAAGGTGTTTTCACCTAGAAAAGCTGGCTGGGGAAGGGAGAGTGGGAGGTGAAGTCTGAGCTGATTTTATCAAGCAGTAGATTTACTATGTTACCCTGATCTGTGAAGTGGAATGGCTCACCATCAGTTCAGCACACTGTTGTGTGTTACCTTTAAGGCTCCAAACATAACCGAAGAGGGTCTTGTAATTTTTATAGCCTAATAGGCTATACTGACTTTTATTCAGCCTCTTTGGACTTATTTAGACCCATTAGTTTCTTGTTTAATTGTATAAGGAAGCATTTGTCTTTAAAGGAGTTGCTCTTCATAATTTTGGCCAAGATTTTTATTCTTTTATTATATAACCTATTTAGGTGAGATTTCCATCTGTGGAATTTGTTTTTAGTGTTTGTTTTGGGTTTACTTCTGGCAGGTACAGAAAACACTATACAGCCATTCACATGTTTGTATTGGAACGTTGTGAATAATTCTGCATGGGCATCAAATGTGGACAATCTGTCACTTAATAGAATGGGGCTTGCATAAGAAGAATTTGCAACTGCTAATAGTTTAGCTTGGTTTTCTAGACTGATTTTTATTTCAAGGAAGACAGCTTTGTGAGCCAACCACACTAGTGAAGATGTGGCATGGGGGGGGGGGGTGCAATGTGCTCCCATGTTGATAAATACGAGATCCATTATGTTTGATCCTCTAGTTGGAGCATACATCTCTTCCAGGGTGTTTGTTTTAATAAAGTTCAGGAAGCATTGTGCTTGTGACTTTATGGCAGTGTAGGTTTCCCAATCTACAGAGAAGTAGTTAAAGTCATCCTTGAATAGGGTGATTGCTTGAATGGTGACCACTTCTAGTAGGTTTAGGTAAGAGTCATGGGATTCTAGTGGCATAGATGGTGACCTGTAGCTAGCCATGATATGGTAAGGGGCCATATCTATGGTGAATTCTACATTGATAAGCTCCATGGTATCATCCTGTTTAATCAACCTGGAGCTATGATTTTTGCTTCTGTAGATTGAGATACTGCCACTTTCGGCCCCAGTCTGTACTATTGTTGGTATAAGTGTGTGGAAGGCACTGTAGCCTTGAATTGCCAAAGTAACTTTTAAGGCTTTAAGACAAGTCTTATTCACAGCGTGGATGGATACATTCTCCAGAGTGAGGAGGACTTGAAGGGTGTGAGGTTTTTTGTTTAGGCTCCTAGCATTAGGCAGTAGCACCTTAAGGCTGTTTGGAGATTTCTTTGGATAATTTTTCACTATGTTGGTAATTTTGTCTTTTTGACATTGACTAAAAAGGCTGTAAGGGGGTGGAAAAAATTTTTTAGCCAATATTCAAAAGCCTAAGGTGGACAGGTGCAGACCCATACTTGGCAAAGCAACATGGTCTGTTGACCATGTCTTCCCATGATGGCAGATATCAAACTCTCCTTGAGTGACACTAAATCTAAGCAAATATTAAAATCAATTGTTTTATGTTCATACTGTGGCATCATCCTTGGTGGAGGTTAATACAAGCTTGTATCTATCTCTGACAGATATTCTGAGAAATTCATTATGTCACTTTTCATATAGTCCATTGAGGTACATCTCAGGTCATTTATATACACATGGTCTGACTATTATAGAATCATATTGGTACCTGGGGTGCACTGACTTGAGTGCATATGTGATATTGTGGATCATGGATCCAGATAGGCAACTAGCCATTATACTCTTGTTGAATCTGATGAGTGGGGCATCCATATGTTACACAATAGAGTTACCAATGACAAGATCATTAAGTAATATATATACACTTGCCTTATGGTCTTTGCTCTCGGGGGACTATTGGGTGTGGGCTTATGTAAGATTTTTGGTGTGTGTTTTAGTGATTACTGGAGAGTAGTATTGCTATTAGGCAGCTTTGGAGGAGTATGAAATTTGTGAAGGTTATTTTTAAGTGCTTCAGCATAAGACAATGTGTGTGTGTGTGTGTGTGTGTGTGTGTGTGTGTGTGTGTGTGTGTGTGTGTGTGTGTGTGTGTGTTTGTGTATGGTAAGCGATATGTGTGAAGGATGTAGTACAGATATTTTTGACAACCTCATCTGCATGCAAGATTTTTGCCTCCAAAGAAGTTGTGTGTTTATATCTCTTGCATACTGTATTATTTTATTTAATGATTGACTGGTTGCCTGAGGTCATTATACAATTGCTTCTTTGCCTTAGGATGCCCAAATCTACCAAGCTGGCCAAAGAGACATTAGAAATGTGCATATCCATGCTGTCCAGTCTTGCAATAAAGTGGGCTGTTCAGGGTTAAGGGCTGCATTTTATCAGGGGTCTCCTAGGGTAGTTTATTGGGTTAAGTGTAAGATGTATAGTGTAAGGATGTGGTATTACTATTCTATATGTAAACTAGTTTCTGGCATTAAGGGCAAGATGTGTAGTGCTAGGAATTGGTTGTATTATTTGATGTATAAGCTGGCTGCTCACAGCTTAATTCCAAGCAGTGCTACACTGTTTAGCAGATTTCAGACCTAATCCTTATTTTATAGGAAGTTTTACTGTCTAAGTGTTTGCTGCTATACAGAGCATTACTATCTACCACTGAGCCTTGGGCAACTCTATGCAAACGTGTCTGATTTATAGCAGATAATAAAAGCTTGAGAACTGATTCCTATGTACTCTAAGAAATAAAGGACCACAATTTGAGGTCCCTGGAGTGCTTCCAAACTCAGAGAATCCAGGTGAACACCTTCTGCCACAAGATGGATGATCCTGGAATTTCTTAATGTAAAAGCACAACAAAAGTAGCTCTCAAGTGTAGATTGAACAACAAACAGCTACCAAACAAGATTAACTGAGGTATTATAAATAGCTTCATGTTCCATGACAAAACTGAAAGACATTTTTCATATTAATAAGTAAATAGTGAATTTGCAAAATAGATTTGAATTTTTTTTATTTACAGAAACCACAAGAGATGTTAAATGCAGTACAGAAATAAATACATGAAGTTATTTCCAACTATTTCCAAAATGAATTCATAATGTGTTTTGTACCATATGTGTGTCAAACACTTACAAGTTCTTAAATGGCTTTTCAGAAGTAAAGTGCATTACAGGCAACACAGTATAACTTAAAAAGTGGCTGGGTGCCTTAAAAACTTGAAACATATGCAGAAGTTGTTCACAGAACATGAAAAGCAAGTAAATAAAAGATGTGAAATTTCCAAAGAAAGGCTCATACTCTCACTCATAAAACTAGTACAAGTTGACTGCAGACATAAATGAGAAAATTGATTTCTTTGTCAGTGTTAAAACAGAACAAGTTAAATCATTTCCAAGAATGATAAATTGTTACTATTTGCTATTCCAAAATTTAGTAGTGTAACATCCATTAAATCAGCAACTTGAGGAAGACAAACTAGGGGATGTGAATATATTGTTTTAAAGTAGTTTACTGCACAGAAAAATAATCAGTCGTTTAAAAGGGAAGCAATGACTCACTTTAAGTTGATTCCCTGACCTGCAGTCTGTTATTAAAAGATTGTGAATCCCACATCATCTTATTTGAATTTAGTCAAATGCAGTCAGGCTAAAATATTCTATATAATTTGTTCATTAACAGTTAGAGCAGCCTTTACTTTGTCATTAATATATTATTGTCCATGACTTTCTAGGTTTTATATAGTTGGGTTACACAGTCCACCCTGTTGGCAATATTTGAGCTAGTCTTTACAAATAAGCAATACAAAATGTGGCTATCGATGTTAAAATTGGCTGCCTGCTTGCATGCTGCATACATTATTACACAATAAAAGGACATAACAGAAAGCCACACTCTGACCATAGCAGTTACCATGCCCTTTCTAAATCCAGTGTTGCAAGATAAGTTCAGCCACAAATGTAAGGAAATTCCTGTTATTTTAGGTGACAAAACAAGTTATACTCAGCATTTCATTCATGCATCTATGAGCAGCATATAAAACAAAATGGGCAGCCTTTCTATACATCGCAATACAGATCCTAGTTGCAGAATAAGACATAATTATTCATGAGACCTCAGTAGTGTGTAATCAAAGAACTGCACAGACACGCACCCTAACTTCCAGAAACTGCATTTAAATGTTATAATTTGCAAATGTCCAAATCTATAGGACAAAAACTTGTAGAATGCATCTCTTCTGCATCCCCTAGATGAGAGAAGAGGTAAAGGAGAAATAAAGTCCATTCATACAATAATACTACTACAAAAATTTTAAATATTTCTTTCTGGATTTAGCACAAAAACCTTTGATAACTTAAGCTTTACTCTTGTGATCAGACAATTCCAAATTTGGATAAATCCTACATTGCTCACATCCAAATGTCAGTTACTGCTAAATTAACCCCCTCTGTCAGCATCAAAGTAACAATTTCTACATCTATGGGTCTAACAAAAGACTGCAGTGTGTGTGTGTGTGTGGGGGGGGGTACGTAACTGATGGTTGTCAGGTATAAAATGGGTGCAGAGGTTCAAACATGGAACATTCTGACATAACTGAGGAAGACTATCTGCCTTCTGGATACATACGTGATAAGATGATAAAAGAATAACATTACCATCTGAGTTTAATAATGATATAATGTTGGTTATTACTGAGGATGCAGAAGATACTCTTCTATGAAGAGATGTTTCTGGCAAGTGGTTAACAGTGTTTGTTGTAGGCTGATGAAAGCTGATACCATTTACATGTATTGGTGATGTGAACCCATCTGGTTGGAAATTGCATTCTGTTCAATTTGTAACACTCAACATGGCTTCAGGCCATACCATAGCACCACAACAGCCCTTATGTGATTCACTCATACAGTCAACAAACACAGAAATAATGGTAACTTTGTGCCCGCTATCTTTCTTGACCTCTCTAAGGCATTTGATATGGTTAACCGCAACAAACTCATTTCATCCCTCTCTGAACTGAACCTCAGCAGATCCACCATTACCTGGTCTCAAAGCTATTTAACAAACAGGCAGCAAGCAGTTCAGTGGAAGTCTGAACTTTATCCTTTTTTACCAGTTACACTAGTCCTTTGTCAAGGCTCCATCCCTGGTCCTTTACTCTTTTCTATCTTTATGAACATCCTCCACTCCTCTTCTCTGCATGTTTCAGTTATCCAGTACTCTGATGACTCAACATTAATCTGTTCCTCTCCTTCTGTCCAGTAACTTCAACCAATAACACAGGCATCTTTCATCTCTGTAGAAGAATGACTTATCAACTCTCAGCTAATACTAAACCCTAATAAAACCAAACTACTCATATTTCCACCAACTAACCTCAATACTCATGCACTCACTTTCACTATCACATCTCACAACAAAACCACTATCTCTGCTATCACCCACACCAAACTTCTTGGAGTTGTGATAGACTGCACCCTTGGATTTGACAATCACATTTCACTCATCATTAGAATAGTACATAAAAAACTTGGAGGGCTATATAGAAACAATCAATTCCTCACAAACAGCACCATGACAAAAATTATGCAAACTCACCTCCTGTCCACACTCCTGTATAGCTCCCTTATCCTCACTAATCTTAGAAAATTAGATATTGCTAACCTTAAAACCTGCTGTAACAAAATTGCAAAATTCACCTCCAATAGCCCTCATCTCACACACCACTGCTCAGTCCTAAAAAGACTTAACTGGCTCAAACTACACCAACTTCTCCTCTACAACCAGCTCATATTAGCCCATAAAATATTTTACCACCCAGAAAAATCCCCTGCATTAGAAAACCTTATACATCCCTACTCCAATACTAGGGTCCTACACTTTAATAACAAATTTCTACTTCAAGTCAATAAACAAAACAACTCTGTGGGATCTTCCCTATACTCAAATTACATAGCCAAAAAGTAGAAAACATTGTCCACTAACTTAATCTCCTCCTTAACCCAATTCAAACAATCCCTAAAATCACACTTACAAGCCAACTGGATATGTAACTATAACTCTCCAGACTAGACCTCAACTCACACAGGGTTACCTCTCCTACCTTCCTATCAGGCAGTTATCTTCCCTTCAGCCTGAAACTCTTTCTCTTCCCTTCTACTATTCATCCTTGTCCTAAGCCTCAATCCCAGAGTATCCTCTGTATCTCAGCTACACCACCATCACTATTTGTCATCTAACTATACAACCTTGTGTGTCACCCTTCTATTAGTAAAGTGTATCCTCAGCTATCTTAACTGTATTACATATACAGTTTCACCCTTCAAACTAAATAGCATCTCTTAACTCACCTAATTACAAGTGATATCAATTTTTGATGACTACCACTATGGTTATGATGTATTATGTAATGTATCATGCTCTGTATCTGGGAAATGATGTAAAAGATGAAATGCTATGCTTCTGTACCCGTGAAATTGTACTCTAATATACTCATGTTGTATGTGTTTTGTTATATGTGGAGCATTTCTTCCCAGGCCTCCGCTGAAAAAGGACTTGTGTCCATCTGGACTTTCCGGGTAACCAAATGTAAAATAAATAAATAAAAGTGATTTGCTGGTGATTTTTACATATGTTTAATGGTTGTCTTTTCTAAGTGATTGCCTGAAGAAGCCTGTTGGCAAAAGTTTTAGCTTGCATAATAAAGAGACACAGTTCCTTGCAGTGGTTTTCAGTTCTTTATTTTGACTGTTTTTACATTTACTTTTTGGAGTTACTGGATTTACTAACACTGTTGTGAATCATGAAATGCAGTTAAGGCATGCAGCTCCTCATTAATATGCATTGCACACTGCTGTGCACTGTGCACCATCACACAAACACTTAAGCTTCGTTTAGGCTCTGAGCAAAGCCTATATGGAGTTTATTGAATCCCGGTACTGATGTGGTTCTGATCACTTGAGTACAGCTCATCTGTTATGCTTAGATTGTGCTGAATTATGAATGCGTAAATGATCTAAATTTGTCCTGATCAGAAAATCTCCAGGCAGCAGTTAGTGTGAAAATATCACTATTTCACTATTTCAAGATATCAGACAAGTGCAATAAATATATAACCTTAAGAATAAATACTACAAGAGTTTAAGTGGCACTGCTTTATACTTCTAAAAGTCGCAGCTTATAGTATTTCATCTTTGAAATTATCTGTGAATCAGTGTTATGAAGTTATGTCTGATTTTTTATATGCTGTTTTTGTTTTTTATTTAGCTCTATGGACATTGAGCTTGCAGAGCTTTTGACTTCTTTATTGTTTGGCCTTTGTTCCATCCTGGACACCGCCAGAAATAGGTCCCTTTAGATCAGTGTGCTAACCTGCTGAATAAATCTAATAAATAAATACATAACTGGTCTGTAGCAGTTTTATATTACTACTCAAAATATCTTGCCTTTACTGTTTACTGAAAGGTGTTAATTGTTTCTCAACATTCCACTATTTTACTTATTTATTCAATACTCAATATAATATCTGTATTTAGGTGTTGTTAGGTAAAAAATGTTCATGTCTCTGGATCAAAATTTTTATTTCTATTATTCATTATGCTATTAATTTATTCATTCTTAAATATTAGCATTTGTCTATTCAGGATCCTTTTCTGGTACTCAGATTATGGCAGATAATCAGTGCTAGATAGGGCAACAGTTTATTGCAGTAGGCTCAGCAACACACTCACACACACACACACACACACACACACACACGCACACACACACACACACACGCACACACACACACACGTATGGGCACTCCACAGGAAAGAAACCACAAACAAGAAGCAAAATCCATAATTTGATGTTGTGAAGCAACAATCCTAACCACTCTGTAGCCAGTTTTTATACATATATATATATATATATATATATATATATATATATATATATATATATATATATATATATAAATACACACACACATATATATATATATATATATATATATATATATATTCTGGTGTATGTCAGCTGATCATACTTTTTGGAAAATCGAAAAAAAATACTGAAGAGACCATATGATCAAGTTTCTAAAATCTCAAAACATCAAAAAAATAAAACACAAAAATCTACCTTTTTACATTTTTGCAGGGGGCAAGCCACCCTGCACCCCTCATGTGGGGGGCTCTACCCCTCTCATCCCTTTCAAATTATATATACCAACTCTGAGATCACATTAGAGTGAGCAAAAGGGTACCTTTCCCGATCATTGCTATAACATGATCTCCATTTGAAAGCTTTGAGTTTTCAAAACCTCGATCATATGGTCTCGACCATATGGAGTTTGAGTTATATATATATATATATATATATATATATATATATATATATATATTTATATGGGTCTGTTTTGTTTCATTGAATCTCATTTCACTGAATTTCATTTCACCCTGACCACATTGCTGAAAACACAAATAACTGAAAACTCATTTGGCTGAATCTCATTTCACTGAACCGCAATTAGTATATATGGCACTGTGTAGAGTACTGTAAGGCAAGTAAAAGGTATATGCTCTTTTCCCCACTTAAGTGCGATCCTGGAGTTAGTATATATAGTTAGGGGGTGTGTGGGGGTCACAGCCCCCACATTGAGGGGTGGGTGGTGTAGCCCATTACTTATTTTGAGTACATATTGTCTTCCAGAGAGAGTTAGTAATTGGTGTTGTAACTATGCTTGTTTGTTGTTGTTTTTCGGCTTTTCCTGGTTAGAGGTCGCCATAGTGGGAACTCCGGTCCGCTAATGATTGGGCAGTAGATTTTCCCGAACGCCGAGGTGCTAGCTCGATGTTCAACCTTCAGCAAAGGCACATCCATTTATGCATGTCTTTCGAACGCCCACCCAACCACGGGGGGGGGCATGCAGACTCCACACAGAAGGCACTCCCTGCACTCCAGCCGAGAATTGAACAGGAGAACCTCTTGCTATGAGGCAACAATGCTACCGCTGTAAACTTCAAAACAATACATTTTAAACCATAGACATGTAACTATGCATGTCTATTGCTTAAAATGTATTGTTTTGAAGTTTTGGTAAAATACAATATAAAATAAACAACGTGGGGGGATACACCCACCAACTATATATACTAACTCCAGGATACCACTACAGTGAGGACAAGGGCATATACCTCTTACTTGCCTTACAGTACTCTACACAGTGCCATATATACTAAGTTCAGTTCAGTGAAATGAGATTCAGTGAAATGAGTTTTCAGTAATTTGAGTTTTCAGCAATGTGGTTGGGATGAAATGAAAGTCAGTGAAATGAGATTTAATGAAACATGTAGACCCATATGTGTATACATATATATATATATATATATATATATATATATATATATATATATATTATAATATATTATATATATATATATATATATATATATATATATATATATATATATATATATATATATATATATATATATATATATATATATATATATATATATATATATATATATATATATATATATATATATATATATATAAATATACATCAGTTGTAGTATCAGTCAAATAACAAGTCTTGTTTGGTTCTTATAGCATGCTAGCACAGAGACCTGCTATTTATTCTTTGACATTTTTACGTTCCATGCTTTCCAAGTTTTTTGTTTATCAACTACCACAAGCTAGCACTTCACGGTTTGAGCCTTTCAGCCTTTGAGTTGGAAACCCCTAGTCTAGTTAGGATTTATTAGCTGTACTCCATGAAAGATCTACAAGTGTGAGCAGCACCCCTTGCCTTTGTGAAATATCTAGAGTCTGCCTACAGTAACAGGTTTGCAGCAGAAAATCAATTTCCTTAAAAGAGAATACAGTGCTTCTGGACCTTAGTTCCCTTGTTATAGTCATAGTACCCTTTCATGTGTGAACATACTGACATTCAAGCAGGCCTCAATTTTTCATCTCTTTCATCCTCTAGACTGAATAGTTTAGCACTGCACATCATTAGTTCTCTGTCTAAACAAGTTCATAGTTTCTAACTGTAAAGGTATCATATCATAACCACTTTATTCTAAAGAAACCTTATTAATACGGCTTCATTTTTAGTTGGAGTCAGGAGTGTGAATGCATTGTTCTGATTACATTGAAATGTTTGCTTACTCTTGATATGTTCAGGCAGGTTTGGGTAAATTTTCTTTTAGTCTGACTCATCATTGCATTTTAGAGGATTATGCTTTTGTATTTACAAGAGTGTATTTTAACATTTTTTAAGCTCTTGTTTTATTTCAGTTTCACCTCTTAGTGTCACATAAAATATGACAGCTGAAAATTCTGTTTTCAGATACTAAAAGTGCATGGATTTATATTGTTTTTATCTCTTTTGTGGGTGAATCCTTCCTGTAAGATAAAAATGGGGTTTTCTGTATAGGAAAACAATGTATTAAAAAATCATATCAGAAATCAGTAGCAGTACTGATATTTCTGGTTATATGTAAAACATCAGTGTAAGCCTACTGTTTATAAAGTCTGTTTAAATGTCACTTTATCAGAATTGCTGGGCAGGTCTCCAGTCTCTGTTGCTCTGAAATCCTGTCACTTTAAGTTGTAAGACAATCTAATAAAATAGTGACTAGTATAGAATGATTAAACAGATAATCTTACTAGTACATCACATTGTCAGTCAGAAAAATAAAAGTCTATCAGGTAAACGTATTATGGCTCACAGATCATGAAGTACAATAGACAGCTCACATTTACTCGACAACAGGACAGCGTATTTAGAATGATCTAGTGAAACAATGAAACTACATGCAGGATTACACTTTATATGTCATTCAAGGTGTATAGAGATTTGTCTGTATCCAACTTTGATATGACAGAGTAATTGCATATGAAGTAAAGCCACAGAGGACATAGAAAATACTGATTTGTTTCTAAAATGTATTTATATTTTTCTGTAAAGACATAGACAAGTACTACAAAGAATAATGTCTGGGATCTTACTAGTCACAAAATGTCATTTTAGCTTAGCTGCATCTATCACCTCCCACTGGTGTGCATCCTGGTATGTTCAAAACAGCACATAGAGTACATTATTCACAAACCAAAGTGAACAACATGATAGCAAAATGAGCATGTCTATAAGATCAATAAAAAAGAAACAACATTGGTTACAGTTACATGAACACTGAATTGCTATAATTTAATGTTGTGAAAGTACATGTCAGGGACGTAGCCAGAAGCAGCACCAATGGAGCTAAAAAAGGGAAAGTCAATAAATGGTTTGTGTAGGTTCAAGAAACAACTTCAAATGAAGTGAGAAAAGAAGGATGCATTGACTTTTTCTTGTATTTAACGTACCTTGCTACACAGCTCCACAGTTTGGGTCATGGCTGAAAGATTTCTATCAGGGATAATTTCACTTACCATATTAACAAATAATTAAATACAATTAATACAAATAAATTGAGAAATAAATACATACATTGCATAAATATATAGATAAATACATTATACATAAATTAATTAAATAAAGTTATATACACAGCACAGAGCATAGGTTCATAGGATCATAGGTTGCTACTATGCTATCAGCCCTAGGGCCTATACAAGCTTAGCCATAACAATTCCCTGGCTATTTCTTCCCACACAATTTACTTCCCTGGACCCCTGTCTAGCAGGGTGACTGATGTGATCCTCGGGGTGAATTGCCTTTCTCCCATCCAATCGTCAAGGTTCCTTTTGAAGAGGGCCAAAGAGGCACTCTGCTTGACATGTATGGGCAATCTATTCCAGAGTCTGGGGAGTCTCTGGGTCAGGAACCTATCCCTCCAGCATGTTTTGTTTATTGTGATGACAAGGTTTAGATCACTGGAGCATGTGGCTCTGAGGGATTGGGATTTCTTTAAGTGTAGCATGTCCAACAGCTCTGGATTTGACATGGCCTTGTATGTTAAGCAGAGATCTCCACTGAGTAGACGATATGCAACAGAGTATAGCTGGAGTTTTTTAAGGCGGTCAGCATAGGGCATCTGCTTTAGGCCTGTGATTCTTTTAGTGAGGTATTTCTGCGGCCTTTCCAGTTGTTGCAGATGTCTTGAGAGGTACATACCAAACGGGGCATTGTATTCTATAATGGGTCTAATGAGGGATGAGTACAGTGGGACAATGACCTCCTTTTTTTCTGGATGAAATGCCCTTAGTGATGAGGTGTGCCACATAGAAGGATTTCCTGACTGTTCTGGTGATGTGATTATCGAAGGTGAGACTACTGTCCACCTGTGTCCCTAAGTCTCTTATCACATTTTCGGTGTTTAGTGTACTGCCACCTATATGGTAATTCACGGGTACATGTTTTTTCCCAGAGGGAATAACTATACATTTCTTGGCATTGAGCTTGAGCCCATGGCTCTGGCACCAAGCATCTGTTTCTGTAAGGCCCTTTTGTAGAGTATCCACATAATTTGGGGATTCAATAATTGCTCCCAGTTTGCAGTCATCTGCAAACTTTGTTAGCCAGAGTCCCTTAGTGTTGGCCTGTACTTCAGAGAAGTAGATGCCAAACAAGAGCGGCCCCAGGACTGAACCATGAGGTACTCCACTTGTCACTTGTCTGGAGCTAGATTTGGAGTCGGCTACTTTTACAGTGTGGGTTCTATCAGTAAGCCAGTTAGCAACCCATTGGGTGACGTAGGGATTAATGCCCAGCTTAGTAAGTTTATCTATGATTCCAGAGTGGGGGTTGGTGTCAAAGGCCTTGGCAAGGTCTAGGTAGGCTGTGTGGACCACCTTACCCTTGTCCATGGCTCTGGAGACTGATTTGAAGAAGTCAATCAGGTTCAGGAGACAAGATTGGCCCTTCACGAACCAAAACTGGGTGGGTTCCAGTGTTTGAAGGTTGCCAATGTCTTTGTTTATAAGTTCCATGATAATACGCTCCATGGCCTTGCAGATAAGGCTCGTCAGACTGATGGGACAGTAGTTTCAGGGATCCAAGGTGGATCCTTCCTTGTGGATTGGGATAACTGTAGCTCTGCGCCACTCAGTGGGCATGAAACCTGAGGTGAGGCTATGATTAAACATGACACTTAGGTGAGGTGCCAGTTCATATTGTAGTTCATATAGTACACAGCCCAGGATGTCATCTGGTCCCATGGATGCTGTATTCTTAGCTTTGGAAAGTGCGTTTTTTACCTGTGTGGCCATTATTACCGGAATTTTGCAATCTTCCAGTATTGAGATGGGCCATTTAGGGGGTGAAAGGGGGGAGAAGTTGGCATTGAATTGATCTGTCAGGATATTGGCAATATCCTTGGGATCAGTATATTTAATGCCATTCTGTTTTAGCTCAGAGCAGATCTGAGTATTGCCATTTAGATTCTTGACAGTTATAGAATGCCTTGTGGTTGTCTTTGGAATCTTTGGCAATTTCATTTTCGTAACTAGCTTTGGAGGATTTTATGAGGGATCTCAGTTTCTTACTGAGGCTGGTAAGGGAATTTTTTGCATCCTGGGATTTTCCTCTTTTCTGCAACAGTTTCTTCCTTTTGTTGTAAAGTTTGTTTATGGCAGGGGACCACCAGATTGGCTTCCTTTTTTTGGATGAGAGCATCTTGGTTCTATTTGGGATGGCACAATTCATGAATGAGTGGATGTGCTTGTACAGTGCCTTACAAAAAAACAGTTAAATAAATTAATGGGCTTAAATTAAAACAGTTTTAATTGTGTTACTGTGAAGAACATTGGCTATTCAGTTGGGTGATAATTTATTAATGAATATAACCATCAGACTAGACTATCACTCAAAGATTGTATATATATATATATATATATATATATATATATATATATATATATATATATAGATATAGATATATATTCAATTTTAAATGTGTTTTTCTTTGTACTTTAAAAGCTCTAGTTTAGGGTCAAGTGGCAAACATCTGTGTTGCACTCTTTGACTCAGGATGCAACTAACTGCATGTGGATTGTGGGAAGAGCTGAGAAATAAGAATTTTATTTAAAGAAGGGCAAAATGGAAGCTTTTATAAGCTTTTTGCTAAAATCTGCTGACCATCGAACCTCCTGCTCATCAGATATGACCCATTCATTCCCCCTGTGTCATGGACAACATCTGTCTGAAAGGGGGCAGAATTCAGGCAGCTATAAGAGTGCTTTGCACCTCTGCTCACTTCCCCAGTTCTTTACCTGCTGAAGACAAGTGCTGCTGTCCCAGCCCAGACCAACAAACCATGCATGAACTAGCTAGCATGTCCCCAGATAAGAAACTATATAGATATAGAAAGCAGCCCGGGTACATTTAGCTTTAACTTCATGCCCAGTCTGGACCACAGAGGTGACTTTATAAAACATTAAGGAACAACTGAGAAGAGGCAAAGAAGAAGAAGAACATCAAATTAGGACAGGGTACTGGTGCAGTCATGGTTTGTGGCTAGGATAAATGCCCTGGGAGTCATGGTAGAGCAATGGCAGATAACTAGTAAACTGATACAGTGTTGGATCTGCCAGGGATGACAAGAGTGGAGGATTAGACCCTGGATGACAGATTAAAGGAGACATGTAGAAGGAATATAATAATATTTTTACACTCCTGAGTGATCTGAATCTACCAGAAGCAGACTAGGTGGAAGGCTATTGGGGATTGATTGATATCTTAGACTTTAGCAATCAGGTTTTGGATGTAATCCTAATCAGTCTGGACTGTGTCATGAATGTCCATGCTAGAGCAGCAGTAGCCAGCAGTGATCATTCACTGTGTGGCTTAGAGTATGGAAGAGGACAAGAATAAAAAATCAAACAGTGATATTGTGGGATTTTAGAGCAATGCATTATGTTATGCTTCAAAAAGTGGCCAAAGATGAAATAGAACACTGGAAGCAAATTGAGGAAGTAAACACGTCATCAATGAGGAATGCACTTCTCAGAGCTACAAATATAGGTTTAATGAAGGACAAAAAGGCAAAAAGATATAAGAATGTGATTGCAATTATATAGGAACTTGCAGCTAGAAATTAGGTGAAAAGATAGGACTTAAATGATATAGAAAGCAGAGCAGAAGAGTGGTGGTGGTGGTATATTGTCCAGGCTATTCTCAGCAAGGGTGGAGAAGCACTCATCTCAGCTTAAAGAAACACTTTGGGGAATTTCTGAATATGGTGAATATGCTCTCCTTAGAGGAAGTGGTGAAAGAAGTGACTGGTAATACTGAATCCATTTGTGTAAATGAGGTCTGCAGTGAATATGCAGCTCCACAGGGGTGAATTAAATCCATTTGGAAAGGTTGAAGTTATTGGATGTTGTTGGGGTATAACTGCTAATTCATCTTTTTAATGCTGCATAGAGGCAGTGATACTACATTTAGATTAGTTAACCACAGTGGTAATCCCTGTTTTTAAAAAGTGGAATAAGTATGTGGGTCCTACAGATGTGGAGGGATCACACCTTTTTGGCCTCTGTGAGAAAGCGTATACCAGGGCACTGGAAAGGGGATTCTGGCTGCTAGTCATGTCACTGATTTATGATGAGCAATGTTGTTTCTGTCCTGTCTGTGGAAATGTAGGTCGGTTCTTTGCTTTTGCATGGATAAGGGAGTGGTCACGGGAATTTGTAAACTCTTTCTACAACTATTGTGTGAACTTAGATAACCATTATGGCTGAGTGCTCTAGAATATACTCTGGAAGATGTTTCACAAATGGGGGGTTCTGGGGACACCATTTTTATGACACTTAAACCCTGCATTTGTAGAGCATGAGTTATGTCTGCATTCTCAGTAGTAAGTCAGAAAATTTGGCAAGACTCAATCTCTTCTTCTCTCTCATTAGATTGAACAGTATCTCATCACACACACTCTCTCTATCTCATCTATCCAAAACTAATATTTCTTATAACAGCCCAAATAGCACCAACCTTTCTTACTTTCTTAATTACTTTTCAGTCTGATATGCAGCAATATGTTCATACTTGCTGTACTACTAACATATCAAACTATATTGCATTATCAATCACCCTTCCCCTTTCTAATATTTCCATAGTTAAGCTGTCTCTTGTTTTCATTGTTTTGATTGCCAGAAATTGCAGGTAATATGTCT
Organism: Protopterus annectens; assembly: GCF_019279795.1. NCBI lineage: Eukaryota > Metazoa > Chordata > Ceratodontiformes > Protopteridae > Protopterus > Protopterus annectens. The sequence continues at coordinate 1,461,812,413 of NC_056737.1, forward strand.
TTTTTCAATGTTATATCTCTCTTTGCTATATATAAGCCTGTGTCTATTCCTAATGAATTTCCTATGCTGCATATAACTATGCATGCTATGTACATGCTCTGTTTCAAAATTATGTTTATTCAAACTATTGTAGTTTCTTTCTTTCATGTATATATACTTACCTATGTTTTGTATTCCTTCTGACATCATGTAACTGTATTTTAAGTATGCGTCATTGCTTTATTTTATTTTTCCTCTTCACTGGTTTTGTTGTGTTGCTTTTTTTTAAAAAAAAAAAAAACAAAAAAACAAAAAAAAAAGTTATGGCTAGGCTTGTATAGGCCCTAGGGCTGATAGCCTAGTACCAGCCTATGAACCTATGAATCAAAACCGTTGTTAAATATGGTGATGTTTCTCCTCTGGCCTCCACTGAAAATGGGTTTTACCCCAGTTGTACTTTCCCAGTAAACAAAGATAAATAAAGAAATAAAGAAATGTTGAATGTGGACATAAAACATCAGTACGTCTCCCTTCCTGTTTGCTATTTTCTTAGACAGGACGCCTAACTGCAGCTGAGTGTTGCAGAATATCCAATGTGGTGGATGTGATGACACCATCTCTGTTGTTTGCAGATGATGTTCATCTCTTGGGCTTCATGTAACTGTGATCTCCACCATGCACTGAAGTAGTGCACTAATGACTGTAAGCATTTCAGATGAAAAGCATCACTTCTTATCAGAGGTCATAGTTCTCTGCTAGAAGCGTTAGCGGCCCTCTGCAGGTAAGAAGGAATGGCAGTCACTTCTAAAAGAGTTTATGTATCATTGGCTTATTTATAAATGGATGAAGAGATAAGAAGACAGAAGATGGGTTCAGCTGTGACAATGCTACAAGCATTGAACTATACTGAGGTGGTGAAATAGGAGCTGAGTTTTAGCTTGAAGCTCTCAGTTTATCAATCACTCTGTGTATGTCCATATCCTCACATGTGGTCAGGATCTTCAGATAACATCCTGATTACAAACAGTAGAACTTATGTTCCTTCACAGGGTTGCTGGGATTAACCTCCAGGAAAATTAAGAACCCAGCAATTAGGGAAGACATTGAAATTGAGTCCCTGGTTTTCAGGACTGAGAGATGTCATTTCCACTGGTTTGGACATCCATTGAGAATGCACCCCGGGGACCTCCCATTGGTAGAGAACCATGTGCAGCTCACTAGAATAAGGTCCAAGAGCAGTCCTTGGGTGTGCTAGAGAGATTATATCTTCCTTTTGACCTGAAAACCCATAAACACATGTTAGAATGAGTTGGAAATAGTTGTCTGGTCTGCATTGATCAGCTTTGTGCCAATATGACTCTCACCATTATAAGTGATTTAGAGATTGGATGGGTAGGTGAATGGATGTCGTGTACAGAATTGCAAATATAAATATAATTCCATAAGTGAATATGCTCTTGTCAAAGTCCACAAACTGTCACAACTGTAAGGAAAAACTGTTTTGTCAAGAAGAAAAAAAAAATAAAAAAAATCCCTGTTTGTGCATTATTATCAGAACTGCTTGCAATAGGAAATTAACACTTTATCTTAATTGTTTGTCAAATAAATGCAATTGCTTTTGGAAGAAAGTCTGTTTGCAGTGCTCTTGAAAATACAAGGCATACAAGTATTAATAGGTTCACAGATAGTCACTAGGCACATAGTTCAGGAGGTGACTAAGGAGTCTAGCAATTTCCCATTTGCCTTTATGCATTGTCTGGTTAAGTGACTTGCTTAAGATCACACAGCAGACAAATGAAGGCTAATAGAAACAAACCCCGTACCACAGGAAGTGGCTCATTAACACCTCATAGCCTTAATAACAGCCTAGTGGCATGTCAGGGATTCAGGAAATACCTATGTCCAATGATAGAGGTCCATGTCTCAGTCTCATCACCTCTCATTTTATTTCTTATATAGTACATTTGTGAACTGAATAAAAGTATCAAACATTTGCCATTTTTTGCTTTTTTACTACCACAGTCTGAAAACAGTGTACCTTGATTGCTCCTGTTGCATCAGTACGTTTTCTCACTTTGTACAAGTCTCCTTATCTTTTGATTGCATCTGTCCTGGGCATGTAAATGTTGATTGTACAGTTTCTGAAGTCGGTGGTGGTGCTGCGGTAGCGTTGCCGCCTCACTATAAGACGTTGTCCCGTTCGATTCTCAGCTAGTGCGTCTTCTGTGTGGAGACATGCATGAATGGGCGTATCTTCGTTGAAGGTTGTGTGTCAGGGCTGGCAACTCGGCATGTAAAAATCTACTGCCAATCATTAGCGGACCGGAGCTCCGCTGTGGCAACCCCTAACCGGGAAAAGCCGAAAGACACAGCAACAACTTCAGCACAAGGATAATGGTTGCCCTGTAAGTTCTGATTATAGTTTTGTTTTTAGTTATACCTTTTCCACTTAGTGATTAATACAAGTTTGCAAAAATTATGCATAAACACTCCATTAACCAATAGAATTGATTGCATTCCTTAGCATTTACAAAACTCTTTAGATTCAAAGCTCTAAAAAGATGGATCATTGCGAATTCTCTCATCTCTGGTATTACAAAGTACAGTACAATAATTAGACTGACTTTATCTGGGATATGAGAAGTACTGCTTTGTCACAGTAAACTTTAAATAATCATTAAATGACACCAATATCACTCTTTTTTGTTCACTAGTCTTATAAATCAATGTACAAATACTAAAATTACTCCAAATCAGAGAACAGGTCTATGTTGTTAGAAACAGCCAAGAAAATGCTGTCACACTGATTAGACCTGCCATTAACTGGCCACAAGAGAAAAGGCCTTCTCAAGATTAGGACCTGGCATATGGAATCAACATATTATAGACATAAAAAAAAAAAACTTGAAATTATAGAGTCATTCAAAAAAGCATCTTATAAAAGGAATCTACTTGAACTTGCTGCAGTGATGCAGGATAATGTGTGCTGATTATTATAGCAGTTGTTCCAGTGATACTGCTTGTATATGTGTGTGTATATTACAGATGTGAAACACTAATCATCCTAATTGTATGTCTTTGTACATAAAATACTTTTACATCTAGTTGATTCTTTATATTATGCTCTGCAATAAGTTGTTATACTATAAACTTTTCTGCCATAACTATTACTTTTCTACTACTCATGTACTAATGTACTTTTGTACCCAGGTCATGTTTGAAAAGGGTCAGCAGATCACGTACTTACCCAGTTATCAAATGGCAAAGTAAATAAATAAATGAATGAATAAATAAATGTATGTCTATTTTTTTCCTTGAATATTGTGACATTTGCATTTGAACAGCTTTGAGGTTCTCCTGTTCGATTCTCGGCTGGAGTGCCTTCTGCGTGGAGTCTGCATGTCCTCCTCGTGGTCAAGTGATGTCTAAAGACATGCAGGCATGCAGGAAGGTGTCTGCATGAATGGGTGTGCCTTCTTTGAAGGTCGGGCATTAGGCTGGCAACTTGGTACCGTAAAAATCCACTGCCATTCATTAGTGGACTGGAGTTCTGCTGTGGCGACCCCTAATCGGGAAAAACAGAAATACTTTTTTTTTTGTTTTAGTATACATTCAGTCGTCATGGGAAACACTCTCCATCTGTATCAGACTCATTCAGTCAATTTGTTCTGCACCAGAGATTCACCTGTCATACATAAGAGTCTATTTTCCTATTTTATCTATTTCCTCTGATCCCTTTAGAGTCATTGGAAGGTAAAACCTATATTTACCCTTCAAAGTTTTTTTGATATGTTATAAGTAGTTTATATTGCATTGTCCAATCACAGTGATTGTACCACAATCTAAAAATTAGGATAATAAAAACACCGTGCTGCATCAGTATCACACATGCCCAAACTCTCCACATTTAATCATCACTCAGTCAAATGCATAAGCACACACAGAGATCAACATTATATACATAAATGAAGTAGCAGCCATCATCACTTACCTGTGTGAATCCACCAAACAACCATTTTTCTTTTGCATGGGCAAGCTTTCTTACACCCCCACACTCCTACCACATAATATATGCTATATCAGGGATCTTGGAACAGGAAAGGGCATATTCCCAATCCCCTATGTCCACAACTTCATTCACCAAAGAAAAGGAATGGAAAGACACTTTGACAGACTGTGCTTTGAGCACACACATTTTCAACAGCTTGCACCTTCGACTGAAAACATAGCACAAGACCTTACATCAGCTGTTCTCTCAATCTGATAGAACCCATTGTAGCTCATAAGCTTGTATCTGCTTTAATCTACCTCATGAACAACTGCTTTCACTGATTTGACATCTTCAAAATGGCCTTTACCCAAGAGTCCCCTTTTCTGAATTACAAGTGTGTGATCTTTTTATGTTTTTTTATTATTATTTTATTATTATTTAACATTTGTTTGCCAGGATAGTCCGACTGGACAAGTGTCCGTTTTCAGCAGAGGCCTGGAGAGAAAAACTCCACAATAGTTTTTGCTACAGTTTTCATTTTCAGCTTCCCATGCTAAAGATTTAATTTGTTACTGTAATCACAAAAGATTCTGTGTATATCATATTCTTTACTTTCCTGTTTAATTTACTCACACGTTTTGTTTTTTTGCAATTTTAAATTGCCATGGTTAGTTTTATTTTAAACATCTGCTGTTCTCTTTATTACAACCTTCAGTCTCTCATTCATTCCGTGAGTCATATTTCTGACATGGCTCTGTGTTTTTCTGGTTCTTTCTGACTCTAACATCTGTTTACTCTGCATTATTGCTTATCTCTGATACTGCTTTTTTGAATACTCTGTGAAATTAGGCTACCACCTGCCCCTCTTTGGGCAGTTGTGTCCTGTGAAAAAACGTAAAAATGGCAAATGTCCTGAAATTTTAGGATAAAAAGTACATCCTAAGTTTCTTTAATGGTTGCATAAAATGGTTATTTTATATCTGAATCATCTAAATGTTATATGAAATAGCACAAGCAACTCATATATTACAGTTCTTCTTCTTCTTCTTTTGGCTTTTTCCCGGTTAGGGGTCGCCACAGTGGATCATCTGTCTGCTCATGATTGGCAGTGGAGTTTTACGGTGTCGAGTTGTCAGCCTGGTGCCCAATCTTCCACAGAAGGCACACACACGCACACCTAGGGCCACTTTAGAGTGTCCAATTCACCTACTACATGTCTTTGGGATGTGGGAGGAAACTGGAGCACTTGGAGGAAATCCACACGACCACAGGGAGGACATGCAGACTCCGCACAGAAGGCACCCCAGCCGAGAATCGAATCGGAGAACCTCTTGCTGTGAGGTGGCAACGCTAACCGCTGCACCACCGTGGCTGCCCCACAACTCATATATTACAATAATAAGCATTTATTTTAGCAAAAAGTGAAGCTCTGTCCTTTTCACTGACCATGGGTATGCTTCGTCTTGCAAAATCTCACATTTCTACAAAAAATGTCCTTCTCTGGGCATTTGAAAAGGTCACCCTAAGTGAAATTATTGTTTATAGTATTTAACACATACATTTCATGACTGTATATTGTACTTTTTGAAGATATTCTCTATGGTGCCTGTCATGTCTTTCTTAACAGTGCATCTTTGCTGTCACACTTATATGTTTCTTTTTTGTTGTCTTTCCAATTGTTTATGTTGGGTTTTTTTCATTAATGACAAAATCCTTTACTTCTATATTCAATTTTAATTTTTTTCATTCTTTGCAGTTATATGAAAAAAAATTCAGAAATGTCATGGGATCCTGAAAAGTCAAACAGTCTGATATCTGGATCAGGTACTACCTTTTTATTTACCTTAAACCTGAACCCTCTGTTAGTATCAGTGTAATTACAGTTTCTAGCTAGCCCCATCAACCTTGTATAATATTATGTAGGCACATGTTCTTTCTGCCTTGCAGTTCTGAATGAACACATTTCATACTCAATCAATTCTGATTGAACACATTTCATATTCACCCATTTCTGAATTGACATATTTCATATTATTCAAGTTCAGAATGAACATATTTTATATTCACCACTTCTCTTGTGTTCAGAGTGACTGTTTACCTTCTATGATGTGTCACAGAATCTGTCATATTCTCCTGCTATGGCTTCATACACCTTCTGCTTTAACAGGAGTCATTATATCATCCTTTCAAATGCTTTTCTACACTTTTCAAATCTTGCTACCATTTCTTGCATTTTTTGTTATTTTTGCCAAAATATATTTTGAATATTGTCAGGCAAGAAATTTCCACAGCCACCCTTTATATGTATTTATTTGTTTACCAGGAAAGTCCGACTGGTAATATCTATTTTCAGTGGTAGCCCAGGGAGAAAAGCTCCATTTGCTTACATTGCATTATACTAAGTTTCAGTTACTTTATACACATGCAGTAATTACATTTATACATTCTAAAATTTTACAGAGGTAGAAGTTATTCAACTATTTACTATTTCTGTAAGCTTAAAAGGTACAGTTTTTGGTTATTATGTTACATGCCTTACTTCTTATATTTCCATCTTTAGCTTAATCTTTTTTGTTTTAGTTTTTATTCTTCCAGAAGACTGCTCTAGTAGTCACCAAGTAGACCACCCAACTTATGCCTCAGTTTCAAATTCCCACATAGATATTGGCTTGGGATATTTTCCAGGTGAAGCACTTATCTCATAATGCCACCTTATATTATACATCGAGTATGCACTGGGTGACATAAAGAAATTAATAAAAGACATGTGTAAAACAAAGATGAGTTACAGTTCCATGGATGACAATCAGCTGACACAGAAGCCTAGGATCAATGAGAAATGTTCCATTCCAAATCCACAGTAATGTAGAAATCAAATCCACTAAGTTTTGTTCCATTTTATGAGTCCAAGAAGCTGTAGGGAAAAGACAGCATCCTTCACAGCATCTGATTATGGAGTTTGCTTATTGTTTGTCCTTCCTTTTCTGTGGAGTGCCCATACCTGTGTGTTTGTGTATGTGTGTGTGTGTGTGTGTGTGTGTGTGTGTGTGTGTGTGTGTGTGTGTGTGTGTGTGTGTGTGTGTGCGCTGAGCCTTCTGAAATAAACTGTTGCCTTATCCAGCACTGATTATTTGCCTTAATCTGACCACCAGAAAAGGATCCTGAACAGATAAATGTTAAATGCTAATATTTAAGAATGAATAAATTAATAAGAGAATGAATAACAGAAATAACCATTTTGATCCAGAGACAAGAAAAAATATGTATTTGACCTTGCAACATTTAAATACAGATATTATATTTAGTATTGAATAAATAAGTAAAAGAGTGAAATGTTCAGAAAAAAATTAACAGGCAGGATTTACGAAGGCTTGTACAGAGTCTAAGAGTCGTGTAAGACTCTATGCAGCCATCGCGATCCAGGAACAGCCCGAAATCCCGTGTAAGAGACCAGCTAAAACGTCTCTTACATGGGCAGGGCGTGGATATGCTAATTACCTCACTTGCAGCCGAAAGGCATGCAAATGAGGTAGATTAGCGATCCACAAAGCTGAAACCAGCCCGTGTAAGAGTCGTGTTAGGTGCAGAAATGTACTCAGTTGACAACTGAGTACGTTACTGCAAATAACACAATGGAGCCATGACAGCTCCAAATAAAGTGTGCATATGTAGCAGGCAGCATGCCAATGGACAAATATGTGGCCATTGGCACGGTAACCCGATGCAAACATGAAATAAACACATTTTTTTTTCGTCGATCGGCGATGTTTAAACGCAGCGCAGCCCTGCACAAATGGGCTGTGCTAAATAAGACATAAAAATAAAGGTTTGAAACCCACAAATGTGGGTTTTATGTAATGCATGGATTTGCAATGCAGGGACTAGCAGACTGAAAACAACATGGCCACGTTTAGTGGTTGCTAAGGGGGGAAGCTGAGTGTAAGACATGTAACTAAGCATTAGTAGGCAATCCTATGTAAATGAGTGGTAGGATAGTGAATCACACTGTCACATAGCAAATGAGCACATTCCGTGTAGTGTAAGAGTTAGATAAGGGGGAGTAACAGAGTAGGAGGTAGGTTACATCACAGGGGAGAATGTCAGGAAGAAATCAAGCTCATTGGAGCAAAGTGGTATGTGAAAGATGTCAATCACACAGCATAGAAAGAGGAGTGTCAACAGATAAGCATGGGAAAGTCAAGAAATGGAAGGTGTACACTGTGGCCAACACCAAAGTTTCTTGCTGTGCATGCATGCGCATGTGTGCATGCTAGGAGGCGCGAGTAAGACAGAGTGAGTGCGTGTAAGGCAGAGTAAGCATGTAGGAGCCTGTGTAAAGATATATAAACCTGTTTGCACTGGTGTGCGCGTGTTTTAACCCGAATAAGCAGAGTCTAGTCTGTGTAAGCATGTGTGCACATGTGGTAGCCTCTGTGAACATGTTTCCACTGGTATGCGCGCTGCACCCCCCTGAGGAAACAAAGAGGAAAAAGGAAGCAGAAGAAATAGTAGGAAGCTAGCAGGGAATACTGGTAGAGCTAGCAGGTGAAAACAATTAGAAGCAGGCAATTACATAGGCAGAATACTAGCCCAGCCCAGCACTTAAAACACTGCAAACAGCATTGCAGTATGTTTCTCTCAAGAGACACTGCAAGACAGGAGTAAGCTAGTAGAAGTGAAAACTGAAAAAGCTGCACTCAGACCAAACATGCTAGTGGCTGCCATAGCTGTTATAAGGAGACATAGGAGACTTGCTGAGGGTGGTGACAATGCAAATGCTGCCAGACAACCCACAGTGAGGAGACGGAGAAGAGTGTACAGGCCCAGGGTCACCTACCAGGGGTTACATGAGCTGGAGATAGTGGAGCGCTATAGAGTGGACAGAGACCTCCTGCAGCAAATTGTTGAGCTGTGCAGGCCACGCCTCACACACAGAACCAACAGAGGGGAACCCATCCCAGTGGAAACCAAGGTATGTGTTGGCCTAAGAATACTAGCAACAGGTACCTTCCAGAGACCAACTGGTGATATGATGGGGATATCACAGACATTAGCCTCCAGGGTACTGCACCAGTTCCTGGATGCCATGTCAGCACATGTCGGTGAGCATGTATATTTCCCCAATTCCCGTGAGGTACTGGACAGCAATATGCGTCTCTTCCATCAAATAGCGGAATACACTGAGGTAGTGGGTGCAATAGACTGCACACACATACGCATCAAATCACCAGCCGGTGAGCGGGGTAGGGCCTACATTAACCACAAGGGCTTCCCCTCCATCAACTGCCAGGTCGTGTGTGATGCCCAGGGCATAATAATGAATGTGTGTGCTGGCTGCCGTGGGAGCTACCATGATTCCCATATCTGGCATTTGCCGCAGCTGTACCAGACATTTGCCAATGGGGACATCCCACATGGTCACCTAGTGGGGGATGCTGAATATGCACTGGAGCCGTGGCTGATGATACCCATCAGAAACGCACACACACCTGAACAAGAACGCCATAATGAGGCACATGCACAAACACGTAATGTAATAGAGTGTGTGTTTGGGCTGCTCAAGTCATGGTTCCAGTGCCTGGACACATCTGGTGGAACCTTGCAGTACTCACCAACTACATGTACCCAAATTGTCATGGTATGTGCTATGCTACATAATATGATTCTGCGAAAACAGCTGCAGCAGGACCAGCATAGGGCCAGGACAAACAGCCCCCCACCATTGCCAAGGCCATCACAGGTAGAGCATGACTCGGAGGAGGAACAACCTGAGCCTGCCCCAGTAGGCAGAAGGAGGCATGCCCAGTATGCCCTGGCCTTGGCAAAGAGGCAATGCATAGCACATACACTGGCTCAGTAGGAACCCTGGGAATGATACCCCTCTCTGACTCACTCATATAGTAACAGGGACGCCTAACATGACACAACCTGCTCTCAAACATGTACAGGGAGTGTAGTATGTGCATCCGACAGAGGCAGCCCTGCAGCACCAGCTGTGGCATGATTGCCATGTGTTAAGCAATGTAACACCATTTAGCATATGCAAACATGAAGACCCTGCCTAACATCTCATCCTCACCAAGCATGATGCCACACTATTAAGACAACAAGATCAAGTACAATAATTGGCTGAAGTATTGCTGTTAGCAAGGGGGAACAAATGGCTGACAGCCTGGGATGACGTGCTGAGCAAGACATTATGCCCCACCTGCTAGGGATGGCACGCACCCAGCACACCCGGCTGTGTGGATACTGCCAAAGGCTGTTGTCACCCCCACTGTGCCTTGAATAGGTAAGGCTGAAAACACAAACCCACCACCATAGGTAACACAAGGGATAACAACCTGGATGCAATGTTAGCCAATCCAGAAGTCTAACCTGCAATGTGCATGCAGACCGAACCCACCACAGCATGGAGAATGGTGATATCTGTTCTGTAACAGAAACCTGGGTCAAGGCCCAGAAGAGCACCCTAATACTATCGGGTTATGCCTCATACCATGCTCTACAGCTCCAAAACATGGAACACACTGCAATAGGAGTGTGGCTATCAGTAATTGTCAAGGATAACCACACCCCCAGGTTGGTACCACAGCAAGAAGCAGCATGGACTATCCATGGGCAAGTAACAGTGGCTCAAACTGTGTCCCTGTTTGCAGCCTGCGACAGACCACACTCACAAACCCAGGAACCCCAGCTAGCATTCCTGAAGACACTGCAGAGTATGAATGTCTCAACAAATACCAAACAAGGCACACACAAAGTATGACATAGGTGGCAATCCATTATGTATGGAAGAAGTAATATGGGACCTAGGGACACAAGTGGACGGTAACCCGTCATGTGACACTCACATTGCCAAGGTGGCCAGGAAGACCTGCTATATTGCCCACCTTAATATGAAAGGATTCACATGTAGATCAAGAGAGGTCACTGTGCCCCCATACTCTTCCCTCATCAGGCCCATACGTGACAACAATGCCGCAGTTCAGATGTACCTTACCTTACACCTGCAGCAGTTAGAAAGACCCCGAATGTACCTCACCAACAGGATAAAGGGTCCAAACATTTGACATCTGTAGCCTGGCTGAAGAAACCACAACCCAATTCACAAGCATACTGCCCAGTCAGAGGCGATGTATGCCTGATGTACAAGGCCATGTCCAATCCAGGATGAATGGACATGCTCCATTGCAGAAACCCCAAATCCAGCAGAGACACCACAGTGAGATATCTGAACCTCCACACATAGATAAATAGGATGTGCTGGAGGGACAAATCCATAACCCAGAGGCTCCTTACACTCTGGAACAGAATCCCGGTCCATGATAGGCTGAGCTCCACACTCATACTCAACAAGAGAAATCTGGTGAAGTGCATGGGAGATAGTAGGTGTACACTGGGGGCCATCCCTGTGTCACATCTAGTAAAGTAAACCCTAAATGGGCATAATATGCTCATTGCAAGGGGTGTCGAAACTCACACACAGTCTGTCCATGCTCAAACATGGCCAGGGCAGATAGCCTAGTATGAACCTATGAACCTATGACGATACAAATTGTGCAGGACACAAAGGATTATCACATAGCTGTCCTACCTGATGGTAGGAACCATGGTGATAATCCACAGATATGCTCTGCAGTACTCAAATATCACAAACAATACACCAAACCCACACACATTGCCAACATCCAACCTAACAGATTCTTTGCAAACTCCCCACCCACACCTTACTGCCAAATATCTATCCCAGCAGAGTGCTGTCCCCCTGACATTGCAGATGCTGAGGTAACAGCCAGCATCTACAAAGCACACCACACAGCATCAATGGTACCAGATGGTGTACTGGGTTGTGTCCAACAAATACTGTAAGAAGAATGGAACACCAATTAGCACTACTGCGCACTATCAGTCTTACCACAGGATATGTACCCAAAGAGCAGTGTACAGCAACAGTGGTCCCTCACCACAAAGGTGGTGCCTGAATGGATACTGAAAACTATCACCCCTCAACCCTGACTATCTAGGTTGGCAAAGTAATGGAGAGGATGATCATGGATCCCAGGAATAACGACATTGGGTACCTACAGACATTGGACCCTACCCAGTGTGGCTTTCATAGGGCAGATCCTGCCCCTTACACATGTCTGACTCATGTGAAACGTGCACCAAGGCCACTGATGTGGGGAATTTGGATCACACAGCCTATCTGGACCTTGCTAAACCCTTCCATACAATACCCTAGTTGGTCAGTACAGATAAGCTCACCAGCCTAACTATAAACCCCTATCCAAGTAGATGGGTTGCAAACCAGCTCAAGGACAGAACTGACCTGGTCAGACATGCTGCAGCCATGTCAGACTGCAAACCAGGTACAACTGGCATCCCACAAGGCATGGTCCTGGGACCTCTCTTGTATGTTATATATGTCACATAGGTACAGGCCAACATGGAAGGACTCTGTCTGAACAGGTTCGCAGAAGACTACAAACTGCCCACCATATCGGACCCTCCAGCTGACACAAGCAACCTACAAAAGGCACACATAGAAACAGACAAGTGGTGCTACAGCCATGTCAACAAGCTAAATGCAGAATAGTGTATAGTCATCCCCTGTGGAAACACAGTACATGGCCAAAAATTACCACATAGGTGTTAACCCAGTAAGTACATCAGGAGCAATAAGAGACCTGGGGACACACGGTGATAGATATCCTGCATGTGACAACCATGTGTCTGTAGTGGTTACAGAAACATACCATATACCCACCTAATGATGAAGGTAAGCACAGCTAGGTCAGGGTAGGTCAATGTGCCTCTCCAGTCATCCATCAGCAGCCTCACAATTGTGTACAATGGCCCTTCAGGGATGTACCTTAGCAGACACCTGCATCAACTGGAAAGACCCCACAAATACCCCACCAGAAGGATCGCAGAGCTGTAACAGATGCCATGTGTTGCCTCATTAAACAAACTGCAGCTCCACACAGTGCCATACCGCCTGGCTGGAGGTGAACTGTGCCTGATGTATAAAGCCATGACCAAGCTGGTATCAATGGACATTTGGCACCATGTAAAATCTGAATGCTGGTGACCTATGCAGTTGACAGGCATGAACCCCAGCACAGACATAAACAGGACATGCTGTACCGATTGGTCCATAACCCAGAAGCTCACTCCACTCATGACTAAACTCCCAGTACAGGTTATCCAGGGAGTCCCTCATTGACTGTCATCCAGAGGAATCATGATGACTGGATGGGAGATGGTAGGTGTACCCTGGATATCACCTGTATGTTACGGGTAGACAGAGGCACAGCACACTAACCTTGACATATGTCATGGCAAACACCAGTAAATGTGGGTTGAAGAACAAACACTCTCTGACTAGCATTACAAATGGGCTAGGGCACATGGCCATTGTTTGTCACTGTCCACACAAGTTGTGGAATACATTAACAATGTCAGACAATCATGTACTATGCTGTCCATATCTGAACAAAATGCAACATGGTCATATCTGCACAACTGGTCCGCAACCAGTCTGGTGTGCTCACTATAAATATTACAAGCAGTGATAGTACTGAAACCGATGATACTGTCCACCACAGTGAAAGTACTGAACCAGTACACTATATGACAATACACTGTTTGGTCAGTAGGAAAGGATGTTGACAACTGTATGCAAACTATCCCATGGCAACCCTGCAGGCACAGCATAATGCCTGTTAGGTTCAGACACAAAGCAGTTGGGCAGTAAGAACACAACCTGATGTCCAACACTCAACTGTACATGTGAAATATAGATGACGTCCACACACACACACAAATGTGGTGGACCACAGATCTCAACATAAGGAAAGTTCACACTGGGCATGCTCGCACACTTAGATAAATGAGACGTGTCAGTCAAGAAGCCATAGAAACTGTGAACTGCGCATGCTCACCCACTTAGGCCATGTCACAGTTCAGCAGTTGCACACACATATCTGGCATTTGTATGTGTTAACACAGGAACCTCCCACAATACAGAAATCTGCCCAGTGCACACAGTGAAATGACAACAGAGACATAAGTAAAGTACTGGATCCCACTCATATGCAAACATCTTCCACAGTACACAAGTTGTTCATAGAGATAGGGAAAGCTATGGCAATAAAGACCCACAAACAGTATATGAGCAACAGATACTTGCATCTGACAGGTAAACATATGGCCATAGAGTGCAATACTAGGCTGTTGTCCCTAGGGAATACAGAAAGCTATCCACAGTGTATTTGGTGTCTGCCTCCACAGTACAGTAGGCCACTGTGCCTCTGCAAAGTTAATGCATAGATATGCTCTCCCCTGTACTGATGGATAGTAACAGATGTACATACCTCTTCATACATAATGATGTCAGCACACTATACATATGTCAGGAGCACAGATGATACACAGTAATTTGAATAGCGCGCTCTGCTACTGCGTCTCTCACAAGTGTCATAACATAGTTAGGTAGGGGTTTGAATCCTGCCAGTGCTCAGTTTGTGTGTGAATGTGTGTGGGGGAGTAGTGTGTTTGCAATTCCACGTGTAAAAGAAATGTCCCTTTGGCAACTATTATAACACAACACATGCTGCATATTCCACTGTCTAAACACTGATGATGTCAGCACCCTATAAGTACAGCAGGAGGAAGCAAGCTTCCTAGTAATGCAAATAGCACACTCTGCTACTGCGTCTTTCACAAGTGACATAACATAGTTAGGTAGGGGTTTGTATCCTACAAACGCCATGTGTGTTTTTGTCACACAGTTTGTCCATGTGTATGGGGTGTTATTCCCAATATTGCACGACATACATTATATCAGTAATGTCAATGCACACATGATGTATGTGTGTGCCACCTACACATATGTACCTGTGAACTTCAATAGTTCCCATGTCCAAATCCTGCCTCATGTGAATACATGGAATATGCATTAGACAACTGTATGACTGCGGTGTTCTGTGCAGGGGCTGCATGTGGTATGTGAATATACAGTGTGAGTTGTAGATGGTGTCATCCCACCAGCGAGGGATACACGACTGGTCTGGAGCATATAGTCCACATGTTGGTGATGAACAGGTGCAGCATGTTGTCACCTCTTGTGGGAGTGGTAACAAGTTGTACCATTGCAATGCAGGGAATGAATGCTAAGAACCCCTCAGATAGGGTCTTGGAGCTAGAGTAATGCTCACACTCTATGTTTGGGTAGTTGCAGTCCACCCATATAATGGTGTTTGTAGAGACCATCATATTCCCAGTGTTGTCAGGAAGGCCAACTTGGTTTCCTGGATATGGGAGTGTGGTGTGTGCCAGGCTATGAACCTGAAGGCAGTCTAACCCACTGTTAGTTGCACATGGATAGGCTTTGATGCTTTGTGCTGTGCCACCAACCTGGGGGGGGTGTGTGTATCTGCGGTACCTTTGGATACTAATCCCCCCTGTTCTGGTTTGGTGCATGTGTAGGGGACGACAAGCATGGTATGAGGTTAGACCTGGCAGTGATGGTGTGCACCTGGGAGCCTTGTACCAGGAGTCTGTTACTGCATGGATATTGCTGTACCCCATGCTAAGGACAGTTTCCACTGCATGCATCTTGAGATTTACATTGCTGCTGTTGAGTAGCATTACTATTAGTGTCCTATCCCGTGTGATATCTGTGTAGGTGGCTATGTAATGTCAGCCTTGCATGCAAAGGCACTATGTGTGTAGCAACAGCCTCTGCCAATATACAATGGCCCATGGGTGACAGATGAAAGCTGTCCCTAGCAAAGCAATGTGGCTTGTCCAGCATGCAATCCCACGCTGACAGGCACTGGATCCCCTTTGAATGTCACCAAAACATACGGTAATTGTAGAAACTGATCATCCTGCCTACATATTGTGGCAGCATTCTTGGTGAGGGTAAGATGCTACTCAAGGTCAGGGTCATACCAGTCTGTGCCACAAGCTCAGAGAGCCCCTCTATGTCCCCTAACATGTAGTCCAGGGAGGTGTGTCACAGGTCATACACACTGGCACAGACAATGACTGAGTCATATTTCTACATGCCTTGGAGTGACCTGTATGCTTGTGTTATGTGGTGGATCATAGTGCCTGACGGGCATCTCAGCATGACCTTCACCTTGTTCAGCCTGGTGAGCAGGACCTTAGTGTACCTGACAATAGAGGTACCTATTACAACTGTAGCAGGTGTGTTGTCAAGCCGTATGGCCTGTGACTGTTTGACACACGTGCTTTGTGAGCTATGTGCTGCACGTGCTCTGCTCTGGCTTAACATTTGCTTGTGTGTCTGCATTGCAGGTGTCAGCTGCTCAGGCAGGATACTATTCTGAAAGTCCATGAATGTACCTGTGTGTTTCTGTGTTTGGATTGCAGTCATGGCAGGTCTATGTGAGACTGGTACTGTATTCACTGTAGTATCCCACTCCACCTGACATGGTATGCCAGTACTGAGTTAAGAGAGCTTAGCCCCCAGTTTGGCTATGTGGTTGCATCTCTCACATGTGTTGTAAGTATATGGGAAGGGGAGAGGGTTGTCTGTGTACATGAGGCAGCTGTAACATTGCCACATGACTCACAGATTCACCAACTGGACCAGAGAGTAGATTGACAGGTAACCTTTACACATGCTACCATAGCATTGTGAATCCCATACTAATTAACGACACATAGGGCTAATGGGGAACAAGGTACTCAAGGTGAGTATGTGAGGCTGCAGTGCTCCAGATTTGTTAGTGTTGGCATATATGAATGCTGTCTTGAGCAAATGCGAGGTAAGTCATATGCAATGTGCTACAGGCAACCTACATGCAAACAGGGCAAACAGTGATGTTCTGTCAAGTGAGACATGGGCATCAGTACAGTAAGCAATACAGATGTCACTAGGGATCCACAGAGGCACTGTAAATCTGCACCTCAGGTGGAATCAGTGTTTCAGGAACATAACAAGCAAACATGCATACAAACAAAGCTACAGTCAGCAGGCCTGTATGTAGACTATGCTACAACAAACAAGGTGTACGACTTCCAGTAGGTAACAGTGCATATATGCAGGCACTATAAGCCTGTACCCAGACATTCACAGGTCAGACGGGCTGGGTCCAGCACCCCCCCCCCCACAAGTGTATAGACCATGTACCTTCGTAATGTTGAATAACTGGCCTGATACCCAAGTGATCATACCTGAATAATACACATTTCAAATAACAGACACTGAGCCCTCGCTCAGCAGTTACAGACTTAGTATGATGTATGCTACCTGTCCTGGCACCACAGTATCCTTGACATGTATGGAGACTCTCCCTCCTGTCATAGTTAGTTCTGTGTTTTGGTGCTGTCATGCATGGTATGAGGTGTGACCTTGTAGTGCTAGTGTACTCTTGTGAGTCTTGAACCTGTTGTGTATTACTGCACAGATATCAACATCCTCAAACATCCTCATTGCAGAGTCGAGTGTGGACAGCATGCAACTCGCAGTTGACATGACCATCATTGAGTATCAATATGTACATTTTCGTATCCCCTGTGCTACCTATGTAGGTGGCCATCTCTTGACAGCCTCACCACCAGTATGCAAGGATGTGCAAACAGTACACTATGTTAATTACTATGGGTGTACAAAACAATACAATGACATTCATACTGTAACTGCATCAGGCATGCTGGGATATACCCACAATGATATTATTACACTGTACTGTTGTCAACATTATACTATTACAACACTTCTATGTAGTCACCCTGTGCATCAGCACCATGTTAACCTGTTCCTGCATTGATGTTACAGATTGTAGGAGGTGGCACAGTTTCATCATATGCACAGGGTGTGTACTTGGTATGCCTGAGTCTGCCAGTGATACAACCAATTGACATGTCTGTGTGTGTGTGTGTGTGTGTGTGTGTGTGTGTGTGTTGGTGAGGGACAGCAGTACAAGATGGGGCAATGTTGATGCAGTGTGTGCGTGTATGCGGTAGCCCTAGGTGTTATCAATTTGCATGTGTGTATGCATGCGCACAGTCCCACCTCATGGCTGCCATATACAGGTGTTTGTGGATAGCCACAGACTGTACCTGCCAGGTCATACAGATCACTGTCTGTGACCACGGACATGGTACCTGTGTCTGGCAGGGGTGCTATGGACCATATCAGGTACTAAGCCAGACTGGGTACTGTCATCAGAAGCAGGTGGTTGGTGACTGGAGACAGGCCCCTGTTGGGGCTGTCCAGAGCCACGTGTACGTGGTCTCCTGGGGCGGTCTGATGACAGCATAGACCCAGCATTGCTGGGGCTGCTGTTTGCACTATGTGAGTGGCCGCAGGCCTGTTGTCATCCACGATGGCTGCCAGCTGCTGCCGTTGCTGGCATACAGCCAGGTCGATGCCTCAACCGTCCACCATTGCCCTGGCTCATGGACATGTAGTTGTGTAACAGATCTCATGTGTCCCCCCAACGTCTGTCAATGACCTCGGTGAAGTTACGGATGGCAGCCGCAACATCACGCATACTGTCACTCATAGCTGTGCGACATGCTCTCAGCTCCCTCAGACCCTCTCTGGTGTACCGTTCCATACCTGACTGTGCCTGCATTACAGCCCGAAACATAGCTGAGGCTGAAAGACCTCTGTGGCCACGTCTGACAGGGGCGGTACGCCCATGGATGCTCCCACGAGAACCCCTGGACGTCTGCCTGTGTGGTGCCATGTCAGGACCCTGGCCATGGCTGCTGTGTGGGGATGCATGTGCCACTGATACCACATTATCCTGGTCAATGCCCACTGTATCCTGTCCATCACCTAGGGACATTGGTGACAAAGGATGCATTGGCAGGATGACTGTGCGCATTGATGGGGTCGACAGCCGTGTACTGTCAATTGGCTGACCAATGACAGACCCTGGCACACCTCCCTGTGCTATTACACACGTACCATCATTATCACTATCTACAGCAGCTGATTCAGGTTCCCTGCTGCACAACACCAGAGCAGCACCAGAACCTGTGGGAATAAGACAGGAAACACAGTATACAGTGTGTACACAATGTCACCACTGATACACACATGCACACATGCACACAAGGGCACATGCACACATGCACACATGCACACATGGGCACATGCACACATGCACACATGCACACATGGGCACATGGGCACATGCACACATGGGCACATGCACACATGCACACAGGGCACATGCACGCATGCACACATGCACACATGCACACTCCTCAGTATATGAGATATCAACACACAGACACAAACACACCTGCAATCAAACACATAGCACTACTGCTTCAGCCTATTATTACTATTAGTATCAAGAGTATTGAAGGTAATGTTATTACACACTCACCAGCATGGATAGGCTGCCTAGCTGTTACACCAGAGGGACCTGCAGATATGAGACATTTATTGTCAGTGGGCACAACTGTGCCATTGATACTGTGAGTATGATACAGTTCAGTAGTGCAACAGTTAGCTTCCACAGGTCTACTGCTGATATTGAGAATATTACTCTTGCACAATAATTACCAAGATAACAGCTACAAACTGAGGACGCACCTCACACATGCATATCCTAACAGTGTACAGAACGGTCAACTATACACATGGCATGTTACCTGCACGCTCCGTGTCCTGCTGCTGGGTGGCTCCAGCCTCCATCATTACACATGTATGCTGTTGCTGTTGGGCTGGAGCCACAGCACTTAGGAGTAGTCCCTCCAGTCTGGTGAGAGGGGGATGTCTAGCCACCCCACCACCTGTGGCAAGATGCTGCCTGTGGATATCCGACGCACGCTGATGGACATTTCTAATTAAATCACTGCAGTGATGGTGTACCTGCTCATATGTCCGGTTATGTGTGCCTATGTCATTTACCCGATGGACCAGGTCTCGCCACAGTGCAGCCCTCTCCTGCTGGTTCTGGCTGGTGCAGGAAAAGAGTATTATGAAATCCCGCACCAGGCTCTGGTGTATCTCTTCCTCCTCCGCAGCGGAGTACACAGGGTTTCGCTGGTGAACCATAGCCCTGAAAAGGAGAAGGAAAATATGTCAGCAATATCTGTCAGCAAACTGTGGCACACATAATACACATAATACTCGACTGTAGTGATATAACTTAACCACCATAAATAGCATCTGTCTGTCTATTGGGGGATACACATGTGAATGACCAGATATCAGTGCTCAGCCGACAACTGTGCAACAGTACCTGGCACACTCCATACGACAGACTAGTATACTGCAGCAGTCAGCACACTGGTTCAGGTCCAATGCACAACCTCACACTGCGGGTTTGTATCAAGGTATTGTATGGGGAACATTATCAACCTATGCACGGCATGCAATGCACGTTACATATTTCATTGGTAATGCACACTACTCTTACTTGCCATAACCCTACCTATACCACAGTCACATACAGGGTAACACAGCACAACATATGGCAATGTTGTATGTGTTGATCGCAATACCTCACACATCTGTCTCTGGCCTCACACCAAGGACACACACTACCATGACAGACAAACAGTCATGGTGAGCAATCACACCAGTACATAACATGCACCCAGTCACTGGCACACTCATCCCACCTCACATATTTGGTTTGCAATGGGTTCATGGGTGTGCATTGTGTCTTAGGTAGATATGCTATTGCCCCTGGGCCTACAGCAGCATACTGTTATGCTACCCT